>NC_041385.1:731968394-732047081 GCF_002162155.2 Triticum dicoccoides
TCGCTTCCGACCACTTCAAGAGGAACTAGCTGGATGGTTCAGCAGGGAAGTCCTCCATCCTAAAGGAGAACACTATTACGAGGACGTAGAACTTTATATGCATTAAATCATGTATGGAAACTTGTTCAAAATTGTATATGGTCATCCGATGATATTGAATATATATTGTATATTCCTCTTGAATTCTTTTTGGTTCTAATTTCAAATTTATTTGAAATTGTACATTCATATGCATGTATGTAGTACCGTAGAATATATGAAACTCCTTCAAAATTAAAATAAAGCACAAAAGAAATAAAACAATACAAATTAAACAGAAAACAGGTTTAGGGGGGGGGGCTAAAACCCTAAACCTGTGGCGGCCTTTAGTCGCGGTTGGCCAGAAGAACCGCGACTAAAGGTCCTCCGCCCCGACGGCCGCCTGGCGCCCACGTGGACCGGCCTTTAGTCGCGGTTCTTAAGGAGCCGCGACTAAAGGTGGGGGGCTTTAGTCGCGCTTATTTGGTCGCGGTTGCGCAACCGCGACTAATGGCAGTTGCGAACCGCGACCAAAGGCCTTTTTTCCACCAGTGTACATGATAGGAGCAGCGCCTCCTGCTCGTCCACGTCCATGTCCACTGCGATGCCCGTGGCGGCAGCGAGTTGCTCGTTTGCGCTTCGGTGCTCATCGAGGACGCGGAGGTTGTAGGACTGGTCGGCCTGTGCCTACCGGAACGCATACTCCCGCTCTTCCAACACCATATTGGTGTACTGAATCGGTGTCTCGCCCATGGTGATGCCGGGATTGGCCGATGAGGACGATGGCGCTGGCACGTCGTAGGCCGCCTCTTCCATTGGCTCGTCCACTATACTGGCCTCCAAAGAGCTTGTCCGTCTGCCGGGGCGCTAGCCTGCTGCAATGGGGGAGATCTCTTTCTGTTCGGACGAGAGGGTGTCCCACAGGGCTTTGGAGCTCGAGGAGGCCATGGCGGGTGTGATCTCGATAGGAGATAGAAAGTGGAGGAGGTTGGATTCGGCTGTTGTCGGGAGTGGAATTTAAATAGCGGGCGGATGGCAGGCCACACGGCAAGGTGGTTAATGTTGGGCGGCAGACAGATGAAGGGTGGTGCCGGAGTAGGTTCCTCGGCAATCGCACATATTTAATGGAGGGAGGCGGGTGGACTGGTTTTCATTTGTACGTGGAGAAGTTGCGTACACCGGGAAGCGGTGTGGGCGGCGCTCTTGGCCGGCATGAATGCGGTGCTGGCGCTCTGGAGCGTCGCTAACTTCTTCGGGCGGGAAAGGGCACAGACGAAGGAGATGGTTTTGGGTAGGGGACAGGTTGTCGGAGGCATGTGTCGCAACGGTACGGACACCCGCAAATCCCCCTTTCTGTTTTGTGTGAGGAAGGACGTCTGGACTGGCCAGCGAACGAATGCAGAACCGCGTTTGATGAAAAAACATGTCTGGACTGTGTGGTCCAGACAGATGGGGCGTCTATAGTGTCCGCGTTGAATATACCCTTATAAGGCAAGTTGTCGAACAAATAATTCGTCAACGAACAGTCATTGAATCATTGAAGTAGATTAATGTCCTTTTTAAATAGGATGCATGGCGAACTAAACACCCAGGGGCACTCTAAGAACGTGGTTGGTAGCCCGCATATAGGCCAACCAGGCCCACGCGTAAAGAAAAATGGGTTGTATGCTTGGGTGTGTTTACTGTTTCGCCCGCATCACACAGACCCGCTGGGAACGTCCAAATTGGCACTTTCCAGTGAACCATGCCAAGGTGAGGCACATCCAGCACGCATGGAAGGGCCCTGTTGCACTAGAGGAGGCTGGAAGGATGCGAGCTAGCATACACCCTATACCTGCTATCATCTCCTACCTATGGTAAGCTCCTATCTAATCTCCTTTCTTCCTCCTCCCTACTAATCTACACAAAGGTGCTTTAATTCGAGATAAGCTCTACATGAAAAAGATGCACATCGATGTTAAGGTTTCATTCAGGCGATCGCTTCGTAGTTTCGTCTACTGTAAATGCTTAATTTCGTGTTCATTTTTGGATCTATTTTTGACGAATTTTGTCGAATTCGTCGCGCACGGTCGACCGTTTGAAACTTCCTTTTACCGTGGCTTCATCTTGCAGTTTTACACGACTTTCGTATTACACATTTTCTATATCGACGATCGTAGATGAGTGGATCTAACTTCTTCCTCGTTGGAACGTACATACGCATATGTGTGGTGTGTGTTAATGACACTCCTTAATCGCGGTGTCCACTGTGTCCTACTACACTGGCGCCACCGTCGGCCTCATTCCTCTAGGCCTCCTCTTCCACGTGTTGTTGCATTAGCGCCACTGCCGAACTCATTCCTCTCAACCTCCTTTCCCGTGTCCTGGTGCATTCGGGTGGTGGTCGTTCCTCTCCGTCTTCCCTCCCACATCCTGCTACACTGAAGCCACCGTAGGCATCGTTCATCTCGACCTTCTCGCTCATGTCTTACTACACTGACACCGTCGTTAGCGTTGTTCTTTTTGGCCTCCTCCTCTGTGTCCTCATGCACTGACACGACCATGGCTTGCAAACTGCATTTCTCCTCCATATTTTTCTTCCTCGGCGCCATGGCATCACCGGTGTTATGTGTAGTTGTCAACCTTGTCGGATGGAAGCCATGTTGTGTGTGGCGCTGCCGCCGGCATCGTTTCTCTCGGCTTCCTCTCCCTCGGCTTACACTGACGCCGCCATTGCGAGCACACTGTAAAGAAACTCTACTGTAACTCTATGTGTATGTGTAGGTGTTAACTCTTAATCATATCCCGTGTATATAACCAAACATCGTGGAGTTGCGTGAGTGGAGACAATGCATGATACCAAATAACATGCCAAAACTGATCCTCTAATGCAGAAAGCCTAGATGCGGACGACCAAACGAGGTGCATATGTTGGTTTTTTGCATGTTTTGGCTCAGCCATGCCCAATTAAGACATGTAGAATGCAAGCAAATTCGCAAATGACAACAAAAAACGCGCTGTACACTCAATCCAAGCAAGGCCTAATAACGTAAACGATGGTCCACATGATCGAGTACTGTTTATCCACATGACGGACTTGACGTCGCCAAAGATACACAAACATAGTATTATAAGTATAGA
This sequence comes from Triticum dicoccoides, assembly GCF_002162155.2. Taxonomy (NCBI): domain Eukaryota; kingdom Viridiplantae; phylum Streptophyta; class Magnoliopsida; order Poales; family Poaceae; genus Triticum; species Triticum dicoccoides. Next base: position 731,971,533 of record NC_041385.1, read on the forward strand.
CAAGATGATACTACAAAGACCGCCGGAGAAGCAAGAAACCAACAGAGCACTAGCGAGAACAGAGTTACTCTCGCCCGCTAAAAAGAAAACAAAGGGCTGTTTAGATTGGATCCTTGGGACGCTCCGCCAACTTTTTGGCGTCAACTGAGCCTTGCCTACGCGTTTGGATGGGCACCGAAGAATTGGTGTGTCCTGTCCTCTTCAGCTCCCCTTGTTCAGTTTAGCGCTAATATTTTGGCCAGCCGTCGGTGGTGAAATTGGCCGCCAAATAATTGGGGTGCCAAAATTGGCAGGGCCAGCATAGGCCAAATCCAAACAACCCATGTTCCTCTCCTCGGGCGAGCGGCAATGGTTTTCACAACCCCTATGTGATTTGTCATCATTTGTGATATGACCCGCATCATGTAGCCCGATTGTTGATGTGATAGTCGATGGATGTTGTAGCCACACATCTTATAGAGTAATTGTACTACTAAACTATTACCTTCGTTTTATTAATCTTCTTTGTATTTTAGGTTAAACTTTTAGCTTTGGTTTAACTACAAAAATATAAGTTATATATCACAAAGAATAGTATCATTGCAACCTCTTTTGAATATGAATCCAACAGTATAACTCCTGTGATCTACATCATATTTTTGTTAGTCAAATTTATGGTTAGAACTTAACATAAATTGCAGGGATAATAAACCCGGATGAAGGTAGTACACGTCATCGGTGATGGCACTACTAATTGTTGAAACGTGATATCCTTGTATTTATTTCCGACTGATTCTCCTCTTATCTCTAGCCTTGTATAGATTGATCTCTAGAGATATTGTAGAGTTAGTTGGCTTGTCACGCAAGACACCTCTTGTATATAATGTAACCGACTCCGATGGAATAAAATTGAGTTGCATCCTATAGTCTTCTACATGGTATCAGTTTTACCGTGATCCTATCGCTTCCGCAACCCGTCGCCGCCGCGCCTAGCCCTAGCCGCCGCCGCGCCAACTCCTCCTGCCGCCGCCGCCGCGCCTAGCACTCGCCGCCGCCACCGCCACTACTCCCGCCGCACCCTCTCCTCCTGCCGCCACCTCTCCCTCCCAAAACCCTAATCGCCGCCACCGCTCCTCTGTACCTCCTATAGCCGCCGCCGCTCTACCCCTCTCACCCAAAAAACCCCAACCATCTCCATGGCCAAACCCTCTGCCTCCGACGCCGGCTCCTTCTCCGGCACCACGTTCGCCTCCGATCGCCTCAACGAGATCCACATCAAGGACCATGTTCCGGTCATCCTCAACCTCGACTCGCCGTCCTACAACGCATGGCGCACGTACTTTGCGCTATTGTTCCGCTCCTACCGTCTCATCGAGCACGTTGACGGGAGCGTCGACTACACCGACATGAAGGACGACGACGAGTGGCTCGCTGTGGACGCCTGCATCGTCAAGTGGCTCTTCCTCACCATCTCTCCCGGCCTCTTCAACATGGTGAACTCCCGCGATCCGTCGGCGTACACCATGTGGACACGGCTGTGCGATCTCTTCCTCGACAATCAACTCCAACGCCGCGTCTTCCTCCAAGGTGATTTTTTCACCATGCAGCAAAACGATCTTTCGATCGACGAGTACTGCACGCGGATGAAGGTTCTTGCAGACGAACTCCGCGATGTCGGCATGAACATCGACGACTCCGTCCTCCTCACCAACCTCCTTCGCGGCCTCCACCCCGACCTCGGCCAGTCCGCCGCCAACCTCTCCCTCCTCACGCCGACGTACGCTAAGGCGGTCACGTACCTTCGCATGGAGGAAAAGCGCCTTCGTCACGCGGCGCGGCAAGCTTCTCTCGCCGCCTTCCACGCCGGCACCACCAAGGGCATCCCCGCCCTCCCGCAGCCTCCTCGCGCCGCGGCTCCACCACCGTCCGCCGCCCCTGACCAGGGCCGCCAGAAGAGGCGGGGAGGTCGCGACGGCCGCGGCCGCAACGGCGGCACCCAGCCCCGCCAGGCGGTCCCTCCCGCTCCTGCTCAGGCCGCGGTGCCCCCGCCCTGGCTCACGGGGTACAACCCCTGGACGGGGGTGGTGCACGCCTACTCGATGCCCCTTCCGCGGGCACCCGCTCCGGGCATACTTGGCCCTCGCCCGGGTCTTCATCAGGCTCTCCTGGCCGCGCCCGGAGGTCCCGGACTTGGCGGTTCTTCGGCGTACACCGGGGCCATGGCTCCCGGTGCTGCTTCGTCATCCTCCTACGGCGCTGCACCGACCGGGTACACCTACGACCCGGCGCTCCTAGCCTCCCTCCACGCCGCCCCTTCCCCAAGCAACTACTCTGGTGGCGGGGACTGGTACATGGACACAGGCGCCGCTGCTCATATGGCGTCCAACCTCGGTATCCTCTCTCGTGTCTCCCCGTACCCTCTGTCTTCTCGCATCGTCGTCGGTGATGGATCCACTCTTCCCATCACCCACCACGGTGCATCCTCCCTCCCTCTCTCATCATCTTCCCTCCCTCTCCATAACGTACTTGTGTCTCCATCCTTAATCAAAAATTTATGTTCTGTCCGCACTCTTACTCGTGAACATCCTGTTACTGTTGAGTTTGACAAACATGGTTTTTCTGTCAAGGATGCCCACTCCCGGAAGGTTCTGCACCGATGTGACTCCCCCGGCGATCATTACCCGTGTGGCCAAACGACACGCAGTGGTCCCGTCGCCCTCCACGTCGATGTGTCTCTCTGGCATGCTCGCCTTGGCCATCCCGGCGCTGACGCTCTTCATAAAATTTTGCAGACTTTTCCCTTTTCATGTAATAAATCGGCAGCACACACTTGTCATGCCTGTCGCGTAGGAAAACACGTTCGTTTGCCGTTTTCAACTTCATCATCCATTGCTACTTTCCCTTTTGATGTTATTCATTGTGATGTGTGGACTTCTCCCGTGCCTAGCAATTCGGGTTTATCATATTACCTTGTCATTCTGGATGATTTTTCTCACTTTACTTGGACCTTTCCGTTGCGCCGCAAATCCGACGTCGCTTCCTCTCTTCATGCCTTTTACGCCTATGTTGCCACCCACTTTCACCGCACCATTGCTCACCTCCAAACCGACAACGGAAAGGAATTTGATAACCTCGCCATTCGCACTCTTTTATCTTCTCATGGCACAATTTTTCGTCTCACATGTCCATACACATCTCAGCAAAATGGTCGTGCCGAACGTGTTCTCCGCACTCTTAACGAGAGTGTTCGCGCCTTGCTTTTCCACGCACACATGCCGGCGAGGTTTTGGCCCGATGCCCTCGCCACAGCTACCCTTCTCCTTAACATCCGGCCTTGCAAACCTAGGTGGAACTACACCCCTCATCACCTCTTATTTGGGTCACCTCCGTCCTACGATGATCTTCATGTTTTCGGTTGCCTTTGTTATCCCAATATCACCGCCACGACACCGCACAAGCTTGCGCCTCGCTCTATCGCTTGTGTTTTTCTTGGCTACCAACCAAACACCAAAGGTTTCCGTTGCTACGACCCGGAGTCCCATCGTGTGATCGTGTCTCGGCACGTGTATTTTGATGAGGTTGTTTTTCCGTTTCAGCAGGCTGCATCGTGTCCCTCGCCACCTCTGGACGCCTCTCCTCGCAGGCCTCGTGGAGCCCTTGCGCTCCACCGCCTCGTCGTTCGGGCGCGGCTGCGCCTTCGTCACGTGCTGCCTCGCCGCCCTCGGCGTTCCCTCTACCGACTCAGGAGGAGTCGGCCTCCCCGGCCATGCCGGGCCCCCGCCTCTTGGCTCTGGAGGAGTCCGTCCCCCCGGCCTCGTTGGGTCGTCGCCCCCCGACTCTGGTGGAATCGGGCGCCACCCCAGCCGGACCATCAGGGGCCTCGTCGGCTCAGGCGGAGCCGGGCTCTTCGGGCTCCTCTGCGCCCACATCGCCGACCGAGCGTGCGCACTCCGGCTCCCTGTCGGCTCTGGAGGAGCCGACCCTCTCGGCCCCGTCGGCCGGGCCCTTGACACCCGTCATAGCGCCGGCTTCTTCTTCGTCATCTGAGCCGGTCGCTGTGGCGCCTCGGCATCGCGGTCCACGCCCGCCTCCTCCGCCACCTCACCATCATATGGTGACGCGTGCCAAGGCCGGTGTGCACCAGCCGAACCCGCGCTACCACAACCTCAGCGTGACGACCCTCTCTCCGGTTCCGCGATCGGTGCGTTCTGCGTTGAGTGATCCGCATTGGACCGCCGCTATGCGAGCTGAGTATGATGCTCTCGTCGCCAACCGGACCTGGACCCTTGTTCCTCGTCCTCCTGGAGCCAACATCATCTCGGGCAAGTGGGTTTTTCGTCACAAACTCCATCCGGATGGCTCACTGGATCGGTACAAAGCTCGCTGGGTTGTCCGAGGATTTGCACAACGTGCTGGCATTGACTTCTCTGAGACTTTTTCTCCGGTCGTCAAACCCGCCACGATTCGTGTGGTGCTTCAGCTGGCTGCTTCTCGTCACTGGCCTGTCCATCAGCTCGACATCAACAATGCTTTTCTGTATGGCCATCTTCAGGAGCGAGTCCTCTGTCAGCAGCCGACTGGGTTCGTTGACCCTCAGCGGCCGGATGATGTTTGTCTGTTGTCCCGGTCCTTATATGGCCTCAAACAGGCTCCGCGCGCTTGGTACCAGCGCATCGCCGGATTCCTTGGTCTTCTTGGGTTTCGCAGCACTACATCTGACACGTCCCTGTTCGTGCTGCATCGGGCTGATCATGTGGCTATACTTCTGCTCTATGTTCATGATATTGTCATCACTGCCTCCCGCATGGATCTTCTTCGCGACATCATTGGTCGCCTCGGTTCTGAGTTTCGACTGAAGGATCTCGGCGCATTGCACTTCTTCCTCGGTATTAATGTGCGACGTGATGACACTGGGTTCTTTCTGCATCAGGGACAGTATGCTCTTGATCTTCTGGACCGTGCCGGCATGACTGACTGCAAACCAGCCGCCACACCTGCTGAGGCCAAGCCGAAGCTCTCAGCCTCCGCCGGCCAGCCTGCCACCGAGGCTGCTCTTTATCGCAGTATTGTGGGCGCCCTTCAGTACCTCACGCTCACCAGACCAGACATTCAGTTCGCAGTCCAGCAAGTTTGCTTGCATATGCACTCGCCTCGTGATGTCCATTGGTCTTTGGTCAAGCGCATTCTTCGGTATATTCGTGGCACTCTGACCTACGGTCTTCGTCTCCGTGCATCCGCCTCGACTGAGCTCCTCGCTTATACTGACGCGGATTCGGCTGGCTGTCCAGACACTCGTCGCTCCACGTCTGGATATTGTGTCTTCTTCGGTGACTCCTTGGTCTCTTGGTCCTCTAAACGGCAGCCCACTGTTTCCCGTTCGAGTGCTGAGGCCGAGTACCGTGCTGTCGCCAATGTTGTTGCGGAGACTTGTTGGCTTCGTCATCTTCTTGGTGAGCTTCGGATTTCTCTTCCGAAGGCTACTGTGGTCTTCTGTGATAACGTATCGGCCACCTATCTCGCGGCTAATCCGGTGCAGCACAAGCGCACTAAACACATCGAGCTCGATGTTCACTTTGTCCGCGAGAAGGTTCAGTTGGGTCAGCTCCGTGTACTTCATGTACCGACCACCCAACAGTTTGCCGATATCATGACCAAGGGATTGCCTACCGCTGCATTTCAGGAGTTCCGTTCCAGTCTTTGCATCGCCGACGCCGACGCCGACGCTTCGACTGCGGGGGGGTGTTGAAACGTGATATCCTTGTATTTATTTCCGACTGATTCTCCTCTTATCTCTAGCCTTGTATAGATTGATCTCTAGAGATATTGTAGAGTTAGTTGGCTTGTCACGCAAGACACCTCTTGTATATAATGTAACCGACTCCGATGGAATACAATTGAGTTGCATCCTATAGTCTTCTACACTAATAACACCACTGCCACACACGCACAGTTGTAGCTAGAATCTTACGCGTCTGTCGTGTTTGCTCCGTGAGGCCGTGCACGGTCTTGCTTTTCTTTCCGCACTGTATAATTCCATGGTCGGATCTGCATCCGTCCAGCAGATGTTGTGTCCCTGGCCAGTGGCCACGTCCCAGACATCGCCCGGTCTATTTCGCACGGCAAGTGCGTGTCTCATCTTGTCTCCTCGTCTCGTGGTTGTTATCCGGTGACGCATCACGGTCTTACTCGTCTGCCTTTTTTTTCTGAAAAGGAGGAATACCCCCGGTCTTACTCGTCTGCTACACCGCGTCCAGTCCCAGATGCGAACCCCTGATTCGTGTTCTTCTCGTCAGTGAGTCTATGTGCAAATCTTTTTTTAAAAGGAGACTCCCCGGTTTCTGCATCAGAAAATAGCATACGACCACATTTATTAATAAATAAAGCGGTTCAACAAGGTTGTAAAGTCTGGAAACAAACAAACGACAAGCTCATAAAAAGCCACAACGCCAAAAACTCCAGGCCCAGAAGCCACAACCGGCTGGCATAATAAAGATAGGTAAACTAATCGCCTATCCTATTACACGACCGCCATCCAAACCGGTTGAAGATATCCCGCGCTACCATCTCCCATCAGACAGATCCAGTAATCAAACGCTCACTGGCCTCCGTCGGAGTGAGTAAGGACCACATACGGATCAGAACAGTAGCTCGGAATAAAACCTGCAAAAAAGAATAGTTGTTGTTCTGTTAAAAGCCAAATCATTTCTGCAGTTCCAAATTACCCATAACAATGCATATACTTCGACGCGAATGTGTCTAGCTGTTTCGGACTCTATCTCAACAAGCCACGTTCCAAATAACGTACTGACCGAGTTCAGAGGACTAATGTTAAAGGCAATTTGCACTGTGTGCCATAAAACTCTCGCCAACGGGCAATCAAAGAAGAGGTGCTTGATAGTTTCGTCCCGATCATAAAAACTACACCTAGTAGATCCTGTCCAGTTGCGCTTAACCAAATTATCCTTTGTTAAAATTACTTGTTTATGTACAAACCACATAAACACTTTAATTTTCAAAGGAACTTTGACTTTCCAAACATGTTTGGAACTAGGAATAACACTAGAGTTAATGACATCGATATACATCGACTTGACTGTGAACTCTTCAGACCTAGTAAGCGTCCAACACAACTGATCGGGCTGATGAGTTAGCTGAACCTCCATCAGTCGACTCACCAAATGAAGCCATGCTTCCCACCGGTCACCAACAAGCATCCTCCTAAACTAAATATTAAGGGGAATGGACTGCATAATCATTGCAACAAGAGCATCACGTCACTGAACAATACGATACAAGGACGGATACTGAAGCGCCAACGGCGTTTCACCAAGCCAAGTATCCTCCCATAAGCGAGTGGTGTTGCCATTACCGACAATAAACTTTGTTCTATTAAAGAAGGCAGCTTTGACTCTCATAAACACCTTCCAAAACGGCGAGTCAGTCGGTCTCACTGTCGCCTGGGACAAAGTTTTGGACTGCAGATACTTACTACAGAGAATCTGCGCCCACATTGCCTCCGTCTCAACTGATAACTTATATAGCCACTTACTGAGAAGACATCTGTTCTTGACTTCAAGATTCTCAATACCAAGGCCCCCTGGTCCTTTGGTCGATAGATGATATCCCATTTGGCGAGTCGGTACTTTCTCTTTAGCTCATCACTCTGCCAGAAAAATCGTGATCGATAGAAGTTCAGCCTTTTCCTAACCCCAACTAGGACTTCGAAGAAAGATAAGAGAAACATAGGCATACTCGTGAGCACCGAATTAATAAGAATCAATCAGCCTCCATATGACATGAGTTTGCCCTTCCAGCAACTCAGTTTCTTCTCAAATCAATCCTCGATGCACTTCCATTCTCTGTTTGTCAGCTTACGATGGTGAATGGGTATACCTATGTACGTGAAAGGTAATGCCCCCAATTCGCATTCAAACAATTGCCTATAAGCCTCTTGTTCCTCATTGGCTCTACCAAAACAGAACAACTCGCTTTGATGAAAGTTAATCTTCAATCCAGTCAATTGTTCAAATAAGCATAACACCAGCTTCATATTTCTCGCTTTTGCCAAGTCATGCTCCATTAAGATGATTGTATCATCAGCGTACTGCAGGATGGACACATCACCATCAACTAGATGAGGCACCAAGCCACCCACCTGACCGGCCTCCTTTGCCCTACCTATCAGGATTGCCAACATGTCAACCACAATGTTGAACAAAATAGGAGACATTGGATCACCTTGTCTCTGGCCCTTGTGTGTCTGGAAATAATGAACTATGTCGTCATTCACTTTAATTCCAACACTCCCTTTCTGCGTGAAAAATTCTACCTTGCGTCGCCAAGCTTCATCAAAACCCTTCATGCGTAAGTCCTGTTGAAGAAAAGGCCATTTGACTTTATCGTACGCTTTCTCGAAATCCACCTTGAAAACAACTCCATCTAATTTTTTCGTGTGAATCTCATGGAGCGTTTCATGAAGGACCACAACCCCTTCTAGGATGTTCCTGTCCGGCATGAAAGCAGCTTGAGTAGGCTGCACCATAGCATGCGCAATTTGTGTGAGCCTAATCGTCCCTACCTTGGTAAAAATGTTGAAACTAACATTAAGAAGATAGATGGGCCTGAATTTCCCAATTCTCACAACCTATGTTTTCTTAGGAAGCATGGTTATCGTTCCAAAATTCAGTTGAAAAAGCTGAAGCTGTCCAGAGAATAAATCATGGAACATCGGCAACAGATCCCCTTTAATAATATGCCAGCACTTCTTATAAAACTCCGTCGGGAATCCATCCAGGCCGGGAGCCTTATTATTTTTCATCTGCGATATGGCCTCAAACACTTCTTTCTCAGAAAAAGGAGAAGCTAAAGTATCATTGTCAACAGCAGTAAGTTGAGGCACATCCTCAATCCTAGACTCATCTAGAGACACACAGTTATCCTCTGGAGGCCCAAACAACTGCTTGTAATACTCAGTAATGTATAATTTTAGGTTCTCCTGACGAAGAATTGTTCCTTCATCTTGTTCAAGCTGAAAGATACTCTTCTTCTTGTGTTTGCCATTGGCAATCATGTGGAAGAATTAAGTGTTTGCGTCCCCCTGGACTACTCTTCAGACCTTGGCCCGCAATGCCCACTTTAATTCTTCTTCACGAAGAAGCTCTTTCAGACTCATCTCCGCGTCAAGCTTGGCATGAAGCTCTGAGGCTAGCAGAACCGTGGTTTCTGCTTTTACATCTAGGGCCTGAATAAGGGAAAGGAGCCGTTCCTTTTCGACCTTATAAATCCCGCTAAGATGCTTAGCCCACCCATGTAGGAAACTTCTCAGGTGTCTAATCTTATTATGCCAACGCTCAAGCGCAGTCCTACCTCCTACATCCTTAGCCCACTCTCTGGCTACGAGATCAAGGAAGCCTTCTCTTTCAAACCAAGCGAGCTCGAACGAAAATAAATTTTTGTTTCCTAGGTGGGTGGCCTCCCTAGAGTCAAGAAATAAAGGTGTGTGGTCAGAAATAGCACGAGAAAGTGCGTGAACTGTTACAAAGGGAAATTTCTGTTCCTATTCGACACTAGCTAGCACACGATCCAACTTTTCAAACGTTGGGTTTGGCATCGCGTTAGCCCAGGTGAACTTTCTTCCCAAAAGCTCTATCTCTCTCAGACCCAAGCTTTCATTGATAGTGTTAAACATGAACGGCCATCTGCCATCAAAGTTATCATTATTCTTCTCATCACGCCTTCTAATGATGTTAAAATCACCCCACCAGGATTGGAAGCTGCTTCGAGCCGCAAATCCTAACTAGATCAGCCAAGAAATCAGGTTTGAATTCGGGTTGTGCGGCACCATATACCGCCACCAGAGCCCAATTAAACCCATCAACCTTTGACCGCACCCTAAACTTAACAGCAAAATCTCCCATGACCACACTTCGGACTTCGAGCGAATCGCATCTAACTCCAAGTAAGATCCCACCCGATCTTCCTCGCGGTGGCAGACAATGCCAGTCAAAATCAATACCACCCGGTAAAGTATTGAGAAATTGTGGTGAAAAATTATCTCAGTTTCCGACAATGCAATAAAGTCCAACCTATGCTCGATAGACGCCTCTACAAGAAACCTTCTTTTAGCCAAGTCTTTGAGACCTCTGCTATTTCAAAAGATTCCTTTCATATCTCATCATGAATTTTTTTACCCGTACGGATCCTAGCACTCCTACGCACTGTGGACGTCGGGTAAATCTTACGCTTCCATTTGCGTTTAGGAATGGCCTCCCTCTCCAACCGGTCCTCACAACCAGGCTCAGGAGGTCTTACTACAACATTATCAAAACTTTCATCCTCCTCCTCAGGCTCAGGGAGGGTAGTAGCAAGATCCGCAGAAAAATTATCAAACACTCTGACCCCCAAAGCATCAATATTGGAATCATTCATGGGTTTAACCGCTGCTAAGTTACGAATCAACTCTAAAGCCCGCTCTGCCTCTCAATCCAGGATATCATTAACGGAATTTGAAATTTCACTTTCATTACTACCTAGTGAAATTCCTAATTGGTTTGCATTATTAACAATCTCATCATTAGTAAAATGCAAGATGTAATTAGAGGTATTAACCGACATACCAGTAGTGACCTCAACGTCACAAAGCTTGGCCACCCTCATGGCGCACCGCTGCTGTATGTCGTCAACCTCCAGATGGTCCTGGAGACGGCAGCTCAAACGTCGCCCCTCAGAGACCGGGTCCGGAATCCCACCAAACGCAATCACCTCCTCCCGAGTGATCCTGCCCGGGGTGGGCCCTCCTGCCTCACCCTAAACAGGCAGCCGGTCAGCCTCCACCAACGATCCAGCTGGACGGACAATGATGGGGCGCTCAACGGCACTGCTGACGTCGGTAGCGCCCCACAATAGAGTGACGGCTCCAAGCCGGTGGATGGGGGAGCATGGGCCACCTGCCCGAGCTCCCCATCCACCCCGGCCCTCTGGGAAGAGGGACTCACTGACGCCACCGTAGGGCCAGCCACCCTAGGCGCCGCAGGAGAAGAGGGCCCCGAGGCCACCTGCCCCAAGCCCCCTCCAGGAATCGGAACTACCGCCTGCAGCTCCCGCCTCGTGAGAGGGGAAGAGGATGCCGATGCCACCTTCCCCGGACCCCCTCCCAAAGATAAAGCCTCCATCACCGAGTCCTCGTCCACCTCAATGGGAGAAGAGGGCGCCGAGGTCACCTGCCCCGAGCCCCCTTCGTAAATCGGAACCAGCACCTGCAACTCCGTCATCACGACAGAAGAAGAGGGAACCAAGACCAACAGCCCCGGACCCCCTCCCTAGGGAGAGACCTCCACCGTCGGACCCTTGATCTGAGGAGAATCAACAACATGGGATGGAGCCTCCTCCTCCTCTCCCCTGACCAAGATCGGCGAAGCCCCAAGGATGGGACACACAACATCCTCAAAATCCAAAGCAGGTAACGTGTGCTCAAGAGCCTCGATGGACTCCACCCGCTCACTCCAAAGTCTCGGAGGTGCAGAGGCAGGCTCGAGAGACCCAAATCTCAAATAAGTCGTAGGCACCGAGGAGGGTGGAACCGTCCATCCCCGGTCGTCTGAGCAATGGACCCCGGTCCCTTGGACAACTCTCGTCCAGGATCATCGCCCGGTGTCTCCTTAGCTCCCGCACTGTCATCTCCCTCGTGCATATCAACATCAGTCCCGGTAGCCGCCTCGGCGAACAGGCTCTCATCCTCAAACTCAATCACTAGGTTTTAAATCTGGCCTCGATATGAACACTTGACCACATCAGGCACGAACTCAATGTCCAAAATACTAACCAGTAGACAAGCTACCCCGTGAGCTCTGCTAAACGCCATATCCACTCGCTCAGTTTTCTCCACCATAATGCCCAAGCTAGCCACTACCCTAGCATACTGCATAGGCTTCGAGGGAGCCCCGAAAAAACGCAGCCAAGCCTGAGTAAGAGGCTTACCCTGAGGCTCAACCAGCTTCCTCTCATGGAACTCGAGGATACCATCTGTACCGAGCACTTTGCACATCCCAAAACTCAAGAGTCTCTGCAAATCCTCCACCGAAGGGAACTCAACCCTAAACAAATTTTCCTCGAGACTGACAAGCTCCCAATGGAAGTCCCCTGGAGCTAACTCCCGGAGCCACTACACTATCTGTGTCTCAGAGACCTCTCCTTTGGTCACTTTGACAATCCCAGTGGTCATGCTCTGAGCCTCGTCAGGAACCTCCCTCTCATTCGGAGACTCAAAGAACGTGAGTTCAGCACATTACACTCCATACATCATAAGAGACGGTGCCTGATCCCGCAAAAGCTGACATTCCCCCGAGTCATGTGCCGGTTTGCCACAAGTATCACATAATTCCACCATGCACTCAGCAATAAAATGGCCCTTCTCGCCACAACGATAACATAACATTTTTTCCTTCTTGTGCGCCCACTTGGACGCCCTATCCGAATCATCCCTATCAGACGCCTCCACAGGCACAGCCCCCATGGTCTCATTCCCAGGAACCTCAACATCAGCGAGCGCCATCACCACCTCTATAGCCTGACCGGATAACCCCGGCTCCTCGGCAGCCCCGCCAACGGCAGTCTGCTCAACAACAACGGTCGTAGGAAGCTATCGTGGACGATACCGGCCACCTTGACCGCCTCGACCACCACGATGACCGCGGAAGCCACCCCGGTGTCGATATCTCGGGCCAGACGCCCCCTCAACAAAACCACCAGTAGGACCCATAAAAGGCCTCTCTGCCGAACCATCGCTCTGCCAAGCATATACCCGACCACCACCCGTGGACGAGGAGCCTCGATGTTGACCTTCACCATATGCATTATAACTGTCATCGCCCCATTGACCCCGGGGCGCCCCCGAAGCACCTTGAACAGCGGAAGTTTTCGGCGGCGGTGCCTGCATCAGCACCGGTGCAACCCGATGCTGCGAGGGCCGTGCGACAAAGTAAGGCGGCCTCGCGCCGTACTGAGGTGCCGCCAGACGAGGCTGCAGGCCGGTCGCCGGGGGCGGCGGCCTCGGTCCATGCTCCATACCACCCCTGCCCACAGAAGCACTCGCGGTCGAGTTCGGCACCGGTGGGCGGGGATCGACGTTCATTCCTCCCCGAGCCGCCGCCGGCTGCGGCACCACAACCGGCACCGGAGGCCGAGCCCCCGGGTTTCCACCACCGTGCCCAACCGCGCCGTGCGGCGCCCCGCCACCCGCATGCGGCCTAGGGCCGGTGAACTCCGTGGCAGCCCAAGCGGCACCTGCACCCGGCAGCGGGGCAGACCCACCGCAGCAAGCTCCCGACCTCGGACCACTCCCATCACGGCCAATCTCCGGCGGCGGCGCGATCCCACCGCGGCCAGCAGCCCCCGCCGCGGGACTTTTTCCAGACGGCGCAGCAGCCCCTCGGCCAGCCATGGCCACGAGGGGAGGGATACGTCTAGCATGTCCAGCACCACGATCACGAAACCCTGGTCGGCCGCGTCAAAGAACCCTAGCCCGAGACGACGGCAGAACCACGTGAGGATCGACCGTGCATGGGGTGACGCAGCGAGTCGGTATAGTGCTCGGGTTAGACTGGGCCACATACCCAGCTAATCCCAGGCCGTCTACACCCTGGCCCGGCTCACTCAGAGCCGGCCCAACCCCTCGCGCACCCAGCTCGTGGCCCAGGAGGAAATTCAAACGGAGCGCTCGCACATCTGAGATCGTGATCGGTTCCCTAGCCGGCAGTGCCGCCGCGGCCGCCGCCGGCGTCCTGGAAGCGATTGCCCAGCGCGCAAATTTCTTTTTCCGCTTAACTGTAATCCAAGATTCCGGTCTAATCAAATCGAAAAGAGTAAGATTCGGAAGACTTACCTTCGGGATGGGACCCTTCCATGGCCTGATTGCCGTCGCCGCCGTTCTCCGGTGAATTACGTGACGGATCATCTCTTTCTTCTCTCCCGCGTGCAGCCCAAGTCTAGTCGGATCATCAGGTGGCAGAACCCTGTCGATTGTCATTGCCACCTCATCCTCGTCGTACCCCGAATTAAAAAACTCACAGATCACGTCGGACGGAGTCGGTAACGGCGGAGAAGCCATCGAGATCCCATCGCCATCGTCGTCTGAATCCTCCTCATCGGGATCTGCAAGGGCCCAGAACCGGCCACCGACACGCCAGCGATCACCGGCGGCAAGGGGTGCCGCAGCCACGGTCGCCCGCCCGGTCGCCATTCCCTATTCCCTAACTCTCTGTTGGAGATGGCCCTGATGTCTAGAGGCTGACGTAGGCCCGGCGGATCTCGACGTGCTGCGTCGCGGTTCACCGTTCGAGGATCTCCACCAGGGCCTTCTCGTGCGTGCCCCAGCCTTGAGAGGGAAATCGACCGACAAACTTGAGCGCTTGACACAGATCGCACGGAAAGAAGATGGTCTATGTGCAAATCTAAAGTCTCGTCTTCATTGGTTTTGTCTAATAATTGCCGTGTTGAAGGAATTCTTTTGAGATCTCGAACTTCTCCAGGGTGAAAACCTAAGATCTTGAATCGGGCAACGATTTGTGCACTGTTTCTTTCTTGAAAGCGTTGCTTTTGGGGACCTTTTATGTTTTCCAAGTTTTGTATTTAGTTGTGGTTTGTGTGCGGCTGCTAAGAGAAGTTGATTGTGGCGGGTTCTTTGTTTTTTTCTCTCTTTTATTTTTTTCTTTGGTTGTGCGCATCCTGGATATCATTGCAACAATTTGTAGGTGCAAGGTTGGGTATAATTTGTATCTGCACGAATTAATATATTCCCCTTTTCAAAGAAAAGTGCATGCATGTGTGATCAGGGAAGGGAAGGGAAGTGAAGTGAAGGACATGGTCGTATGCCAACGACAAAAGTGATCGAGACCACATATCATAACACCTTTTTTTTCGAAAAGAAGGATTACCTCCAGCCTCTGCATCAGAATAATGCATGCAACCTCTTTATTAGGCAAAGTGACCGATAAGTCTGTGTTCCAGCACAAGCTCGCTCAGAGCTGAAGGAAAATAAGAAAGTATAATATGCCACAATCGGGGGAAATAGGACGATATGACTAAACACCTATCCTATTACTGCACCGCCATCCAAACCGGTTGTGGATATCCCGAGCTACCATCTCACATCGGGCAAACCCCATAACCAAAGCCTCTCATGCTTCCAGGACTGAGTAACGACCACATACTGATCCAAGCGGTGGCCCTGTAGATAACCTGCAAAAAATTTATACAAGTTTGTCTGTTAAAAGACATGTCATTTCTACAGTTCCATATAGGCCAAAGTAATGCACATACTCCTATCCGAATATGACTCGCAATATTTGTCTCTACTTCATTAAGCCACATCCCAAATAATGTGTGAGTACTATTTAAAGGGATGATATTAAACTATATGAACTGAGCGCCATAATAGTTTGGCTAGCGGACAATCGAGAAAGAGGTGTTTAATGGTTTCACCATAATCACAAAAGCTACATCTTTGACTATCCTCCCAATTACATTTTGCCAAGTTATCCTTTGTCAGAACCACCTTCTTGTGAACAAACCACATAATGACTTTGATTTTTAACGGGACTTTGAACTTCCAAATATGTATCGATTTCGGAATCGGACTAGAATCAATTAGGTACAAATACATAGATTTCAATGAGAAAATGTCATTCGTAGTTAATTTCCAGTGAATACTATCAGGCTCATCAGAGAGGTTCACATCCATCAACCTTCTGACCAGATGTAGCCATGCTTCCCATCGGTCTCCCATCAAAGGTCTCCGGAATTGAATATTTAGAGAGTTGGACTGTAACACTGTAGCAACGTATGCCTCCTTACGCTGTATAATGTCATAGAGAGATGGATATTGTGTGGCTAAAGATGTCTTCTCTAACCACATATCCTTCCAGAATCTCGTCAATTACCGTTTCCAATGATGAATTTAGTTCTATGAAAGAAAGTTGCTTTCATTCTCATTAAGCCCTTCTAAAAAGGTGAATCATTGGGTCTAACGGTAATCTGGGCCAAGCTCTTAGATTGTAAGTACTTATTACGTAAAATTTATACCCACAGCACAACTACGTATGTACAGGGAAGCTGAGTCGGGGAGCTCCTAAAGGAGAGATGCTAGACACACGGGATTTTTACAGGGTTTATGGTTTAGGCGTCTTTTGCTCGCTACGCTGACCTGGCATGGCTATCACCTATCAGCTGATTTTTTTTTCCCTTTTTCTTTTTTGCCTCTAGGCTGTCTGAATTTCTGATGGTCACTACACAATTACTCTCACCCAACGAACGATGGCCATGTTGAATTGATGATCGACCATGAGACCACCAAGCCGGAGACGAGATGGCTGCACCCATGTGCTGGAGAGAGTAGGACAGTGGTAGCTTCAACTGATTGTAGTCAGTCCATCAGCGTGTATGCTTGCTTTCTTTTACTTCCAAAAAGTCATCCTAATTAAGCTAAGCCATCGACCGGTCGACCGGACAAAATTGCATGGCACGAGCTACTTGCCGCGCGACTCCATCCATCCATCCAAGTCGCAAGCGTCTGATTGCATTCTTCTCATGTATTCTTCTCTAAAAAGACATATTCATGTGTAACAACTTCATATTCCAGGGATACAAAAGGACACGTACAAGACATCATCAGAATTATCTGTATGCATTCTTTTTTTTGCGAGAATATCTGTATCCATTCACGTGTAATGCATTCGTATTCTTTTTTGCGGTTTTTTTAAACATAGTACAAACGCAAGAGCTTATACATACGCGCATACACTCACCTCTATAAACGCACACACGCACACTCTATCTCTATGAACACTTTCGAGAGACTGAACCGGCATATCATCTTGAGATTTACGAAGTCACCGTAGGCGCCTCGTCGTCGACAGGAACGTCTCCTTCACTGAAAGCGCATCGCTGAAAATTGTGAAATAAATCCATGAATAATGCGATTACCAGGACTTGAACCCTGATGGGCTGAGGATACCACTGTCCCTCTAATCATCTAAACATAGGTTGGTTCACTTTTTTTTGCGGGTTAATACATATTATACATTCATATTCATGTCTATTCGTCTCTAAAAAATATATTCACGTGTAGTATATATATATGATTCCCCCCGAAAAAAAAGTGTATACTCCCTCCGTCCCATAATATAAGAGCGTTACTGTAAAAAACGCTCTTATATTATGGGACGGAGGGAGTATATGACTCACAGAACACAAAATATGGGGTACAAATGATGATTGCCAAGTAATACACACATATTCCAGGGAATACACCAGGATTATTGTTGTACACACGTAATAGACATCATGTGATCATCAGAATTATCTGTATGCCGCACGGGTCTTCAAAGCTCTTTATTAAGATCTGTAACGTCGGCTACTTTGTGATGCCTAATCTGTTGTTCCTGCTCTGGCCAATCTTTTCCATTTAACAACGGCAAACACATATATCTGATCATACAACTTGTCAAAGAGGCGGAAATAAGCAATCCTCCATGCTTTCATTAATAGAAGGGTGAAGAGCGCCAACCAGAGGCCCAGAATGAGACCCAGAACAAGCCCAAATCTAAAAGACATTGGCTCAAAACCATGGCCAGTTCTGTTCTGACCATCTTGCGTTGATGTACCATTTCTCGAGCAATTCTTCTGAAGAGGAGGTCCGCAAAGCCCACTGTTGCCATCGTATATAGATGGGTGCTCCTGGTACAGGGTGTCAAGCTGAGAGCCTGGTGGTATTCTCCCTGTAAGATTGTTTTCAGATAGGTTCAAGAAGCTTAAGTATGTTATCTTTGACAAGCTTGAAGGGATCTCGCCAGAGAGCATGTTCTTTGAGAGGTCGAGTGACTCAAGTGACTGTATGGCCCCAATATTTTCTGGGATTTTACCGCTCAGGCGATTCCAAGACACATTTATGTTTAACAGTGCGTCAAGAGAAGCAATTTCCTCTGGAATTATCCCAGTTAACCCGTTGAAGGATAAGTCAATGCTCACCATATCCAAAATTCCTACACCATACTTAAGTTCTTGCCCCTTGGTAACAGCGGACAAGCTATTTCCACCTTCACCCGCCGCATTTGCATACGCCTGATAAGGAAACGAGCCAATCCTTACCGCCATCCGTGTCATTGCTGTTAGGTTTGACATACCCAGTGGGATGGATCCGGATATATTATTTCCTGCTAGATTCAAATGATGAAGGAACTTGAGTTTTGTGATGATGACCGGGATCTTCCCAGAGAACATGTTATAACTCAACCGTACAAATTGCAGTTGCACCAAGTTGCCAATCCACGTCGGCAATGTTCCGGATAAGTTATTCCATGCAAGATCCAAGAAACCCAAATTTTTGCAGCTCTGTACAAATGGTGGGAATGGTCCAGAGAAGCTATTGTTACTTAACAGCAGGTACCTCAAGGATTCCATTCTAGAACATGAAGGTAGTTCTCCAACGAGAAGGTTGTTTGCTAAGTCTAAGACTATCAATTTCTGTGAATGGCAGATTGATTCGGAAAGATGACCCACGATGCCATTCGAGAACATAAGCAGCGTTTCTAGTCCCGGAGCTCCAAGATTGGATGGGAAAGGCCCTGATAAAGAGTTCATGGAGATATCCAAGTAGATGATATTCCTTGGTAGACTTGGTATGGGCCCAGTAAGTCTATTGGAATCGAGAAAGAATTGTGTCAATGACATGTCCTCCATATTTTCTGGCAACTCGCCATATATTGAATTATTGGACATATCCAGAAAATCCATTGTTGAAAATGCAATGGTGAACCAGTCCGGGAGCTTATCAGTTATACCTGAGCTTGAGATGTCAAGGTAAGTAAGATTCACCTGCCACTGGAGCCAGGCAGGAAAAAGGGGACCCATGATGCACAACGAAAAATTTGCATCTCTAAGCTTGAAGGGAGTCTTCCATTCTGAATCCACGTGAATCTTGAGTAGGGGATTCTGCGATAGGTCCAATGTCTCTAAACTGGCCATTTTAGCAAAGTGCTCCTCCGTGAGCACACCATGAAGATCATTGAGACTAATGTCCAGGTAAGTTAGATTAGAGAGCATACCAAGCTGAGGCGGGACATGTCCAGTGAGGTAGTTGCCACGAAGGTCTAGAGTGCTTAATCTAGCGAAGTGTCCTATTCCTGCAGGTATGTTACCAACAAGGAGATTGCAGGACAGTACAAGGGTGCTCAAACCAGCAAAATATCCTTCCCCTGTGGGTACTGATCCAGTGAGTTTATTGTAAGATATGTCAAGAGTGCCCAAGCTAGTAAGATTTCCCATGGACAACGGTATCGATCCCGTGAGGTTGTTGTAAGAGAGATCAAGAACTTGCAACCCACCAGTCAGGTGCCTCAACCTCTTGTAGTTTGGCAAGGTTCCAACCATACCATTGTTTGCTAGGTACAATTGTTGCAACCTGTTGGATGGGCATCCCCGCGGCAGGCTTTCCATCAGCTTGACAATGTCCTGGCCGCCTACGAGGCTCGACTCGAGGTCTAAGTACCTCAGGTTGCAGAGGTTTCTCAAGCTTCTTGGCATGGTGGCCATGTTTCCATTATATGAGAAATCAAGAATCTCAAGGGACACCATGGCGTCCAGTGCATTAGGGAGCTGCCCGGACAGGAAGGTTCCCATGAGGTTGATGTGAGTGAGGCTTGTCACGTTCCAGAACCAGGAGTATGCGGCCGGGTGGTTGAGGTGGTTCATGGAGAGATCCAGCTCCTCAAGATTTGTGAGGTTACGCAAGCCTGCCGCCGGAAGTTTCCAGTGGTTCGTGCTTGGAAGCGAGCAGGAAGAGAAATAGAGAGTTTTGAGTGAAGGGAGCATGCTCACCGCCCGAGGCCAGTCCGGTGCTCTGCTCATGTCGATCGAGCTCAGGCTGAGGTGCCGCAGCAACGGCAGACGCGCCAGCCACGAGAGGTCTGACGAGCGCAACAGCTGCGTGCCGAAGTCGCTTGAGAGGTCAAGGGAGCGCAGCCTCGAGAGGTTTCCCAGCTGCGGCGGGACCTCGCCGGAGAAGTAGATGCCGGAGAGGTTGAGGTAGCGCAGGCTCCGGAGGCCGCCCAAGAACGCCCGTAGGGCGGCGTCGGGGGAGCCCTCGAGGTAGTTCCGGCTGAGGTCCAGGTGCCGCAGCCGCGAGAGGGAGAGGAGCGAGGGGCTTATCCGGCCGACGAGCGCCCCCTCGTAGTTCCCTCTGTCGTCGAGCTCGGCCCCGCCCGGCGCGTTCCGGAGGCTAAGCGCGACCACGCGGCCCGTCTGGTTGCTGCACCGGACATGCCGCCACCGGCAGCAGTCTGATCCTCGTCGCCAGGAGGTGAGGAGCCCTCCGGGGTCGCTGGTGACGCCGTCCTTGAAGGATAGCAGCGCGTCCCGCTCCTCGGGCACGCAGGTCGGCCGGCTGAGCGGCACGGCGTGCGTGGCCAGGGCCAAGGAGAGGACGACGACGACGGTGAGTAAGAATTTGGTGGCGGCGGGGCGGGTGGAAGTGGCCGTGGCCCGCATGGCGACCGGACTCCGGAGCATCATCGAGTAGATGAGCTTGGTCGATCGGTGGTGGTAGAGATGGAATGTGGTGTGGCGCGCGCCGATGATGGAGACCAATTTCTTAGTGCCGTGAGAGGACCGGTGAACCCAGGCGTACTGGTACAGGGAGTCGCCATGGTCTCTGCTCTCTGATAGCCTCCTGTCTCCCACTAGCTAACTAGTGCGGGCAGATTGTGAGTCCTACCTGTATATTTTTTTGAGCTGATCGAATGCTACTTTGGCTACTTATCATGACAAAAAAAATTGTGAAAAATAAATCATACTTTGGCACTTCACAACACAAATGTAATCAGGGAAGTGAAGTGAAAGACATCTTACGACAATGGGGATCGAGACCACAGAACAACTAGGTATGTACAGGGAAGCTGACACGTGGACCTCCCGAAGAAACAACAGAATTTATAAAAGAAAACTTGTAACAGAATATGAAAGTCAAAATGGCCGAGTGGTCTAAGGCGCCAGACTCAAGTTCTGGTCCTCTTACGAGGGCGTGGGTTCAAACCCCACTTCTGACATATATTTTTAATTCCTTTTTTCTTCTTTATTTCACCATCTCTATATTTTTTTTAAGCTTTCAGACTTTCATTCCAGCTTAAAGGCATGTCACAGAGAGCAATATGCAGGACTGGACAGACTAACACCTACACAAGTGAAATAACAAGCTCCAACATTACGAACGTTGTAACCATCTTGAGCTTGCCTATGGGCACCCTTGTTGCTTGACCTACTAATCTTTGAATACTCTAGGATCAGCTTCCTTAGTGTGAAAATACAAGCTCCAACATTACGAAGGTTGTGAGCATTAGGACTATCCCTGATGGTCCAGTGGCCAGGGTAAATTTTAGGGCATCGCCTCGCCGCAGCTTCTGCCAGAACCTGGTTATCTGTTAATAAATTAGGCCTATGAAGATTAAGCACCTTGGTAATTTGGGCACCCAACTCCAAAGCTCTAGCTTCAGCCTGGATAATAGAAGAAGTCGTAGATGGTGCAACAATGAAAATCGCCTCATGTTGCCCTCTCGCATGTGTGTAGACGAAGACGCCTATACCTGCATGTTGTTATAACCCCGTATAATTAGAGTTATCAGACAAAGAAATATCTTTCCAAGCAGCATCAGTAAAGACATTTGGTCCCTCCTTGAATCTGTTCATCTCAATTTGCAAAGAAAACTTCCCTGGTGGCAAGCTATCATTGGCTGCTCTTTCTCCCTCCTTGAGATCTGTACCCCAGTTCTTGCTCTTTCAACATAGCCTTGGCTGCATTGATAACCTACAACACTTTTCACTCTCTGTTGGTGAAAGCAATATCATTTCTTGCCTTCTAGATGTTCCATTAGATAAGAAATATGGTAGCCAAAGAGTTTGATCTTGATAAGTTGTTGATATAGTGTTAATGACTTCAAGAATAAGATTTTGGTCGATGGAAAGCAAGTAGTAAATTCTAATAGCAAGGGGAGATAGAAACCAAAATGCTGTAACAAATTCCCAGGAAAATAACAAATGAATATCATTCTCCAGTTGCCCACATCTTTTACAGAAAGGCTGAATATGAGATGATCTTGAAGCAGCTCTAGAAAGAGCCTCTCGAAGTAACCTCCACGCAAAGGTCTGAACTCTAGGAGGCAAAACTTTATCCTTCTAGATAACCTGTAACAGATTCTTCGTAGTGCCTGTGAAACTCGTATTTTGAATTTTAACGTTAAGGGACAAAACAGGCCCAAAATTACGATACTCACTTTTAGTAGTGCAAACTGTTATATATAT
Organism: Triticum dicoccoides; assembly: GCF_002162155.2. Classification (NCBI taxonomy): domain Eukaryota; kingdom Viridiplantae; phylum Streptophyta; class Magnoliopsida; order Poales; family Poaceae; genus Triticum; species Triticum dicoccoides. The sequence continues at coordinate 731,993,856 of NC_041385.1, forward strand.
AATCGTTATGGCTTAACATAATAGGATCTCGATCTCTAGATTAGAACACCTCTTATGCAAAAAATTAGGGACTAACCTTGACTTGCAGAAATCATTAATGGGTAGCCCTTGCTGGTAGTCGTGAGTCTCCAGTGATGTGGAGTCCTTCGGAGGAGAAAACAACAGCATGGTAGATCGCAACAGGGACGCTGGAGCGCCATAGTCGAAGAGGAAGCACATGGATGCCGACATCACTCCTCTCCTAGTGGCCGTCGATAGACATTGGTCTTCCAGCCCCTTAGCACAATTTTAGGATCGGGCAGTTTGATCGATAGCCACTCTTTTGTTGGTATCTAATACATGTATCGTTCTTTTATATAAGTGCTGAGGCCGGGGACCGGGTCCAAAACTATTGCTTTAGAGGCCTCTGATCAAGGCTCCTACGTGAAAGGTATGGGGTCAAAAACCTCCTGATTTCTCTCAGGTTGTTACCTGAGATCAAATTCCAACATTCTCCCCCTTGATCATAAGGTTAACAAACATCATAAACCCACTCGTAACAGAAATAACATACCAATGTAAGGTGTCACATTGACCTATCAAATGACATTGGACCTCCATACTTATAGTATATCATTCTATCTTGAAATAGTAAACATAATACTTTATGGGAGTTGGATGATTCAATGGTCCTTATTTCCAGGATCAACAAGTCTTTCCGGCAACCCATGCTAGCAACATAATCATTCAATTGGGTGGTAAGTCTTTGATAAATGGATCTGTAAAACATTCAGATGTACTCATACGCTCGAGTTCAATAGCTTGATCCTGGATTCTATCTTTCACAACAAGAAACATATTGTCAATGGTTTTGGCAATGCCATTTGACATGTTGTTACTCGCATAGAAAACTGCATGTTCACATTGCAGTAGGTGGTTTAGAAATGTTGTCTACCACCATAATTTCGGGAATAAACTCATTTGACATACAACCTGCTCAGTAGTCTCTAACATGCCAAATAATAAAATGCATCATTACTGATGCCATCAGTGTCATTATGCATCTTTTCCACTATATGGATCCATATGTGAGGGTGGGGATGTAACATAACGTGGAAACTCAATATCCACACACCTCGCAAAAACAATGTCTGAATAACCTACGATATTGAGGTTAGCAGACTTCTTATTAGTGAGCATGTAAACTTTATTGCCTTGATTTACTGCAAAGACTTTTTGGCGGCCTTTCTGGTGGTCATTTCTGACTTGTACATTTACCAATTATCCCGATCATAAATAGGGCACTTTCATACTTGAATACTTACATTGCTTCTGACGGCTGAAGCATAAAGAACTAACATTATCTGATCAGTTCGTAATGGTTCCTTGGACACTAAGATGTCCACTTTTATTGCCCTTAACTTTAGTAGCAGGCGAGACAGAGTACTAGTACATAATATTTTTCTTTCGTACTCTATCGATGTATGTCATCATAATAGAACTTCTACTCCTTTGGATCTATATCTTGGCAAAACTCAATGCAAGGAAAGTATGAACTATCACCAAGATCCTTTATGTCAGAAATAGAAAATAGAAATTTCTTGGCATGCCAAAATATTCCATCTTCACAAGGTAATAATTTTACTCCCCCTCGTCTTATGGTATGAGTGTCCCAATGCTTGTAATATTTCATAATTGTATTTCTTTAGATAGCATGCCTTATGTCAACATCCCCCATGACAAACCTTACGGTGTAGTCATACATACATTCTCAACTCATTTAACACAAGAGCATGTCATAGAAATAACACAAGCATCACAACAACTCACCGAGGAAATTCTGAAGATTCCTATACATCTTTGAGCTCATAATGTTCATCCTATATAGCAAGAAGCCACTAAGATGATCATTCACACACATTATCAGTCATAGGGAAATTGTTGAGCCTCAACACTAAGTGTTGCATTAGGAATTTCTTCTCAATACCTGATGCATATGAACACATATCTAATGGAGTTATCTTTTAGATTAATGTTCATACGCTCTAGGTTCCTTGATGATCACTTGAATTAGAAGGTGGAAAATATATCCAAAATCTTGATAACAATCATATCAGTTCTAAAACACAACATCGTTGGGCAGAAGATGGAAAAGGACTTGATGAAATGTGACAAATGATTATAAACGACGTTGGTCAGAAGTATAACCATGAGCCACATGATACTGACAAACTTTCCACTTGAGTGAAGTGTGACATATGATTATAAACGACATTGGTCAGATATTTAATCAATATGTTACATCATGATGGTCATTAGACTAGCAAGCTTGCCACTTTAGCATTCATGTGTGCTTCATAATGCTCATAAGGGAGTAAGTACACACTAACATGATAAAGGAGTCATTTATCATGTACTCTTCTAAAGGAAACTTGTTGCATCTTAATTATAGAACCAACATAAGAATGTGTTTTTCATACATTCTGGAACCAAGACTTCTCGATGGTTCCATCTTAATTAGAGAACTGAGATACATAATTTGCTTAGTTGTACATGCTATGATCTAAGTAGGAGAAGTGAACGTGATATCTATTATTAAATGAGACTTCCATTCCCCCCTCGAAATGTGATATAAAACCAAAATTTTAATGAGTTCTCATTAATTACACTTCTCTTACATCTTCAATTGTAACATATCATAAAATCTTTACAGAATATTCATTCAGTAAAACATAACTCGTCTCACCATAAGGTGGGACTAACATTACATAATTGGAGTTGACTTAATAACATACAACTTCATGTCATCTGTTCGAGAGACAAAATTAAGGTTCTCCAATAACTAGGAGCATGAACAAACATCATCAATAAGATGAAGAATTAAGTCTTCTCCAAAAAGCTAGTGGAATAAATCCAATAGATTTTATTTTAACCTCCTTTGCATTAGTAATGTGCATGACGACACATGCGTCTTAAGATCTCTTCCAATATCTGCCTTATCATCATGATTAATCTCCTTCAACCTTAGTGGCAGGAAAAACATTGGAAGATTCCTTACATGATACAATGATCTCCACTCTCCATATGGGAAAGTTATTTACATAAGGTTCGTCTATGCCAAAACGGAAGTTTGACATCATTATTAATGTTCATTGCTATATATAAAGAAGACAACATTATGAGCAACACAACCAAACATCAAACATGAATTAACCATGCAGGAGATGAGTCAAAGAGATGCTTAATCACAAATAACACGTGAGAATAATCAACGCTGGTCAGAATATCATCATATGCCATTATAACATTTTTTATTAAATCGCTAATCAAAACTTCTTGTTGGTTCCATTTTGACTAGATAGACATCAAATCACATAATTATGAGCAAGAATTTTAGCTAACATTAACAAAAAGCAACAACATAAAACCATGTTTGCCATCATACACAATGAGACCCTTTGTCACTAAAGTTGACATCGATAATAACACTGAACATAAGTGTCACAATTATTATTAAAATTCTCAATGACATATAATGAAAATGGCATTAGTACTAACAAAAACATATTTGGACACAAAATTACATCAGGATTCACCAAATAATATTAGGTATACACCATGTTTCAAACAAATAAGAACATGTACTTCGGAATAATTCACTCCACAAATTCCTTTGCAAAGGAAATGTGATTGTAATTCATTAACATCATTTTTACTCATTATGATTATTTCAGTGGTGCATATCATAATAAAATGACGTAGAATCCACCAACCATAAATTTTAGTTTTGCCCAAGAGGCATATTGCCCCAACAATATGATGACGCATAGTGCAATGTGGCAAACTACATCAAGCAAGCATTAACAATTTTTTGTGTGGTGGCCTCAGCCCGGTAGTACTGATGACATCATTAAGAAATGCCATAAGGGTGGCATCAACATGAAATTCACACTTAACTAAAATTTCCAAATAAAATATTCATAAACCTCAACGAGTGATTCACAGTAATTTCATCAATGAAAAGATACTAGGAAGGTAATCATCATAAAAGGCGCCATTAAAAAATGACTTCAATGCCTATTGTGCATTAATTTCTAAGCAGAACTTCTCATTGGTTCCATTTTACTAAGAAAGTTATATCAAAATCCACAACACAAATTTCTGGTGATTTTCAATTTATAACAGTCCATAAACATCATTAGAATAACCATAATACAGAAAATGCACTGAATAAAAGAAAAAGACGCGCATGACTTCAATTTTGGCCCAATAACCAGCGGCTATCCTTTATTGAATCGACCCATCATGAAAAACTTAAAAGGAAAATATCCTGACGGGTCAAGACAACCTGGGCCTCAGCCCGAGGAAAGAATCGGCCCGTTAGGCGCCTGAAGGCCCAGCGGCTGTCGCTGGCTAATCTCAGCCGTTCAATTCAACTGACGATCGAATCGTCCCAAACTGGAACAAAACAGACGCCCGTCAAAAAACCCAGGTCCATTTGCCCCCATCCTCCCCCAAAATGGACGGAGCAGCAACGCAGAGGCGACCTCGGCGGCGGGCCAAGCTCGCCGGCCGGGGCGGTGTGATAGCTACCCTCAACGGCGATAACCCACAAGTGTAGGGGATCGCAACAGCTTTCGAGGGTAAAGTATTCAACCCAAATTTATTGATTCGACACAAGGGGAGCCAAAGAATATTCTTGAGTATTAGCGGTTGAGTTGTCAATTCAACCACACCTGGATAACTTAGTATCTGCAGCAAATTGTTTAGTAGCAAAAGTGGTATGATAATAAAGGTAACGGTAGCAAAAGTAAAGATAAATGTTTTTGGGTTTTTGTAGTAGTTGTAACAGTAGCAACGGAAAAGTAAATAAGCGAAGAACAATATATGAAAAGCTCGTAGGCAATGGATCAGTGATGGATAATTATGCCGGATGCGATTCCTCATGCAATAGTTATAACATAGGGTGATATCGAACTAGCTCCAATTCATGAATGTAATTGTAGGCATGTATTCCGTAAATAGTCATACGTGCTTATGGAAAATAACTTGTATGACATCTTTTGTCCTACCCTCCCGTTGCAGCGGGGTCCTAGCGGAAACTAAGGGATATTAAAGCCTCCTTTTAATAGAGAACCGGACCAAAGCATTAACACATAGTGAATACATGAACTCCTCAAACTACGGTCATCACCGAGAAGTATCCCAATTATTGTCACTTCGGGGTTGTCGGATCATAACACATAATAGGTGACTATAGACTTGCAAGATAGGATCAAGAACATGCATATATTCATGAAAATATAATAGGTTCAGATCTGAAATCATGGCACTCGGGCCCTAGTGACAAGCATTAAGCATAGCAAAGTCATAGCAACATCAATCTCAAAACATAGTGGATACTAGGGATCAAACCCTAACAAAACTAACTTGATTACATGGTAAATCTCATCCAACCCATCACCGTCCAGCAAGCCTACGATGGAATTACTCACGCACGGTGGTGACCATCATGAAATTGGTGATGGAGGATGGTTGATGATGACGACGGCGACGAATCCCCCTCTCCAGAGCCCCGAATGGACTCCAGATCAGCCCTCCCGAGAGAGATTAGGGCTTGGCGGCGGCTCTGTGTCATAAAACGCGATGAAACTTTCTCTCTGATTTTTTTCTCCCCTGTCTCGTGGAGTTGGAGTTGGAGTTGAGGTCGGAGGAGGTCCAGGGGCCCACGAGATAGGAGGCCGCGCCCTAGGGGGGGCGCCCCCTGTCTCGTGGACAGGCTGTGGGCCCCCTGGCATTAATTCTTTCGCCAAAAATTCTTATTAATTCCAAAAAGTGCATCCGTGGATTTCCAAGACATTCCGAGAACTTTTCTTTTCTACACATAAAACAACATCATGGCAGTTCTGCTGAAAACAGCGTCAGTCCGGGTTAGTTTCATTCAAATCATGCAAGTTAGAGTCCAAAACAAGGGCAAAAGTGTTTGGAAAAGTAGATACGTTGGAGACGTATCAACTCCCCCAAGCTTAAACCTTTGCTTGTCCTCAAGCAATTCAGTTGATAAACTGAAAGTGATTAAGAAAAAAGTTTTACAAACTTTGTTTGCTCTTGTTGTTGTAACATGAAAAGCCAACATTCAAGTTTCAGCAAATATTATGAACTAACCATACTCACAATAACACATAGGTCTCACAATTACTCACATCAATAGCATAATCAGCTAGCGAGCCATAATAATAAAACTCGGATGACAACACTTTCTCAAAATAATCATAACATGATATAACAAAATGGTATCTCGCTAGCCCTTTCTGAGACCGCAAAACATAAATGCAAAGCACCTTTAAAAATCAAGGACTGACTAAACATTGTAATTCATGGTAAAAGAGATCCAGTCAAGTCATACCCAATATAAACCAGTAATAATGAATGCAAATGACAGTGTGCTCTCCAGCGGGTGCTTTTAATAAGAAGGATGATGACTCAACATAAAAGTAAATAGATAGGCCCTTCACAGAGGGAAGCAGGGATTTGTAGAGGTGTCAGAGCTCGATTTTAAAATAGAGATTGAATAACATTTTGGGCGGCATACTTTTGCTGTCAACGCAACAACTATGAGATGGCTGTATCTTCCATACTACATGCATTATAGGCAGTTCCCAAATAGAATGGTAAAGGTTTATACTCCCCCAACCACCAACAAGCATCAATCCATGGCTTGCTCGAAACAACGAGTGCCTCCAACATACAATAGCCCTGGGGGAGTTTTGTTTAGTTATTTTGATTTGCTTTGATCTTTTAGGATCATGGGACTGGGCATCCCGGTTACCAGCCCTTTCTCGTGAATGAGGAGCGGAGTCCACTCCTCGTGAGAATAACCCACCTAGCATGGAAGATATAGGCAGCCCTAGTTGTAACATGAGCTGCTCGAGCATACAAAACTGAATTTCATTTGAAGGTTTGGAGTTTGGCACATACAAATTTACTTGGAACGGCAGGTAAATACCGCATATAGGTAGGTATAGTGGACTCATATGGAACAACTTTGGGGTTTAAGGAGTTTGGATGCACAAGCAGTATTCCCGCTTAGTACAGGTGAAGGCTAGCAAAAGACTGGGAAGTGACCAACTGAGAGAGCGACAACAGTCGTAAGCATGCATTAAAATTAATTCACACCGAGTACAAGCATGAGTAGGATATGATCCACCGTGAACATAAATATCGTGAAGGCTATGTTGATTTGATTCAACTACATGCGTGAAAATGTGCCAAGTCGAGTCACTCAATTCATTCCAAGGAGGATACCATCCCATCATACCACATCATAATCATTCTAATAGCATGTTGGCACGCAAGGTAAACCATTATAACTCATAGCTAATCATGCATGGAACAAGTAACTATAATCTCTAAATGTCATTGCAAATATTTTTACTTCATAATAGCTGACTCAGGAATGATGAACTCATCATATTTACAAAAACAAGATAGGTCGACTTCATACCAGCTTTTCTCATCCCAATAAGTCCATCATATATCGTCATTATTGCCTTTCACTCGCACGAACGAACGATGTGTATAATAATAAGAGTGCACGTGCATTGGACTAAGCTGGAATCTTCAAGCATCAACTCAAGAGAGAAGACTAGTAATATGGGCTCTAAATTAAATAAACAATCATGCATATAAGAGCCACTAAGCATTTTCAATATGGTCTTCTCGACCCCCAAAGGAAAGAAAAGAAAATAAACTATTTACACGGGAAAGCTCCCAACAAGTAAAAGAAGAACGAGAAATCTTTTTGGGTTTTCATTTTAATTCCTACTACAGGCAAGGAAATTAAACTAACTATTTTTTTTGGTTTTTCTCAAGGTTTATCAAACACACAAGAAGAAAACTAGAAAAAGAAATTTAAACTAGCATGGATAATACAATGAAAGAGTATGAGCACCGACGACTAGTGTATGAACATGAATGTAAAGTCGGTGAGAAATACGTACTCCCCCAAGCTTAGGATTTTGGCCTAAGTTGGTTTAATACCAAGGACCGCCTGGCTGATATCCATAAGTGAAGCTGGGGTAGTACTGAGATGCAGAGGCGACCGCCTCCTGAGCAGCAGCGTGTTGGCGAGTTGCCTCCATTCCCCTCTCATATTCAGTTGCTTCTTCCGTGGTGACAACATATCTTCCTTTTGCATAATAATCAAAAAGGTAGGGAGCAGGAAGAGTAACAGGGACGACGTTGCGTCTATCATAGATTAGTCGATAATGGAGGAATTGTTCATTCCTCTCAAGAAAATGATGATCAAACATAGCTTCTTTATCCAAATAAACAGGTGGTACAATCATATCCCCCTCTCGTGGAGCTATATTAAGAAAATTAGCCACACGGGTTGCATAAATTCCTCCAAAGAAATCTCCCCTTCTACTATTATTCTGCAACCTACGTGCAACTATTGCCCCCAAGTTATAACCTTTATAACCTGACACAACACTCTTGAGGACACAAAGATCAGGGGCACACATGTGACATACCTCGTCCTTACCGTTAATGCATCTAAGAGAGCAAAGTAATGTATAGCAAGAAAATGAATGCTTCCTATGGTAGCTAGTGCTACGTCCCTAGATTCTCCCATAGTAATATTAGCAAGAAAATCTCTAAATTCAGATTTGGGAGGATCATTAATATTACCCCACTGCGGGAGTTTGCAGGGAGTTGTGAAATCCTCTAAATCCATGGTATAAGATGTATCATAAATATCAAACATGACACTAGGAGAATTACGCGCAGAAATATATTCGAACCTCCGCACAAAGGAATCGGTCAATTGATAATATTGAGGACACTTATCTTGTAAGAAGTCCTCCAGCTCGGCATTACGCACATATGCGTCAAATTCTTCCTTGAAGCCTGCTTTGACCATAAAATCATCGGATGGCCACTCACAAGCCCGTACATTTGCGTCCCTTGGCAAATTAATATCTTGTTCACGTATGGCAATCCTTGGCCCTTTCTTTGCCGAGGAACCTCCTTGGTACATTCTTCTAAGCATATTTCTTTTTCTGAAAATTTCTAAAATTTTAGTAACTTCAAAATAAAAGTGGATAAAACTAAACAAGATTGATATCAACTACTCCTACAAGTGCCTAGAGCCCATATCATGCATTGGAATTGCTTGGGACCTCAAAAATTTAACATGCAAGCTCAAGAACATGGTCACCTAAGCAACAAAAATTTTCAATGAATAAAGCACTAGAACAAAAACTAATTGGACCAATGGAGGAGTCACGTACCAAGCAACAATCTCCAAAAGCAGTTTTGTGAATGGAGCTTTGAGCTAGAAGATCGAAAATCGTAGCAAAACAAGCTAGAACTCGTGCTTGAGCTGGATGGGGATTTCTTTGGTATTCCACCCTTAAAAGTGTAATTAGCAAGCATGGTGGAAATTTCAGCTTCCGGTATCTTTCTTTTATTTGTGATGATATCCTCCATGTATTTAGCATAAGGGTTTGTTTTCAGCATATCAGTTAAGCGCATACGTAAGAAAATAGGTCTAATCATTTCAGCAAAGCACTCAAAATCCTCATCATCCTTTGACTTGGATGGTTTAGGAGGAAAGGGCATGGGTTTCTGAACCCATGGTTCTCTTTCTTTACCGTGCTTCCTAGCAACAAAATCTCTCTTATCATAACGTTGATTCTTTGATTGTTGGTTATCAAGATCAACAGCAGGTTCAATCTCTACATCATTATCTTTGCTAGGTTGAGCATCAACATGAACATTATCATTAACATTATCACTAGGTTCATGTTCATCACCTGATTGTGTTTCAGCATCAGAAATAGAAATATCATTGGGATTCTCAGGTGTGTCTACAGTAGGTTCACTAGAAGCATGCAACGTTCTATCATTTTTATTTTTCTTCTTCTTAGAAGAACTAGGTGCCTCTAAATTATTTCTCTGAGAATCTTGCTCGATTCTCTTAGGGTGGCCTTCAGGATACAAAGGTTCCTGAGTCATTCTACCAGTTCTAGTAGCCACTCTAACGGCAAAGTCATTTTTATTATTCAATTCATCAAGCAAATCATTTTGAGCTTTGAGTACTTGCTCAGCTTGAGTAGCAACCATAGAAGCATATTTTCTAAAGCGGTGAAGTTCATCTTTAACTCTAGCCAGATTATCACCTACGCGTCCTATCTCGAAAGCATTATTCTTTAACTCTCTACCAACATAAGCATTAAAACTTTCTTGTCTAGCCATAAAATCATCAAATTCATCTAAGCATGGGCTATGAAATTTAGTAGAGGGTATTTCAACTTTATCATATCTATAGAGAGAATTTACCTTTACTACCTGTGTCGGGTTATCAAGACAATGTGGTTCTTTAGGCAGTAAATTAAGACCATGTATTTCTTCAATAGGTGGTAAATTCTTAATATCTTCAGCTTTAATACCTTTTTCTTTCATTGACTTCTTTGCCTCTTGCATATCTTCAGGGCTGAGAAATAAAACACCTCTCTTCTTCGGAGTGGGTTTAGGAATAGGCTCAGGAGTTGGCTCAATTGGTTCAGGAATTACTTTAGGAACTGGCTCGGGAAGAGTCCAATTATTTTCATTAGTCAACATATTATTCAATAATATTTCAGCTTCGTCGACTGTTCTTTCCCTGAAAACACAACCAGCACAACTATCCAAGTAGTCCTTGGAAGCATTGGTTAGTCCATTATAAAAGATATCAAGTATTTCATTTTTCTTAAGAGGATGATCGGGCAAAGCATTAAGTAAACGAAGAAGCCTCCCCCAAGCTTGTGGGAGACTCTCTTCTTTGATTTGCACAAAATTATATATTTCCCGCAAAGCAGCTTGTTTCTTATGAGCAGGGAAATATTTAGCAGAGAAGTAATAAATCATATCCTGGGGATTACGCACACAACCAGGAGCAAGAGAATTATACCAAGTCTTAGCATCACCCTTTAATGAGAACAGAAATATCTTAAGGATATATAAATAGCGAGACTTCTCATCATGAGTAAATAGGGTGGCTATATCATTCAACTTGGTAAGATGTGCCACAACAGTTTCAGATTCAAGGCCATAAAAAGGATCAGATTCAACTAAAGTAATAATCTCAGGATCAACAGAGAATTCATAATCCTTATCAGTAACACAGATAGGTGAAGTAGCAAAAGCAGGATCGGGTTTCATTCTAGCATTAAGAGACTGCTGCTTCCATTTAGCCAATAATTTCTTAAGATCATTTCTATCATTGCAAGCAAGAATTTCCATAGCAGCTGCTTCACTCATAACATAACCCTTAGGAACAACAGGTAATACATAATCATTGGGGGAACGTTCATCATCACTATCATCAATAATAGGTTCTTCAATATTTTCATTCCCCCTAACTCTAGCAAGTTGTTCATCTAGAAATTCACCTAATGGCAAAGTAGTATCACGCACAGAAGTAGTTTCATCATGCATAGCAGAAGTGGCATCATCAATAACATACGACATATCAGAATTCATAGCAATAGAAGGTTTAGGTGTCGCAAGCCTACTAATAACGGAAGGAGAATCTAGTGCAGAGCTAGATGGCAGTTCCTGCTGGAAATATGCCCTAGAGGCAATAATAAAATAGTTATTATTATATTTCTTTATTCATGATAATTGTCTGTTATTCATGCTATAGTTGTGTTATCCGGAAATCAGAATACACGTGTGAATACATAGACCACAACATGTCCCTAGTGAGCCTCTAGTTGACTAGCTCGTTGATCAACAGATAGTCATGGTTTCCTGACTATGGGCATTGGATGTCATTGATAACCGGATCACATCATTAGGAGAATGATGTGATGGACAAGACCCAATCCTAAGCATAGCTCAAAGATCGTGTAGTTCGTTTAGCTAGAGCCTTTCCAAATGTCAAGTATCATTTCCTTAGACCATGAGATTGTGCAACTCCCGGATACCGTAGGAGTGCTTGGGGTGTGCCAAACGTCACAACGTAACTGGGTGACTATAAAGGTGCACTATGGGTATCTCCGAAAGTGTTTGTTGGGTTGGCAAGAATCGAGACTGGGATTTGTCACTCCGTATGACGGAGAGGTATCTCTGGGCCCACTCGGTAATGCATCATCATAATGAGCTCAATGTGACCAAGTGTCTGGTCACGGGATCATGCATTATGGTATGAGTAAAGTGACTTGCCGGTAACAAGATTAAACGAGGTATTGGGATACCGATGATCGAGTCTCGGGCAAGTAACATACCGATTGACAAAGGTAATTGTATACGGGATTGCTTGAGTCCTCGACACTGTGGTTCATCCGATGAGATCATCGAGGAGCATGTGGGAGCCAACATGGGTATCCAGATCCCGCTGTTCGTTATTGACCGGAGAGGCGTCTCAGTCATGTCTACATGTCTCCCGAACCCGTAGGGTGTACACACTTAAGGTTCGGTGCCGCTAGGGTTGTAGAGATATAAGTATGCAGTAAACCTAAAGTTGTTCGGAGTCCCGGATGAGATCTCGGACGTCACGAGGAGTTCTGGAATGGTCTGGAGGTAAAGAATTATATATAGGAAGTGAAGTTTCGGCCATCGGGAAAGTTTCGGGGGTTACCGGTATTGTACCGGGACCACCGGAAGGGTCCCGGGGGTCCACCGGGTGGGGCCACATATCACGGAGGGCCCCATGGGCTGAAGTGGGAGGGGAACCATCCCCTGGTGGGCTGGTGTGCCCCCCTTGCCCCCCTGCGCCTAGGGTTGGAAACCCTAGGGGTGGGGGGCGCCTCCACTTGCCTTGGGGGGCAAGCCACCCCCTTGGCCGCCCCCCCTAGGAGATTGCATCTCCTAGGGCCGACGCCCCCCTAGGGGCCCTATACAAAGAGGGGGGAGGGAGGGCAGCCGCACCCATGCTCTTGGCGCCTCGCTCTCCCCTTGCTACACCTCTCCCTCTCGCAGACGCTTGGCGAAGCCCTGCCAAGATCGCTGCTACATCCACCACCACGCCGTCGTGCTGCTGGATCTTCATCAACCTATCCTTCCCCCTTGCTGGATCAAGAAGGAGGAGACGTCTCCCTGACCGTACGTGTGTTGAACGCGGAGGTGCCGTCCGTTCGGCGCTAGGATCTCCGGTGATTTGGATCACGATGAGTACGACTCCCTCAACCACGTTCCCTTGAATGCTTCCGCTCGATCTACAAGGGTATGTAGATGCACTCCTCTCTCTCGTTGCTAGATGAACTCATAGATTGATCTTGGTGAAACCATAGGAATTTTTTAATTTTCTGCAACGTTCCCCAACAGTGGCATCATGAGCTAGGTCTATGCGTAGTTCTCTTTGCACGCGTAGAACACAAACTTGTTGTGGGCGTAGATGTTGTCAACTTTCTTGCCACTACTAGTCTTATTTTGCTTCAGCGGTATTGTGGGATGAAGCGACCCGGACCGACCTTACACGTACGCTTACATGAGACAGGTTCCACCGACTGACATGCACTAGTTTCATAAGGTGGCTAGCGGGTGTCTGTCTCTCCCACTTTAGTTGGAGCGGATTCGATGAAAAGGGTCCTTATGAAGGGTAAATAGAAGTTGACAAATCACGTTGTGGCTTTTATGTAGGTAAGAAAACGTTCTTGCTAGAACCCTATTGAAGCCACGTAAAACTTGCAACAACAATTAGAGGACGTCTAACTTTTTTTTGCAGCATATGATTTGTGATGTGATTTGGCCAAAAGTTGTGACGAATGATGAATGATATATATGTGATGTATGAGATCATGTTCTTGTAATAGGAATCACGACTTGCATGTCGATGAGTATGACAACCGGCAGGAGCCATAGGAGTTTTCTTAATTATTGTATGACCTGCGTGTCAATGATTTAACGCCATGTAATTACTTTACTTTATTGCTAAACCGTTAGCCATAGTAGTAGAAGTAATAGTTGGCGAGCAACTTCATGGAGACACGATGATGGAGATCATGGTGTCATGTCGGTGATGAAGATGATCATGGAGCCCCGAAGATGGAGATCAAAGGAGCTATATGATATTGGCCATATCATGTCACTGTTTAATTGCATGTGATGTTTATTATGTTTATGCATCTTGTTTACTTAGAACGACGGTAGTAAATAAGATGATCCCTCATAATAATTTCAAGAAAGTGTTCCCCCTAACTGTGTGCCGTTGCGAAAGTTTGTTGTTTCGAAGCACCACGTGATGATCGGGTGTGATAGATTCTAACGCACACATATAATGGGTGTAAGACAGATTTACACACGCATAAACACTTAGGTTAACTTGACGAGCCTAGCATGTACAGACATGGCCTCGGAACACAAGAGACCAAAAGGTCGAACATGAGTCTTATGGAAGATACAATCAACATGGAGATGTTCACCGATCATGACTAGTCCGTCTCACGTGATGATCGGACACGGCCTAGTCGACTCGGATCATGTATCACTTAGATGACTAGAGGGATGTCTAATCTGAGTGGGAGTTCATTAAATAATTTGATTAGATGAACTTAATTATCATGAACTTAGTCTAAAATCTTTACAATATGTCTTGTAGATCAAATGGCCCACGTTACCCTCAACTTCAACGTGTTCCTAGAGAAAACCAAGCTGAAAGATGATGGCAGCAACTATACGGACTGGGTCCGGAACCTGAGGATCATCCTCATAGCTGCCAACAAAGATTATGTCCTAGAAGCACCGCTAGGTGAAGCACCCATCCCAAAGAACCAAGACGTTATGAACGCTTGGCAGTCTCGTGCTGATGATTACTCCCTCATTCAGTGCGGCATGCTTTACAGCTTAGAACCGGGGCTCCAAAAGCGTTTTGAGCAACACGGAGCATATGAGATGTTCGAATAGCTGAAAATGGTTTTCCAAGCTCATGCCCGGGTCGAGAGATATGAAGTCTCCGACAAGTTCTTCAGCTGTAAGATGGAGGAAAATAGTTCTGTCAGTGAGCACATACTCAAGATGTCTGGGTTGCACAACCGCTTGACTCAGCTGGGAGTTAATCTCCCGGATGACGCGGTTGTTGATAGAATCCTCCAGTCGCTTCCACCGAGCTACAAGAGCTTTGTGATGAACTTCAATATGTAGGGGATGGAAAAGACCATTCCTGAGGTATATTCAATGCTGAAATCAGCGGAGGTAGAGATCAAGAAAGAACATCAAGTGTTGATGGTGAATAAAACCACTAAGTTCAAGAAAGGCAAGGGTAAGAAGAACTTCAAGAAGGACGGCAAGGGAGTTGCCGCTCCCGGTAAGCCAGTTGCCGGGAAGAAGTCAAAGAATGGACCCAAGCTTGAGACTGAGTGCTTTTATTGCAAGGGAAGTGGTCACTGGAAGCGGAACTGCCCCAAGTACTTAGCGGACAAGAAGGCCGGCAACACTAAAGGTATATATGATATACATGTAATTGATGTGTACCTTACCAGTACTCATAGTAGCTCCTGGGTATTTGATACCGGTGCGGTTGCTCATATTTGTAACTCAAAGAAGGAACTGTGGAATAAACGGAGACTGGCGAAGGACGAGGTGACGATGCGCGTCGGGAATGGTTCCAAGGTCGATGTGATTGCCGTCGGCACGCTACCTCTACATTTACCTACGGGATTAGTTTTAGACCTCAATAATTGTTATTTAGTGCCAAGTTTGAGCATGAACATTGTATCTGGATCTCGTTTAATATGAGATGGCTACTCAATTAAATCCAAGAATAATGGTTGTTCTATTTATATGAGAGATATGTTTTATGGTCATGCCCCGATGGTCAATGGTTTATTCTTAATGAATCTCGAACGTGATGTTACACATATTCATAGTGTGAATACCAAAAGATGTAAAGTTGATAACGATAGTCCCACATACTTGTGGCACTGCCGGCTTGGTCACATTGGTGTCAAGCGCATGAAGAAGCTCCATGCTGATGGACTTTTAGAATCTCTCGATTATGAATCTTTCGACACATGCGAACCATGCCTCATGGGCAAAATGACCAAGACTCCGTTCTCCGGAACAATGGAGCGAGCGACCAACTTATTGGAAATCATACATACTGATGTATGCGGTCCAATGAGCGTTGAGGCTCGCGGAGGATATCGTTATGTTCTCACTCTCACTGACGACTTGAGTAGATATGGGTATGTCTACTTAATGGAACACAAGTCTGAGA
Source organism: Triticum dicoccoides (assembly GCF_002162155.2). NCBI lineage: Eukaryota > Viridiplantae > Streptophyta > Magnoliopsida > Poales > Poaceae > Triticum > Triticum dicoccoides. Next base: position 732,010,036 of record NC_041385.1, read on the forward strand.
CCTTTGAAAAGTTCAAGGAATTTCAGAATGTGGTAGAGAATCAACGTGACCGAAAAATAAAGTTCCTACGATCAGATCATGGAGGAGAATATTTAAGTCATGAATTTGGTACGCACTTAAGGAAATGTGGAATCGTTTCACAACTCACGCCGCCTGGAACACCTCAGCGTAACGGTGTGTCCGAACATCGTAATCGCACTTTATTGGATATGGTGCGATCTATGATGTCTCTTACTGATTTACCGCTATCTTTTTGGGGATACGCTCTAGAGACAACTACATTCACTTTAAATAGGGCACCGTCTAAATCCGTTGAGACGACACCGTATGAATTATGGTTTGGGAAGAAACCTAAGTTGTCGTTTCTAAAAGTTTGGGGATGCGATGCTTATGTCAAGAAACTTCAACCTGAAAAGCTCGAACCCAAGTCGAAAAAATGCGTCTTCATAGGATACCCTAAGGAAACCATTGGGTATACCTTCTACCTCAGATCTGAAGGCAAGATCTTTGTTGCCAAGAACGGGTCCTTTCTGGAGAAAGAGTTTCTCTCGAGAGAAGTAAGTGGGAGTAAAGTGGAAATTGATGAAGTACTACCTCTTGAACCGGTGAGTAGCGCAGCTCAGGAAGATGTTCCTGTGGTGCCAGCACCAACTGAAGAGGAAGTTAATGATGATGATCAAGGTACTTCGGATCAAGTTATTACTGAACTTCATAGGTCCACAAGGACACGTTCCACACCAGAGTGGTATGGCAATCCTATCCTGAAAATCATGTTGTTAGACAACGGTGAACCTTCGAACTATGAAGAAGCGATGGCGGGCCCAGATTCCAACAGATGGCTTGAAGCCATGCAATCCGAGATAGGACCCATGTATGAAAACGAAGTATGGACTTTGATAGACTTGCCCGATGATCGGCGAGCGATAGAAAACAAATGGATCTTTAAGAAGAAGACGGACGCGGATGGTAATGTTACCATCTATAAAGCTTGACTTGTTGCTAAGGGTTATCGGCAAGTTCAAGGGGTTGACTACGATGATACATTCTCTCCCGTAGCGAAGCTAAAGTCCGTCCGAATCATGTTAGCAATTGCCGCATACTATGATTATGAGATATGGCAAATGGACGTCAAAACTGCATTCCTTAACGGTCATCTTAAGGAAGAACTGTATATGATGCAGCCGAAAGGTTTTGTCAACCCTGAGAATGCTAACAAGGTATGCAAGCTCCAGCGATCCATTTATGGGCTGGTGCAAGCTTCTCGGAGTTGGAACATTTGCTTTGATGATATGATCAAAGCGTTTGGGTTTATGCAGACTTATGGAGAAGCCTGCGTTTACAAGAAAGTGAGTGGGAGCTCTATAGCATTTCTCATATTTGTATGTAGACGACATACTTTTGATGGGAAATGATATAGAACTTTTGGACAACATTAAGGCCTACTTGAATAAGTGTTTTTCAATGAAGGACCTTGGAGAAGCTGCTTACATATTAAGCATCAAGATCTATAGGGATAGATCGAGACGCCTCATATGTCTTTCACAAAGCACATACCTTGATAAGATATTGAAGAAGTTCAATATGGATCAGTCCAAGAAAGGGTTCTTGCCTGTATTGCAAGGTGTGAGATTGAGCTCGGCTCAATGCCCGACCACGGCAGAAGGTAAAGAAGAGATGAGTGTCATCCCCTATGCCTCAGCCATAGGGTCTATTATGTATGCCATGCTGTGTACCAGACCTGATGTAAACCTTGCCGTAAGTTTGGTAGGAAGGTACCAAAGTAATCCCGGCAAGGAACACTGGACAGCGGTCAAGAACATCCTAAAGTACCTGAAAAGGACTAAGGATATGTTTCTCGTTTATGGAGGTGACGAAGAGCTCGTCGTAAAGGGTTACGTCGACGCTAGCTTCGACATAGATCTGGATGACTCGAAGTCACAAACCGGATACGTGTATATTTTGAATGGTGGGGCAGTAAGCTGGTGCAGTTGCAAGCAAAGCATCGTGTCAGGATCTACATGTGAAGCAGAGTACATGGCAGCCTCGGAGGCAGCGCATGAAGCAATCTGGGTGAAGGAGTTCATCACCGACCTAGGAGTCATACCCAATGCGTCGGGGCCGATCGCACTCTTCTGTGACAACACTGGAGCTATTGCACTTGCCAAGGAGCTCAGGTTTCACAAGAAGACCAGGCACATCAAGCGTCGCTCCAACTCCATTCGTGAAAATGTTCAAGATGGAGACATAGATATTTGTAAAGTACATACGGACGTGAATGTGGCAGATTCGTTGACTAAACCTCTCCCTAGGGCAAAACATGATCAACACCAGAATTCCATGGGTGTTAGATTCATCACAATGTAACTAGATAATTGACTCTAGTGCAAGTGGGAGACTGTTGGAAATATGCCCTAGAGGCAACAATAAAATAGTTATTATTATATTTCTTTGTTCGTGATAATTGTCTGTTATTCATGCTATAATTGTGTTATCCGGAAATCGTAATACATGTGTGAATACATAGACCACAACATGTCCCTAGTGAGCCTCTAGTTGACTAGCTCATTGACCAACAGATAGTCATGGTTTCCTGACTATGGGCATTGGATGTCATTGATAACGGGATCACATCATTAGGAGAATGATGTGATGGACAAGACCCAATTCTAAGCATAGCTCAAAGATCGTGTAGTTCATTTAGCTAGAGCTTTTCCAAATGTCAAGTATAATTTCCTTAGACCATGAGATTGTGCAACTCCTGGATACCGTAGGAGTGCTTTGGGTGTGCTAAACATCACAAGTAACTGGGTGACTATAAAGGTGCACTACGAGTATCTCCGAAAGTGTCTGTTGGGTTGGCATGAATCGAGACTGGGATTTGTCACTCCGTATGACGGAGAGGTATCTCTTTGCCCACTCGATAATGCATCATCATAATGAGCTCAATGTGACCAAGTGTCTGGTCACGGGATCATGCATTACGGTACGAGTAAAGTGACTTGCCAGTAACGAGATTAAAGGAGGTATTGGGATACCGACGATCGAGTCTCGGGCAAGTAACGTACCGATTGACAAAGGGAATTGTATACGGGATTGCTTGAGTCCTCGACATCGTGGTTCATTCGATGAGATCATCGAGGAGCATGTGGGAGCCAACATGGGTATCCAGATCCCGCTGTTGGTTATTGACCGGAGAGGCGTCTCTGTCATGTCTACATGTCTCGCGATCCCGTAGGGTCTACACACTTAAGGTTCGGTGACGCTAGGGTTGTAGAGATATAAGTATGCAGTAAACCAAAAGTTGTTCGGAGTCCCGGATGAGATCCCGGACGTCACGAGGAGTTCCGGAATGGTCCGGAGGTAAAGAATTATATATAGGAAGTGAAGTTTCGGCCATCGGGAATGTTTCGGGGGTTACCGGTATTGTACCGGGACCACCGGAATGGTCCCGGGGGTCCACCGGGTGGGGACACCTGTCCCGGAGGGCTCCATAGGCTGAAGTGGGAGGGGAAAAAGCCCCTGGTGGGCTGTTGCGCCGCCCCTTAGGCCCCCCTGCGCCTAGGGTTGGAAACCCTAGGGGTGGGTGCGCCTCCACTTGCCTTGGGGGGCAAGCCACCCCCTTGGCCACCGCCCCCTCTAGGAGATTGCATCTCCTAGGGTCGGTGCCCCCCTAGGGGCCCTATATAAAGAGGGGGGGAGGGAGGGCAGCCGCACCCATTCTCTTGGCGCCTCCCTCTCCCCTTGCTACACCTCTCCCTCTCGCAGACGCTTGGCGAAGCCCTGCCGAGATCGTTGCTGCATCCACCACCACGCCGTCGTGCTGCTGGATCTTCATCAACCTCTCCTTCCCCCTTGCTGCATCAAGAAGGAGGAGACGTCTCCCTGACCGTATGTTTGTTGAACGCGGAGGTGTCGTCCGTTCGGCGCTAGGATCTCCGGTGATTTGGATCACGACGAGTACGACTCCCTAAACCCCGTTCCCTTGAACGCTTCCGCTCGATCTACAAGGGTATGTAGATGCACTCCTCTCTCTCGTTGCTAGATGAACTCATAGATTGATCTTGGTGAAACCGTAGGAAAATGTTTATTTTCTGCAACGTTCCCCAACAGTTCCTTACCTCCCCTCGTAGTTGAGGGCAAAATCTTGGTCTTAGCGTCTTTCAAGTTCTTCATAGTGATCAACAGATATAAATCCCAAGTGACTCGGAGAATAGAGCTATGCTCCCTGGCAACGGCGCCAGAAATTAGTCTTGATAAACCACAAGTGTAGGGGATCGCAACAGCTTTCGTGGGTAAAGTATTTAACCCAAATTTATTGATTCAACACAAGGGAGCCAAAGAATATTCTTGAGTATTAGAAGTTGAGTTGTCAATTCAACCACACCTGGATAACTTAGTATCTGCAGCAAAGTGTTTAGTAGCAAAAGTGGTATGATAATAAAGGTAACAGTAGCAAAAGTAAACATAAATGTTTTTGGGTTTTTGTAGTAGTTGTAACAGTAGCAACGGAAAAGTAAATAAGCGAAGAACAATATATGAAAAGCTCGTAGGCAATGGATCAGTGATGGATAATTATGCCGGATGCGATTCCTCATGCAATAGTTATAACATAGGGCGATAGAGAACTAGCTCCAATTCATCAATGTAATGTAGGCATGTATTCCATAAATAGCCATACCTGCTTATGGAAAAGAACTTGTATGACATCTTTTGGCCTACCCTCCCATTGCAGCAGGGTCCTAGCGGAAACTAAGGGATATTAAGGCCTCCTTTTAATAGAGAACCGGACTAAAGCATTAACACATAGTGAATACATGAACTCCTCAAACTACGGTCATCACCGAGAAGTATCCCGATTATTGTCACTTCGGGGTTGTCGGATCATAACACATAATAGGTGACTATAGACTTGCAAGATAGGATCAAGAACATGCATATATTCATGAAAACATAATAGGTTCAGATCTGAAATCATGGCACTCGGGCTCTACTGACAAGCATTAAGCATAACAAAGTCATAGCAACATCAATCTCAGAACATAGTGGATACTAGGGATCAAACCCTAACAAAACTAACTTGATTACATGGTAAATCTCATCCAACCCATCACCGTCCAGCAATCCTAAGATGGAATTACTCACGCACGACGGTGAGCATCAAGAAATTGGTGATGGAGGATGGTTGATGATGACGACGGCGACGAATCCCCCTCTCCGAAGCCCCGAACGGACTCCAGATCAGCCCTCCCGAGAGAGATTAGGGCTTGGCGGCGGCTCCGTGTCGTAAAACGCGATGAAACTTTCTCTCTGATTTTTTTCTCCCCGAGACGGAATATATGGAGTTGGAGTTGAGGTCGGAGGAGGTCCAGGGGTCCCACGAGATGGGAGGTCGCGCCCTAGGGGGGCGTGTCTCATGGACAGGCTGTGGCCCCCCTGGCATTAATTCTTTCGCCAAAAATTCTTATTAATTCCAAAAAGTGCCTCCGTGGATTTCCAAGACATTTCGAGAACTTTTCTTTTCTACACATAAAATAACATCATGGCAGTTCTGCTGAAAACAGCGTCAGTCCGGGTTAGTTTCATTCAAATCATGCAAGTTAGAGTCCAAAACAAGGGCAAAAGTGTTTGGAAAAGTAGATACATTGGAGATGTATCAGGAGGTGAAGCGTGCAATGGACTGAGTTTGGCATGCTCTTCCGGCGAGCGTGGCTCCAACTCGCGCACATGGTGAGCAGGGCGGTGGACTGGATGAGCATTTCGCCGGCAACATGAAGGTGATGGTGACATAAGAGGCACGACCCTTGCAAGGCGCCCGTCCACCAGTTCGTCGGCGGCGGCTCCTTCCCGTGTATCGTCCCGAGGGACGGTGGTGTTGCCGCCGTCGAGATCCTGAAGGAGAGCACGGTCACAGCCTCATTAAGTGAGCCTCAAGCTATTTCTATTTGTATTTCATCATTTTGGGCTTTTTTTCTTTCGGATTTGGTGAAAAATCCTAGGTTTCATCTGAATTGGCGATTTACTTATCTAGTGTTTTTAGATACTGCGGATGGTCGTTGTATCTTTTCTTACACAATTGATTCCCCTCCTTCTAATTTCTTAATCATGGTTAACAATGCTAATCAGAACATTAACATGATGCGGAAGCATGGCTTAATTAATCCAACAGAGAATCTAATTAGCTCTAACCCATAGCAGTTTAGGCCTTGTCTGAAAACAATTAATCCTTAATCATAGGCAGTGGGTAATAGAGGTTTAAACAACAATCTTTAATCATAAACTTTAATCATTTGGACGTAATCAAGATAATTAACATAAACAGAAATCCTGAAATCTTGACAACATTAGGGCTTAATTCGGGTACATAGATCGAGCATGAAAACAACGGCCCGAAACATTATCCCTTCTTAATCATTAAGAAGGGCTAACAAAACATCATTAGTCTTTAACCAGATGCAATTAGGCCTACAACTTGAGAAATAATAATAATAATAATAATAATAATAATAATAATAATAATAATAATAATAATAATAATAGTAGTAGTAGTAATTAAATAGGCCTAATTAAGGTTCTAAACTGAGATCAATTTTGCTATGATACCAATGTTATATATATAATCGTTATGGCTTAACATAATAGAATCCCGATCTCTAGATTAGAACACCTCTTATGCAGAAAATTAGGGACTAACCTTGACTTGCAGAAATCATTAATGGGTAGCCCTTGCTGGCAGCCATGAGTCTCCAGCGATGTGGAGTCCTTCGGAGGAGAAAACAACAGCAGGGTAGATCGCGGCAGGGACGCAGGAGTGTCGTAGTCAAAGAGGAAGCCTGGCCACCGGTAGACATTGATAGCCACTCTTTTGTTGGTATCTAATACGTGCTATCGTTTTTTCTTTTATATAAGTGTTGGGGCCGGAGTCCGGGTCCAAAACTGTTGGTTTAGAGGCCTCTGACCAAGGCTCCTACGTGAAAGCTATGGGGTCAAAAACCTCCTGGTTTCTCTCGAGTTGTTACCTGAGATCAAATTCCAACACAAACACCTACAATGTTATGCTTTCAGATGAGCCTGTCACTAGAATCATAATCATAGATAAGAATACGAGATGCTAAGCTTGTATTATGAGTACCAAATAAAGTTCGAATGAGAGGAATATTCCAAATAAACCACCTTTATATATTATTTTGCCATTGCCATAGTAGAGATAACAATGTTGGCGAATGGCAGATTATCCAATATGTTGGGGTTTGGGATCAACTCCCAAGAATGTTGTATGTGCTTCCCAATTTAAATTTTATAGACATCAAAGCTATCAGATATGACTAGGTGATATGGGATTTCAATGGTACGATTGCATTCCACCTGAAACACAAAATTGTTTCACAAACTGAGCAGACGAAGGGACAAATATCATACCGAAGAGTTGCTTCTTAAGGGCATCTTTAACATTGACCCTCAAATTGGACATTGTATCCGTCCGCGGACTGGTGGGAACCAGTCCGCAGACACACTGATTTGGGAGCTGGCCATCCAACCATGTATCTCAAATATCCATCTCTGTTAAACTTAATCCGTGCTCGGCTAAATAACCTTCCGCCAAACATGTCAAAATAACCATGTGATTCTCTTAAAAAATAACAACGATGACTTAGTAACCTTTTGGTTGGGGGAAGGCTAATCCATGTACTAGCATAGCTTCCGCCAAATGCTTCAATATTTGGACTGGCTTCCGCCAAATGAAGCAAGTATCTTCCACCAAATGAACTAGTAGCCAATCTTCTTTCTTCCGCCAAATGAGCATTTGAAAAAACTGAAGGAGATAAAATGGGAAACAAAGTGATTAGTGGCTTTTGCCAAATGCCAAGCATGCTAATCCTTCCATCAAACCGCATCAACGGCCTTCCGGCATCCGGACCGAAAGGAGAGGGGTACATGGTGTATTTTTATTCGTCATGTGGATGTCTCGACTTGACGACTCCTGCAAAGCTCCCCTTTGGTTTGCTTCCAGTTAACGGGAAAACAGACGTCCGAACACGTCGACGGACCGATGTGTTACCGCGTCGGATGGCAAACTATATCCGGACATGTCGGTATGAACAGATGTGGGCGGTTCGAGGGTCTGCTTTGGGGATGCCCTAAGCAACATTGTTCTCACTTTGATACTTTTTAGCATTAGTCAAGCAATCAGTTTATTGTTTTTGTTTTTTCGAAGCTACAGAATCTCAAATCGACTTCAAACGAAACCTAATTCCCTCACAAACTGCATCATCCATACAAATTGCAGGAAAACCTCTCTGCTTGATTATGACGCCAACTTCGTTTGTCAAAACCCAGCAAAAGAACATAAACACAGGAAAAAAATACTCGCTTGTCATGCGATGAGCTTTGCAAAGGGAAAGTAATCTGAAACATCATCCATATAGTAAGCTCATTACTCGCGTGTGTGCACGCTAGGTGCCTAGTTCGGCACAGAACCCCCCCCCCCCGGAATTTGGTAGTAGGCATCGCAAAGCTCAGTGTTTGGTCTCAGTGCATGTGCGAAGAGCGCGTTGGAGGCTGGATTTATAAATACACTTTACTTTCTATAAATATTATCAAGAGATGGGCGAGAGATGTCAGGTGGAGGCATCCACGAAATGGGCGATGGACGTGCGTCTCCGCCACCGCCGATCCAGCCGGAACCACAGCCGCCGCTCCCGCCGGCCAATGGAGAGGGTTTGGGGGACGGCAGAGGCGGGTCTTTACCGCCGCTGTTCTGCCAGGAAGCCCTGCCGTGCATCGGAGAGGCACCTCCGCCATTGCCTCCGCCGACATTCTCGCTGGATCTGTCTCCTCCTCTGGATGAGACGCGACCGGCGCTCGCGGTGGCACCAATGGCGGCGGACGATCTACCCCCCTGCTCGGCTTCCCATCGAGATCCCTCGATGGAGGATCGGGATCGGGGGGTTTTGAATCCTTCGAAATGGCGCGTGCGATCCGAAGATGCTAGGGATGCGGGGTGATGGATCAATGGTTTGATCTACTCGCATCCATCTCGTTGGACGACGATCCGAGATGAAGATGGAGAAATTTTGGCCGGACGACATCTCTGTTGGGGAATGTAGTAATTTTAAAAAAATTCCTACGCACACACATGATCATGGTGATGCATAACAACGAGAGGGAAGAGTGTGTGCACGTACCCTCGTAGACCGAAAGCGGAAGCGTTAGCACAACGCGGTTGATGTAGTCGTACGTCTTCACGGCCCGACCGATCAAGCACCGAAAGCATGGCACCTTCGAGTTCTTGCATATGTTCAGCTCGATGGCGTCCCTCGAACTCCGATCCAGCCGAGTGTCGAGGGAGAGTTCCGTCAGCACGACGGCGTGGTGACGATAATGATGTTCTACCAACGCAGGGCTTCATCTAAGCACCACTACGATATTATCGAGGTGGACTATGATGGAAGGGGGCACCGCACATGGCTAAGAGATCCAAGGGATCAATTGTTGTGTCTATGGGGTGCCCCCTTCCTCCGTATATAAAGGAGGGGAGGAGAGGAGAGGAGGGGCTGGCCCTCTCTATGGAGCGCCTTGGGGAGTCCTACTCCCACCGGGAGTAGGATTCCCCCCTTCCATGTAGTAGGAGTAGGAGTCAAGGAAAGGGAAGAAAGAAGGGAAGGAAGGAGGGGGCGCAGCCCCTCCCCCTAGTGGAATTCGGACTAGGCCTTGGGGGGCGTGGCCTGCCCTAGTCAGCCCCTCTCTCTTTCCCGTATGGCCCAATAAGGCCCAATACTTCTCCTCGGCGAATTCCCATAACTCTCCGGTACTCCGATAAATACCTGAATCACTCAGAACCTTTCCGATGTCCGAATATAGTCGTCCAATATATCGATCTTTACGTCACAACCATTTCGAGACTCCTCGTCATGTCCCCGATCTCATCCGGGACTCCGAACTATCTTCGGTACATCAAAACACATAAACTCATAATATAACCGTCATCGAACTTATGTACACATGACCCTACGGGTTCGAGAACTATGTACACATGACCGAGACATGTCTCCGGTCAATAACCAATAGCAGAACCTGGATGCTCATATTGGCTCCCACATATTCTATGGAGATCTTTATCGGTCAAAACCGCATAACAACATACGTTGTTCCCTTTATCATCGGTATGTTACTTGCCCGAGATTCGATCATCGGTATCTCAATACCTAGTTCAATCTCGTTACTGGCAAGTTTCTTTACTCGTTCTGTAATACATCATCCCACAACTAACTCATTAGTTGCAATGCTTGCAAGGCTTATATTGATGTGCATTACCGAGTGGGCCTAGAGATACCTCTTCGACAATCGGAGTGAGAAATCATAATCTCGAAATACGTCAACCCAACAAGTACCTTTGGAGACACCTGTAGAGCACCTTTATAATCACCCAGTTATGTTGTGACGTTTGCTAGCACACAAAGTGTTCCTCCGGTGAACGGGAGTTGCATAATCTCATAGTCATGGGAACATGTATAAGTCATGAAGAAAGCAATAGCAACATACTAAACCATCAAGTGCTAAGCTAACGGAATGGGTCAAGTCAATCACATCATTCACCTAATGATGTGATCCCGTTAATCAAATGACAACTCTTTGTCCATGGCTAGGAAACATAACCATCTTTGATTAACGAGCTAGTCAAGTAGAGGCGTACTAGTGACACTCAGTTTGTCTATGCATTCACACATGTATCATGTTTCCGGTTAATACAATTCTAGCATGAATAATAAAAATTTATCATGAAATAAGGAAATAAATAATAAATCTATTATTTCCTCTTGGACATATTTCCTTCAGTCTCCCACTTGCACTAGAGTCAATAATCTAGTCCACATCATCATGTGATTCAACACCAATATTCACATCTGTATGTGTTTAACACCCATAGTTCACATCGTCATGTGACCAACACCCGAAGGGTTTACTAGAGTCAATAATCTAGTTCAAATCGCTAGGTGATTAACACCCAAAGAGTACTAAGGTATGATCATGTTTTGCTCGTGAGAGAAGTTTAGTCAACGGGTCTGTCACATTCAGAGTTGTATGTATTTTGCAAATATTCTATGTCTACAATGCTCTGCACGGAGCTACTCTAGCTAATTGCTCCCACTTTTAATATGTATCCAGATTGAGACTTAGAGTCATATGGATCGGTGTAAAAGCTTGCATCGATGTAACTCTTTACGACGAACTCTTTTATCACCTCCATAATCAAGAAACATCTCCTTAGTCCTCACTAAGGATATTCTTGACTGCTGTGCAGTGATCTACTCTTAGATCAAAATTGTATTACTTTGCCAAACTCAGAGCAAGCTATACAATAGGTCTGGTACACAGCATAGCATACTTTATAGAACCTATGACTGAGGCATAGGGAATGATTTTCATTCTCTTTCTATTTTCTTCCATGGTCGGGTTTTGAGTCTTACTCAACTTCACACCTTTGCATCACAAGCAAGAACTCTTTCTTTGACTGTTCCATTTTGAACTACTTCAAAATCTTGTCAAGGTATGTACTAATTGAAAATCTTATCAAGCGTCTTGATCTATCTCAATAGATCTTGATGCTCAATATGTAAGTAGCTTTAATGAGGTCTTTCTTTGAAAAACTCTTATTCAAGTATCCTTTTATGCTATCCAGAATTTCTATATCATTTCCAATCAACAATATGTCATTTACATATAGTTTTAGAAATGCTACAGAGCTCCCACTCACTTTCTTGTAAATACAGGCTTCTCCAAAAGTCTGTATAAACCCATATGCTTTGATCAACTCATCAAAGCGTATATTCCAACTCTGAGAGGCTTGCACCAGTCCATAAATGGATCGCTGGAGCTTGCACACTTTGTTAGCACCTTTAGGATTGACAAAACCTTCTGATTGCATCATATACAACTCTTCTTTAATAAAACCATTAAGGAATGCAGTTTTGACATCCATTTGCCAGATTTCATAGAATGTGCCAATTGCTAACTTGATTCGGACAGACATAAGCATCGATACGAGTGAGAAAATCTCATTGTATTCAACACCTTGAACTTGTCAAAAAACTTTTTGCGACAAGTCGAGCATTGTAGATAGTAACACTACTATCAGCGTCCGTCTTCCTCTTGAAGATCCATTTATTTTCTATGGCTTGCCGATCATCGGGCAAGTCAACCAAAGTCCACACTTTGTTCTCATACATGGATCCCATCTTAGATTTCATGGCCTCAAGCCATTTTGCGGAATCTGGGCTCATCATCGCTTCCTCATAGTTCGTAGGTTCATCATGGTCTAGTAACATGACTTCCAGAACAGGATCACCGTACCACTCTGGTGCGGATCATATTCTGGAAGACCTACGAGGTTCGGTAGCAACTTGATCTGAAGTTTCATGATGATTATCATTAACTTCCTCACTAATTGGTGTAGGAATCACCGGAACTGTCTTCTGTGATAACTACTTTCCAATAAGGGAGAAGGTAGAATTACCTCATCAAGTTCTACTTTCCTCCCACTCACTTCTTTCGAGAGAAACTCCTTCTCTAGAAAGGATCCATCTTAGCAACGAATATCTTGCCTTCGGATCTGTAATAGAAGGTGTACCCAACAGTTTTCTTTGGGTATTCTATGAAGACACACTTCTCTGATTTATGTTCGAGCTTATCAGGTTGAAACTTTTTCACATAAGCATCACAGCCCCAATCTTTAAGAAATGAAAACTTTGATTTCTTGCCAAACCACTGTTCATAAGCCGTCATCTCAACGGATTTCAATGGTGCCCTATTTAAAGTGAATGCAACTGTCTCTAATGCATAACCCCAAAATGATAGTGGTAAACCGATATGAGACATCATAGGTCACACAATATCCAATAAAGTGCAGTTACGACGTTCGAACACACCATAACATTGTGGTGTTCCAGGTGGTGTGAACTGTGAAACTATTCCACATTGTTTTATATGAAGGCCAAACTCGTAACTCAAATATTCTCCTCCACGATCAGATCATAGAAACTTCATCTTCTTGTTACGATGATTCTCCACTTCACTCTAAAATTCTTTGAACTTTTCAAATGTTTCAGACTTGTGTTTCATTAAGTAGATATACTCATATCTGCTCAAATCATCTTGTGAAGGTCAGAAAATAATGATACCCGCCACGAGCATTAATACTCATTGGACCGCATACATCAGTATGTATTATTTCCAACAAGTCACTAGCTCGTTCCATTGTTCCGGAGAACGGAGTTTTAGTCATCTTGCCCATAAGGCACGGTTCGCAGGCATCAAATGATTCAAAAAAATCCATCTTTATGGAGTTTCTTCATGTGCTTTACACCGATATGACCCAAACGGCAGTGCCACAAATATGTTGCACTATCATTATCACCTTTGCATCTTTTGGCATCAATGTTATGAATATGTGTATCACCATGATCAAGATTCAATAAACCATCAACATTGGGTGTATGACCATAGAAGGTTTTATTCATGTAAACAGAATAACAATTTTTCCCTGTCTTAGATGAATAATCGTATCGCAATAAACATGATCTAATCATATTTATGCTCAACGCAAACACCAAATAACAATTATTTAGGTTCAACACTAATCTTGAAAATATAGGGAGTGTACGATGATGATCATATCAATCTTGGAACCACTTCCAACACACATCGTTACTTCACCATCAACTAGTCTCTGTTTATTTTGTAACTCTTGTTTTGAGTTATTAATCTTAGCAACCGAACAAGTATCAAATACTCAGGGGCTACTATAAACACTAGTAAAGTACACATCAATAACCTGTATATCAAATATACCCTTGTTCACTTTGCCATCCTTCTTATCCACCAAATATTCAGGGCATTTCTGCTTCCAGTGACCATTTCCTTTGCAGTAGAAGCACTTAGTTTCAGGCTTTGGTCCAGCTTTGGGCTTCTTCACGGGAGTGACAACTTGCTTGCCATTCTACTTGAAGTTCCCTTTCTTTTCCTTTGCCCTTTTCATGAAACTAGTGGTATTATCAATCATCAACACTTGATGCTCTTTTCTTGATTTCTACCTTTGTCGATTTCAGCATCACGAAGAGCTCGGGAATCATTTTCGTCATCCCTTGCATTATAGTTCATCACGAAGTTCTAGTAACTTGGTGATGGTGACTAAAGAACTCTGCCAATCACTATCTTATCTGGAAGATTAACTCCCACTTGATTCAAGCGATTGTAGTACTTAGACAATATAAGCACTTGCTCACTAGTTGAGCAATTCTCCTCCATCTTTTAGCTATAGAACTTGTTGGAGACTTCATATCTCTCAACTCGGGTATTTGCTTGAAATATTAACTTCAACTCCTGGAACATCTCATATGGTCCATGACGTTCAAAACGTCTTTGAAGCATGGTGCACTAAACTATCAAGTAGTCATCATATTGAGCTAACCAAACGTTCATAACGTCTACATCTGCTCCTGCAATAGGTCTGTCACCTAGCAGTGCATCAAGGACATAATTCTTCTGTGCAGCAATGAGGATACACCTCAGATCACGGACCTAGTCCGTATCATTCCTACTATCATCTTTCAACATAGTTTTCTCTAGGAACATATATAAAAACATAGGGAAGCAACAACGCAAGCTATTGATCTACAACAACATAGACATGCAAAATACTATCAGGACTAAGTTCATGATAAATTAAAGTTCAATTAATCATATTACTTTAAGAACTCCCACTTAGATAGACATCCCTCTAATCATCTAAGTGATCACGTCATCCAAATCAACTAAACCATAACCGATCATCATGTGAAATGGAGTAGTTTTCAATGGTGAACATCACTATGTTGATCATATCTACTATATGATTCACGCTTGACCTTTCGGTCTCAGTGTTTCGAGGCCATATCTACATATGCTAGGCTCGTCAAGTTTAACCCGAGTATTCTGCATGTGCAAAACTGGCTTGCACCCGTTGTAGATGGACGTAGAGCTTATCACACCCGATCATCACGTGGTGTCTGGGCACGACGAACTTTGGCAACGGTGCATACTCAGGGAGAACACTTTTATCTTTAAATTTAGTGAGAGATCATCTTATATTGCTACCATCAATCAAAGCAAAATAAGATGCATAAAGGATAAACATCACATGCAATCAATATAAGTGATATGATATGGCCATCATCATCTTGTGCTAGTGATCACCATCTCTGAAGCACCGTCATGATCACCATCGTCACCGGCGCGACACCTTGATCTTCATCGTAGCATCGTTGTCGTTTCGCCACCTATTGCTTCTACGACTATCGCTACCGCTTAGTGATAAAGTAAAGCAATTACAGGGCGATTGCATTGCATACAATAAAGCGACAACCATATGGCTCCTGCCAGTTGCCGATAACTCGGTTACAAAACATGATCATCTCATACAATAAAATATAGCATCACGTCTTGACCATATCACATCACAACATGCCCTGCAAAAACAAGTTAGACGTCCTCTACTTTGTTGTTGCAAGTTTCACGTGGCTGCTACGGGCTGATCAAGAACTGTTCTTACCTACGCATCAAAACCATGATGATAGTTTGTCAAGTTAGTGTTGTTTTAACCTTCTCAAGGATCGGGCGTAGCCACACTCAGTTCAACTAAAGTTGGAGAAACTGACACCCGCCAGCCACCTATGTGCAAAGCATGTCGGTAGAACCAGTCTCGCGTAAGCGTACGCGTAATGTCGGTCTGGGCCACTTCATCCAACAATACCACCGAACCAAAGTATGACATGATGGTAAGCAGTATGACTTGTATCGTCCACAACTCACTTGTGTTCTACTCGTGCATATAACTTCAACGCATAAAACCTAGGCTCGGATGCCACTGTTCGGGAGCGTAGTAATTTCAAAAAAAATCATACGCACACACAGGATCATGGTGATGCATAGCAATGAGAGGGGAGAGTGTGTCCACGTACCCTCGTAGACCGAAAGCGAAAGCGTTAGCACAACGCGGTTGATGTAGTCGCACGTCTTCACGGCCCGACCGAACAAGCACCGAAAGCACGGCACCTCCGAGTTCTTGCACACCTTCAGCTCGATGACGTCCCTCGAACTCCGATCCAGCCGAGTGTCGAGGGAGAGTTCTGTCAGCACGACGGCGTGGTGACGATGATGGTGTTCCACCGACGCAGGGCTTTGCCTAAGCAGCGCTATGATATTATCGAGGTGGACTATGGTGGAGGGGGGCACCGCACACGGCTAAGAGATCCAAAGGATCAATTCTTTTGTCTATGAGGTGCCCCCCATCCTCCGTATATAAAGGAGGGGAGGAGAGGAGGGGCCGGCCCTCTCTATGGCGCGCCCTGGGGAGTCCTACTCCCACCGGGAGTAGGATTCCCCCCTTCCATGTAGTAGGAGTAGGAGTCAAGGAAAGGGAAGAAAGGAGGGAAGGAAGGAGGGGCGCAGCCCCTCCCCCTAGTCCAATTCGGACTAGGCCTTGGGGGGGCGTGCGGCCTGCCCTAGGCAGCCTCTCTCTCTTTCCCGTATGGCCCAATACTTCTCCCCGGCGAATTCCCGTAACTCTCTGGTACTCCGATAAATACTCGAATCACTCGGAACCTTTACGATACCCGAATATAGTCGTCCAATATATCGATCTTTACGTCTCGACCATTTCGAGACTCCTCGTCATGTCCCCGATCTCATCCAGGACTCCGAACTGCTTTCGGTACATCAAAACACATAAACTCACAATATAACCGTCATCGAACTTTAAGCATGCGGACCCTACGGGTTCGAGAACTATGTAGAAATGATGGAGACACGTCTCCGATTAATAACCAATAGCAGAACCTGGATGCTCATATTGGCTCCCACATATTCTATGAAGATCTTTATCGGTCAAAACCGTATAACAACATACGTTGTACCCTTTGTCATCGGTATGTTACTTGCCCGAGATTCGATCGTCGGTATCTCAATACCTAGTTCAATCTCGGTACCGGCAAGTCACTTTACTTGTTCCGTAATACATCATCCCGCAACTAACTCGTTAGTTGCAATGCTTGCAAGGCTTATATTGATGTGCATTATCGAGTGGGCTCAGAGATACCTCTCCGACAATCGGAGTGACAAATCCTAATCTCGAAATACATCAACCCAACAAGTACCTTTGGAGACACCTGTAGAGCACTTTTATAATCACCCAGTTATGTTGTGACGTTTGCTAGCACACAAAGTGTTCCTCCGGTAAACGGGAGTTGCATAATCTCATAGTCATGGGAACATGTATAAGTCATGAAGAAAGCAATAGCAATATACTAAATGATCAAGTGCTAAGCTAACGGAATGGGTCAAGTCAATCACATCATTCTCCTTATGATGTTATCCCGTTAATCAAATGACAACTCTTTGTCCATGGCTAGGAAACATAACCATCTTTGATTAACGAGCTAGTCAAGTAGAGGCATACTAGTGACACTCAGTTTGTCTATGTATTCACACATGTATCATGTTTCCGATTAATACAATTCTAGCATGAATAATAAACATTTATCATGAAATAAGGAAATAAATAATAACTTTATTATTGCCTCTAGGGCAAATTTCCTTCAATCTCAACACGGACAAGGAACTTGCTAGTGGTAAGCGTTTATTGATTGATATCTACCATATCGAGGTTCTTGAGTGTGTGCAGGTGCCTTTGATTGATCGTTGTGGATCTTATGAAGGACGTGGACGGACCAAAGCCTACGCAGCGGTTTGGGGTCGTTTTTGGATCCTTGTCGACAAGGACGAAGACGATGATGATCTGCAGGAATCTTCGGATCGGCCGCCACCTAAGCTTGGCTTGGTAACATCCCTCTCTTTGCCTAAACCTATTGAGAGCTGCAAAAATTCATTTTCGTTCGGTCCTCCGGTTCCTTCGCAGAAATCAAAGTGAAACCATGGATTGGACCGTTGCCTAAGGTGGTGCCGCTGGCTATCACTTTGTCTGACTTTTTTCGCCCCGAGTGTTGGACGAGAGTAACTAGGAGAAAGAAGAAGGTAGGCCGGGTGGTGCCGCAGCGATCATCGGCGATGGCCGGTGTCCGTGATGTTCGGGCGGCCAGGTTTGAACGTTTGAATTCGCTTTTAGGCAGAGATGGGCCGCAAACGAATGATGGCGTTGTGGGCTTGGCTAGTACTGGGCTTGAGGCCCAAGGGGCTGGCCAGGTCTGTGTTTCACCTGGAGAGGGCGACGTGCATGAGGAGCCATCGGTTCGGGAGCCCCCGCATGCACGATCTTCCTCCCCCTTCTGCCGCATCGCTCCTGCTAGGGTTCAGCGTCGCGGGAGCCTGGGATTCCCGTCTGCTACCTCTCGCCGTCTCATCCCGGGGACTGCCTGTGTTGGACATTGCCCGCCTCTCGCGTCTTATGCGGCCGCGATGCCGCCCAAGCCTCCTCCGCCCAAGCCTCCTCACTACGGCTCAGGCAGCGGCCGCTGCCGCGCCGGCTCCCGCGCGTGCGGCGCCTCCGCCTAGGGTGGCTCCAACGCCGCCTCGGGTGGCGCCTCCTCCGCCCCGACAAGGGTCGCCCCTCCTCAGCCTTTGAGGGTTGCGCCACCTCCGCCGCCCCTTCCTAGGGCTGCGCCTCCGCCGCCGCCTAGGGCTGAGCCGCCACTGCCTCAACGGCCGTGGCCGAGGCAAATGGTGGGTGGTCGCGGTGGGTCGGGCCAAGGAATGAATGGTCGCGGTGTGAGTGCTTCTGCGGGGGACGCTCGCAATCCTCCGCGTGGTCAGTGGGGCGATGATGGATATGATGCTTACGGTTCTGGTCTGCATCGGGGGTCTTCGTCTACCGGAGGTGGCCCTGGCTATGCTTGGGTGGACAACGGCAACGCCAATAGAGGTTTCCAAGGACCTCCCGACAATTTTGTGGAGGGGGCAGTTGGCCCTAATAACCGTCCTTTTCGGGGTCTTTTCCGCGGAGGCCGTGGCGGGAACCGGCGTCATCCTCCGCCGAGGTAGCCGACCACTATTGTTGAGCAGCATGCGATCTTGCTCGAGGTGGCGGCCAGTGGATCGGCTCTACCGCAAGTGGCGGTGGAGATGGTTCAGGCCCTGGCTGCAGTCACATTGCCGGAGGCCATGCAGACTGGAGATTCTGCTTCTGAGCAACGTTCGGAGAAGTCCGAGGTTGAAAAGGTGTCCAAGTGGGCGGCTAAAAAGAAGAAGCTGACCTGTTTCCGTTGCGGTGAACCGGGACACTTTTTGGTTGAATGCACTGCGGAGTTATGTGACTTGTGCTGGAAACCTAAGCATACAGCTTCTGAGTGTCCTCTTTTGTTGGGGCCTAAACCTTCTGTTCAGATATACGGGGTTTGCTGCTCAGAGTTGATGTTCTTCGAGTCTCCCAGTGTGGAACCCTTGACACCCGCGGTGGAGAGCTCCTTCCCCGGTGTGGTCAAGGTGGTTCATGGACCTTTGGCCGAGGCACAGATTATTCAGCAGTTGCGGGAGCTGGCACCGGGTAATTTTCAGTGGTCGTTGCTCAAGCTCACAGATACGACTTACAAAGTTGATTTCCCGTCTAAGGAGGATCAGCTGAGAATCCTCAAGTTCGGTATGAGCAGGGTCGCTGTCGGTGTCAAAACCGGTGGATCTCGGGTAGGGGGTCCCGATCTGTGCGTCTTAGGCTGGTGGTAACAGGAAGCAAGGGACACAATGTTTACCCAGGTTCGGGCCCTCTTGATGGAGGTAAAACCCTACTTCCTGCTTGATTAATATTGAAGATATGGGTAGTACAAGAGTAGATCTACCACGAGATCGTAGAGGCTAAACCCTAAGAGCTAGCCTATGATGGTATGATTGTAATTGTGATCGTCCTTCTAAGGACCAACCTCTCCGGTTTATATAGACGCCGAAGAGGGCTAGGGTTTACACAGAGTCAATTACATGGAAGGAAACACAATATCTGGATCGCCAGGCTTGCCTTCCACGCAAAGGAGAGTCCCATCCGGACACGGGCCGGAGTTTTGAGTCTTGTATCTCACGCTTCAATAGTCCGGACGATGTATACAATCTGGCTGTCCGGATACCCCCTAATCCAGGACTCCCTCAGTAGCCCCTGAACCAGGCTTCATTGACGATGAGTCCGGCGCGCAGTCTTGTCTTCGGCATTGCAAGGCGAGTTCCTTCTCCGAATACTCCAAAGTAATTATCGAACACATAGATCGTGTTCGGATCCACAAGATAATTTTCACATTTCATTGTAGGGAACATAGCGTAAATCTGATCTGCTAGCAATCTTCGTACGCCATGTCCTTGCATCCTGGCCTGGTCCAACACAAACCGATGTTTCTCTCCCCACCTCGACTCGCGCTGCGAGGCGGTTTTATTGGCACGTCCTGCTAAAGCAGAGATCGTGTTCCTCTTATTACGGGATTTTCCAGCAATATGGGCATGCGTGACCCCACGACGACCGTTGGTATGACCCCGTGTATTTTTGGATAAGTCTCAAGCGGTCACGCTGAGGACTCTTGATATTCACCCCCTTTGTAAAGGGATCGAGGCCTGTGCCTCTTTTCCACCTCCCCTGCACCTTCTCGCACCTCGAGCTCCAACACCCAAGACCTAAGCTCCAACACCCCATATCCTCCAATATGTCCGGATCCAACCCCAAAGGACAGTGGGTGGCCTCCTCGATCCAAGAGGAGGACATTACGAGGCTTAGGGAGGTCGGATACCTGACCGCCGATATCCAGCACATGCTTCCTGCTCCAAGGCAGGTTATCCCTACACCGGAGCCCAATGAGAGCATTGTGTTTGTCCCTCACTTCCTCCGCGGCCTGGGCCTTACCCTCGACCCCTTTGTGAGGGGGCTCATGTTCTACTATGGGTTGGATTTTCATGATCTGGCTCCGGACGCTATCCTCCATATCTCGTCGTTCATTATTATGTGCGAGGCTTTTCTCCACGTCACCCCACACTTCGGCTTATGGCTCAAGACCTTCAATGTGAAGCCGAAGATGATCGAGGGGCGACATGCGGAGTGCAAAGGTGCTATAATAAGCAGGAACGCCGATGCCCCATGGCCAGAGGGTTCTTTCCCGGAAATATCCGATGTGTGGCAATGGAGGTGGTTTTATGTTACAACTCCCAGAGGCACAAAGTGGGTAGCCGCCCCCAAGTTCCGTTCGGGCCCTCCATCACAGTTGGCGTCATGGACCGATGTAGAACGGAATTGGGGGCCCACCAGTGATGTTCCAATACTGCAGAGCCATATCCGAGAGCTTATCGAGAGGGACATAAATCTTGTCAGCATAATTCAAGTAATGCTAATCCGCGGATGTTGTCATGCAAACGTCGGCCTCTCCGGATGTTGGAGTTCAATTCGGAGGGTCCGCGGACTATTAAGCACTTCTTCGGCTTGAAGCTCGAAGGGATGTGTAAATTATTCTTAGGACCACAAGTAAAGTGTCCGGACACCAGCGAGGATGCAGGCCTAAGCTGCAATCGCCTAGATACCCAAGTAAGTAACCTTAAAGCCGGACACTCTGTTTATATTTTCCATAACCATTGTTCTGAAAAACCCTCCATGGCCAGGAATGGCACAACAAGGCGGAGAGAATCAGGTGTCCTGCGCCACTTCCTGAAGGCTCGCGGGTCCAACCGTTGCCACGATGCTTGGCTTGGTGCTTAGCAAAATGCCCTCATGGAAAGGCGAAGGAATGGGCAGCGAAGCCGAACTTCACACACTACGCATCCGGACCGGGGGAATTGATTTCTCCCCAAAGGAAGATAGTCGGGGAGGGGAATCCGAGGCAACCTCCCCGCGCAGGAAGAAAAGGGCCGCCTCCAAAGACTTGGAGACGGAGATGCCCAAACAGGGGAAGAAAGTGTCCCTAGGGGGCTCTGTCTCGACGGACGTTCTCACCATGTCACGCCCGCCAACGGGCCAGCCCTCGACCGAGCTGTAAGTTAATTACTATTCTGAGGGTACTGCATTTCTCCGAGATCAAAAACCAGGATTCGTCTTTTGCAGTACGGCTAGCAGCTCTCCTTAACAGAGTTCGTCTTCGGGGGATCTTCCTCCGGAGATGATGGAGAGAGAGACCCCACCCACCTCTCCGCCTCATGAAGCGGGCGACACTGAGGTGTCGTCATGGAGGAGTCCGGATCTGCCGAAGCCGGAGGCCAATACTTCAGTCGCCCTGAGCCCGGAGCGTTTGGCTCCCATGGGGGCGATGAGAAGGGTCCGGCACAGTTCGATGCCCGACCGGACGTACTGACAGGTCTTCTGGAGCGAGTTGCGCTCTCGGCGGAGCACCGCTCATTAATGAGCGTGGTGCTTAAGAAGATTTCATACGCTACAAGCGGTTTGAATGAGGCATTTACGAGCCTACTCAGAGGCTTTGAGGTATGTAGTAAAAAATGCACTATTTTTTGGCTGTGAGGCACGCGCTAGGTGTGCTCCATATGGATAGTAGCCCCTGAGACTCTGGTTGCCCGCCATAGGCGGCAAACGGGGGATCATATAGTAATGGTTGTGCTGTACATGTGCGCAGGTATCTAAGGATCCGGCAGCCGACCAGTCTATTGAAGTTGCCGAACTAACGAGGCAGATCGGATCTATCGATGTCGATATCACGCTGGTGATCAAACGGCTGGACGAGTCATAGGGTATGTGCTCTGCTTCCCTTATTATGTTGTATAGGAAAATGTGAGAGGGGCATAATATTAATGCAATGTGTTTGTACTGCAGATGGTACTGCTGCTGTGGAGGCCCTGAGGCGGAACTTGCTCAGGCCAAGGAACAAGCTCGGGCTAGCAATGTGGCTGCCCTAAAGGCGCCCAAAGAATTGAGAGCCGAACAGGCTGCTCATCACCGAAGCGAGGAAAAGATAGCCGAAATGGCTGTGGAGTTAAAAAATGCCGCTGACCGGTATGTACTCCTTGAAAAGGAGAATAAGGCTAGCTCGGCCGAGCTAGACAAGGCACTTAATGCCACCAAGGAGATGCGGACCGATATCTGGGGTATGCGGGAGGAGCTCCAACAGGCCGACAAAATCGTGGCTGGGGGCTCCTACTTACTGCGGACGAAGTTTTTGGATCCGAAGTATGCTCCCCTGGATGGACGCTGGAGTCCGACCGACGCATATGCGGACTTGGGGAATAGTACAGCTGACGCTGCCAAGTTCTTCGAGGATCAAGGTGATAAGGAAGTGGAGAAGCTTTTCTGGTCGCAATTCAATGCTCCCACTCACCCGCTGCTGTTAAATGAGAAGATGGCTGCTGTGGCGGAGCTTCACAGGTTGTCCGGGCTTGCAATGCGGTCTGTAATAGACCATCTTTGGCCGAAGGGGCCTAAGCCGGACAACTACTTTGGTTTGGTGCAACAATTCCTTGGGGTCGTGCCTCGAATCGATGCCATGAGGAGGTCGGCGTGCATAGAAGGTGCACGAATGGCTCTTGCCCGCGTTAAAGCCTATTGGACGGATATGGAGGCCACCATTGTAGCGACCCAGGATCCGGCGAGAGGCCAATATCCGGCCGAGCACTACTTGGCGCAGGTCACAGAAGGTGCCCGGTTAATAGAGGTGCAGTGCTCGAAGAATGTCTTGTTCGAGTGATAAATCAAATCATTGTAAAACAATGTTTATTTTGATTATGAGGCTATATTATACTTTTTGCCTGAAAAGATGATTGTGTCCCCTGTGCGGCCGTTTTTATATATGTATATAAGTAATTCAAAAGTTAGCAGTCGTTGGCTTCATCCCCCACGCATACAATGCGGGGGTGTTCGCGAAAAATATGCTTAATCACACTTGATCCAATGTCTTGGTCCATTAAGGAGGTGATCGCACGTCAAACTAGGCAACTGGACTATATAGTTGTAACACTTTTGCTTAGCCATGGGAGTCTAAAGGTGGGGCTACTATGTAGCCCCTGGTACCTTCGCGTGCATCCGAATACGGGAGCATATGTACATGGCCGGGAAACGGCCCTTCGTTAATGCGGAGGAATCCTAAAGATTCCGGTGAGTCTTCGAGTGGTTGAACAGTCTCTCGCTGCATCATGACAGTCAGTTTTTGACTTTCTCTACTGAGGTGCTCATCCGGAATAACCAGGGCACAATCGCAGTAGTTCTCCTTTGGCCGCCTTAGCAGATAATAACGGAATGTAAGGCGGCAAACCCAGGAGCCGGGCAAACCCAACATTTGACCAAAGACATGATTCGGAGCTCATGCATATATGGCCAAACTCGTGACACCGAACACTCCCGAAGGTATTCGGGCTTTATAACAGAAGATGGGCTCAAGAATGCCCATTCATTATAAACCCTGTGTTTCCAGGTACGTGCGGTAATCTGTCGTGGCGAAATGCCAATAACGACAGTATCCTCTATGGGTATGGAACCCATGGGATGGTTAAACAACAAGAGGCAATAGAAAAGGTTTACACAGGGGCTTAATCTAAAAAGAAATCTATTGAACGGGGCCCTGCTGCATGTCTGCGCCTTTGTCTCCGTTGTGTCGTATCCTGGAAGGGTATCGCGCGACCGTTGCCTGTGGAAAAAGGAAAACTCGTAGGAGAGTACAACGTAAGTAAGCGATGGATAGTAAAAGTGTAAGATGTTGGCCTGCCAATAAGGTTGAGCCAAGTGTGGGGCTGTATTAAATATTTATAGCCCCTGGTGTCCGCTATGGGATTACATATACGGTGCCCTAGTTTAATTTTATCCGGGCTACCGGACTCGTCTAACCGTGTTTGTGGTCTTAATGACCAGTCATGTTTTCTGATATTGGAGGCCGCTTATAGCCCGGCCGCCAGGGTCGTCGCATGTTCCTCTGTGCGTGAAGAGCGCTCTGTGGTTCCGCTAACGATGATGACGCCACGTGGACCGGGCATCTTGAGTGTAAGGTAGCCATAGTGTGGCAATGCGTTCAAGCGGGCGAAGGCCGTTCTTCCAAGCAGTGCATGATAGCCGCTTTGGAAGGGTGCAATGGTGAAGAGTAGTTCTTCGCTTCTGGAGTTGCCTGGGGAGCCAAATGTTACCTCCAGTACGACGAAGCCCCTGCCTTAGGCTTCAATGCCTGGTATCACCCCTTCAAAGGTGGTGTTGCTTTGGATAATTCTGAATGGGTTTATACTCATCATGCGGACAGTGTCCTCGTATATTAGATTGAGACTACTGTCATCGTCCATGAGGACACGGGTGAGACGGTATCCGTTGATTATTGGGTCAAGCACCAAGGCCTCTGATCCTCCATGCCGAATACTAGTTCAGTCGTCCGTGTGATCGAAGGTGATCGGATAAGACGTCCAGTAGTTAGATGTGGGTACGATGGGCTCTATATCGTGCGCGTCTCTGAGCGCGCGTTCGTGCCCTATCGTGGATGTGTGAGTCGCGTGGATCATGTTTACTGTTTAACCTCTGGCGGGAATTTTTTCTGTCCCCCAGTGTTCGGCTGGCGAGGTTCATCCTCGTCTTCACTTGGAGTTTCCCTCCCCTTGTGTTCGGCTTTTAATTTGTTGGCCTGCTTGAAGACCCAGCATTCTCTATGTGTGTGGTTCGCAGGTTTCTCCGGGGTTCCATGAATTTGGCACAGTCTGTCTAGGACTCTGTTCAGACCGGACGGTCCCTCTTTACTGCCTTTAAATGGCTTCTTTTGCTGATCAGGTTGAGAGCCCCTGAATCCGCCATTGACCATTGTGTTGTCCGGGCTCTCTTCCTTGTTTTGGCGTCTGTGTTTATTATGTCGTGGCTTCCCATTGCCATCCCTTATTTCGGATGTGTTGGGGTCACTGGTTCCTTTACGGGCTAGCCAGCTATCTTCACCTGCGCAAAAGCGGGTCATAAGGCTTGTTAAGGCTGCCATTGTCCTTGGCTTTTCTTGGCCGAGGTGTCTGGCGAGCCATTCGTCGCGAATGCTGTGTTTGAATGCCGCTAAGGCTTCGGCGTCCGGACAATCGGCAATTTGATTCTTCTTAGTGAGGAATTTGTTCCAAAGCTTGCGGGTGGACTCTCCGGGCTGTTGAATTATGTGACTTAGATCGTCCGCATCCGGAGGCCGGACATAAGTCCCTTGAAAATTGGCCCTGAAAGCGTCCTCGAGTTCCTCCCAACTCCTAATTGAATTTTTGGGGAGGCTTTTCAACCAGTGTTGAGCTAGTCCCTTCAACTTGAGGGGAAGGTATTTGATGGCGTGGAGGTCATCCCCACGAGTCATGTGAATATGCAGGATAAAATCCTCGATCCAGACCCCTGGGTTTGTCGTTCCGTCGTATGCCTCTATGTTCACAGGTTTGAAACCTTGTGGGAATTCATGGTCCAGTACTTCTTCAGTGAAGCACAGGGAGTGAGCAGCCCCTCTATATCTGGATGCATTGTGGCATGCAGTTGGCTGTTGCTGTGTCCGGAGCTTATTCCGAACTGGTATTTGGTTTGTATGATCGTTCTGGTGACCATAGTCCCTTGCCGGGGTGTGTCCTTTAGATCCGTAGATGGACCTGGCCGCACCGGCTTGCTTATCCAGATGCTCACGTAGATCGTGCGCGGTGTTAGTAGCCATTCTGTTGCGGTTGTGAAGCGGTACGTCTGGTCTCCTGGTCGTATTATTCTTTGGTGGAACGGCCTCGTCGTCGAATTCTGGCAGTAGCTTGCATTTGGGATAGCTCTTTGTATGGCGATCATCGCCATATCTTTCTTCGGTGTCTAGCACTTTATTCCATCTGCGATTGAGCGTTTCCTATGCGGCTTTGACCCGTTGCTTCTACTTCTTTAGACTTCTCGCTGTGGCCATAAGATTTCTGTGGAGGTTATCTCGTTCCACGCGTTCTTCCAGAATGATGAATGCATCATCGTCTGGACTGTGTTCTTGTCCTGGGGTGGTTTGATGGACTCGTCCCTCTGGATCATTGTGATCGGACGTCTGCTCCGAACTCGGTTCGGCGTGACATGGCACATCATGCTCCATCGCTGGGTCCATGTGGTTGTTATTGCCATCGGAGTTTGCTGGTATGTCGATCCTTCTTGTGCTCTTGTCGCTATTTTTACTGTTGCTGGACTTTGAGCGGCGTCTGCACCGCCGTTTTGGCTTTTGCCCGGGGGTTTTATCTTCCGGATTGCCGATGTCGTCCTCCTTGGGCGTATCCACCATGTATATATCGTGTGACGAGGTGGCCATCCACCGCCCTACGAGCAGTGGCTCCTGTACTTCTCCTACATCGTCGTCCAAACTGTCGATGTCTTTGGAGTCGAAGTCAAGCACGTCGGTTAAATCATTGACCGTGGCAATGAAGTGGGTGGTGGGTGGGCAGCGAATTCCTTCGTCGCCTGCTTCCCACTCAAGCCGGGCATAGTTCGTCCCAGAGCCTCCTGACAAAGAGAGGGACTTTAATGAGTTCATCATGTCGCCAAAGGGCGAGTGCTGGAAGATGTCCGCAGAGGTAAACTCCATTACCGGAGCCCAACCTGGCTCGAGGGTGTGCGGACCGGAACCAACAACCGGATACGAGTCCGGGGGCCCGGGGTTACAGGCCTCCACAGAGGTGGGACCTGTGTTCGGCTCTTCCGTCGATGAGTGTGCGGCCTGCGGGGCGGGGTCCACCCCTCCGTCCTTAGGCAACGCAACCTGCTCCGGATTTAGATCCGAGGCTTTTACTGAAGGGGTGATATCCCGAGCATCGTCCGACGGCAGGTCTAAGCCGTGCTCATCGTGACTATTCGGTGCTCCTAGCGCAGGCCCAAATCCGTCGAAGATCAAGTCTCTGCGAATATTCGCCGTCTAGTTCAAGTTTCCGAACCTGGCCTGGTGGCCAGGGGCGTAGCTATCGATCTGCTCCAGATGGCCAAGCAAATTGGCCCGTAGTGCTAAGCCGCCGAACACGAAGATCTATCCGGGGAGAAAAGCCTCCCCTGGACCGTGTTGTTGACGATTGAACGCGCCATCAGACCCTGTAGCGACGACACAGAGGAACTCTCAATGAAAGCACCAATGTTGGTGTCAAAACCGGCGGATCTCAAGTAGGGGGTCCCGATCTGTGCGTCTTAGGCTGATGGTAACAAGAAGCAAGGGACACAATGTTTACCCAGGTTCGGGCCCTCTCGATGGAGGTAAAACCCTACTTCCTGCTTGATTAGTATTGAAGATATGGGTAGTACAAGAGTAGATCTACCACAAGATCGTAGAGGCTAAACCCTAAGAGCTAGCCTATGATGGTATGATTGTAATTATCATCGTCCTTCTAAGGACCAACCTCTCCAGTTTATATAGACACCAGAGAGGGCTAGGGTTTACACGGAGTCGGTTACAAGGAAGGAAACACAATATCCGGATCATCAGGCTTGCCTTCCACGCAAAGGAGAGTCCCATCCGGACACGGGTTGGAGTCTTGAGTCTTGTATCTCACGCTTCAATAGTCCGGACGATGTATACAATCCGGCTGTCTGGATACCCCCTAATCCAGGACTCCCTCAGTCGCTGGTACTAGTTTTGTGCTGCAGTTTGATGAGTGGAAAAAGAAGGAGCCGCAAGGCACGCCGTTAACTCAGATTTGGGTTCGTTTCTCAAGGGCGCCATCTGCTCCCCTGTACAGCTTTTTGGTTACGTGGAGCCTAGGTTCTTTGATTGGCAAGACTGAGCAGGTGGATATGCAGTTCACACGTGCTCACGGGGTGGCGCGTTTACTTGTCAGTGTTGCTAACATTGAGTTCCTGCCGGATGTGGTGCCTTGGACGCATGGCGGCGTTCTGTATCAGTTGGATGTCGAGTATGAGGATCCTAACCTTTTCCGGGAGTTTGAGGATGATAATCCTATGGACACCTCCGAGGGGGAAGGTGCAGCGGGGAACCTGGATGATAGTGCTAAGAGTAATGATGATAAGGCCAAGGGGCCTTCGGGTCCGTCTGATTCTGGTGACACTGCTCCTGATAGGTCAACAGGCACTTTCCAATGAGTACGTTGCAGCTTGGTTCCTTGGGGGCTTTCTCGGCACCTCCTAGGATATGGTGTGATCGAGTTGATCCAGTGGGCCCCATGGTACGACCATGTGTGTCTGCGCCTGTTGGGGTGGGAGGCGCCGAGGGGCAGGAGGCCCCTCCCTCTTCTCCTCCTCCTCCTCCTGTTATGGAGGAGGTGGCTGCGGTGGTGGTCTCGGCTGGAGGTGGTGGGCAGGTGGCCCGGCGCTCCACATCTCCATCCTCGTCGGTGCCGAGGGCAAGCTCGGTGGCTTCGCTCCCTCCCACGAGGCTGGCCGTTTTCGGAGGGGTGTGCATGCAGGAGAACACCGCACCCCTTCCTACCAGGCCGCTTCCTGCCACGGAGGGCGGGTTGGGTGGCGTGGCCGTACAGACGCCCCACTCCTT
Organism: Triticum dicoccoides; assembly: GCF_002162155.2. Taxonomy (NCBI): domain Eukaryota; kingdom Viridiplantae; phylum Streptophyta; class Magnoliopsida; order Poales; family Poaceae; genus Triticum; species Triticum dicoccoides. Next base: position 732,039,405 of record NC_041385.1, read on the forward strand.
GGATCGCCCCCCTAGGCTGGCTTCGTCGGTCTCGGGTCCGTCGGCCGCCCCGGCTCTCGGCGGGACTCCCCTGGAGATGCCGCGGGAGGTGTCGTCGTCTTTAGGTGTGGCGCCGGAGGTCCCAGGATGGGTTACCGCTGTTGGGGGTAGGGCAGGAGGCCCTCCCCCTAGCAGTGCTTCACGCGAGGTGGTCATCGCTTTTGGTGGGATTCCGGATCCTGTCTCTAAGGGGAGGCGGATCAACGGTATGCTGCAGGAGTAGCCGGACGTTCATGACATGCAGCTGAGGTGTGCTATGAGGGCAGCCAAGCTGCGTGACATCGAGATCTCCACCGGTATGTTTGTTAATAAATCAAATTCAGTTTTGCATTTTACCAATGATGAGATTGTTCATAATGCAAATCAACTAGGGGTTTCACTTGGTAGTAATGACATGGAGATCATTAAGTCAGTTAATGACATTCTTGATTTAGAAGCAGAGAGGGCTTTGGAAATGATTCGTAACATAGCTGCCGTTAAACCCATGAATGAGTCGGACATTGATGCCCTTGGGGTCAGGGTTCTTGATGGTTTGTGTGCCCATCTTGACCCTGTGTTGCCTAAGACGGAGGAGGAGGAAGGATTTGGTTCTCCTGAGACCTCTAACCATGTAGATGAGTCGTTGGTGATTGCGGCTGAGCCCGAGTGTGGTGACCGGCCTGAAGATCGCATTAAGCCTAAGCGAACTTGGAAAAGGAAGGTTTATCCAGTGTCGGCGGTGCGTAGAAGTGCTAGGATCCGTTCCTCTAAAAAATGTCATGATGAAATATGAGAGGCATTTTCTGGAATAGCAGAGGTCTTAAAGACTTGGCTAAAAGAAGGTTTCTAGCGGATGCTTCTCTTGAACATCATTTGGATTTTATTGCTTTGTTGGAGACTAGAAGAGACAACTTCACCCCCCCAATTTCTTAGCACTTTATCGGGGGGGTGATTTCGACTGGCATTGTCTCCCTCCGCGAGGAAGATCCGGTGAGGTTTTACTTGGGGTTAAGTGTGACTCTTTGGAAGTTCGGAGTGTAGTTATGGGAGATTTTGCGGTAAAGTTTAGGGTCAGAACTAAGGCAAATGGGTTTGATTGGGCTTTGGTGGCGGTTTATGGCATCGCGCAACCAGAACTCAAACCAGACTTCTTGGTCGATCTGGTCCGTGTTTGCGGTAACGAGTAGCTCTCTATCTTAGTGGGGGGTGATTTCAACATTATTCGAAGAAGGGAGGAAAAGAATAATGAGAATTTTAATGGCAGATGGTCATTTATGTTCAATACCATCATTGAGAGCTTGGATCTCAGAGAGATAGAGCTCTCGGGTAGGAAATTCACTTGGGCTAACTCGTTACCAATCCCGACTTTTGAGAAGCTAGACCGTGTCTTAGCTAGCGTCGAATGGGAATAGAAGTTTCCCCTGGTAACAGTGCAGGCGCTGACACGAGGTATCTCGGATCACACGCCGTTACTAGTTGACTCGGGGGCTCAAACCATGTGGGTAACAAGAATATTTTCTCATTTGAACTTGCCTGGTTTGAAAGAGAAGGGTTTCTCGACCTGTTAGCTAGAGAATGGGCTAAAGACTCAGGAGGAAGGTCACCTATTGAAAGATGGCAATGCAAGATTCGCCATCTACGTAGGTTCCTTCGTGGATGGGCTAAGCATACGCATGGGATTTATAAGGCTGAGAAGGAACAACTCCTTCTACTTATTCAGACCCTAGAAGTAAAAGCTAAAACTTCTATTTTAGATACCAGTGAGCTGGAAACTAAGATGGAGGCTGAGCTGCGGCTGAAAGATCTCCTCCGCGCGAAGGAATTGAAGTGGGCGCTGCGAGCCAAGGTTCGCAAAATTGTCCAAGGGGAGGATAACACTCAATTCTTTCATATGATTGCTAATGGAAAGCATCGTAAGAAGAGGATTTTCCAATTAGAACAAGACGAAGGGATGATAGTTGGTTAAGAAAATCTGAAAGTTTACATTACCAACTATTATAAGCAGTAGCTTGGACCTCCGGAAGAGAATTTTGTATCCTTAGATGAGTCAAGGGTTGAGGATGTTCCTCAACTTGGGACTGACGAGAATGAGATTTTGACTGCTCCTTTTACGGAGAAAGAGGTGTTTGAGGCCATCGCACAAATGAAAAATAATAAGGCTCCAGGTCCGGATGGGTTTCCGCCGGAGTTCTATAAAAAATGTTGGCACTTTATTAAGGGGGGCCTGATTTCGATGTTCCATGAGCTTTTTGCTGGACAGCTTCAATTGTTTAAGCTGAATTTTGGAACGTTAACTCTACTTCCTAAGAAGTCGCATTGAGCAGTTCAGGCGTATATGTCTTCTTAATGTTAGTTTTAAAATTTTCACCAAGGTTGGGACGAACAGACTTACGCAGATTGCGCATTCTGTGGTGCAACCGTCCTAGACTGCTTTCATGCCAGATAGAAACATCCTTGAAGGGGTTATCGTCTTGCATGAAACGCTCCATGAGATTCACTCAAAAAAAACTAGATGGCGTTGTTTTTAAAGTGGATTTTGAAAAAGCATACGATAAAGTTAAATGACCTTTCCTTCAACAGGCTTTGCGTATGAAAGGATTTGATCCGACCTGGAGAAACCATATAGAATCATTTACGCAAAAAGGGAGTGTGGAGATTAAAGTGAATGATGACATAGGTCACTACTTCCAGACACACAAAGGGTTAAGGCAAGGGGATCCAATGTCACCGATCCTATTCAACATAGTGGTAGATATGCTGACCATTTTAATAGGACGGGCTAAGGATGCGGGGTAGGTAGGTGGCCTTGTTCCGCATTTAGTTGATGGAGGTATCTCCATCCTTCAGTATGCTGATGATATTATCATCTTCATGGAGCACGACTTGGTGAAAGCGAGAAACATGAAGCTCGTGTTATGCTTATTTGAACAATTGACCGGGTTAAAAATTAACTTCCACAAGAGCGAATTGTTCTGTTTTGGAAGAGCTAATGATGACCAGGCAGCTTATAAACAACTGCTCGGATGTGAATTGAGAACGTTACCGTTCACGTACTTAGGTATACCCATTCATCATCGTAAGCTGACTAACAGAGAGTGGAAATGCATTGAGGATCGTTTTGAGAAGAAACTGAGTTGTTGGAAAGGGAAGCTCATGTCATATGGAGGGTGATTAATTTTGATTAATTCGGTCCTCACAAGTATGCCTATGTTTCTCCTATCCTTTTTCGAGGTCCCGGTGGGAGTTAGGAAGAGGCTAGATTTCTATCGATCACGATTCTTTTGACAGAGTGATGAGCTTAAGCAAAAGTATAGCATTGCTAAATAGGATATCATCTGTAGGCCGAAGGACCAAGGGGGTCTAGGTATTGAACATTTGGAAGTCAAAAACAGATGTCTCCTTAGCAAGTGGTTGTTCAAACTTTCGTCCGAGACGGAGGCCACTTGGGCTCAGATATTGCGAAATAAGTATCTTCACTCTAAAACCTTGTCCCAGGTGACAGCGAGGCCGACTGACTCACCATTTTGAAAAGGCTTGATGAGAGTCGAATCACTCTTTTTCAATAGGACAAGGTTCTTAGTCGGAAATGGAGCTGCTACGAGGTTCTGGGAGGATACGTGGCTTGGGGAGACTCCCCTTGCGCTTCAATATCCTACTTTGTATAACGTTGTTCAACGTAGAGATGCCTACCTTGCAACAGTTTTACAATCCACTCCCCTAAATATTCATTTTCGGAGGACGCTAGTGGGAAATCGTTGGGAGGCCTGGCTTCATCTTGTGAGAAGATTGATGGATGTCCAATTGTCTCAGCAGCCAGATCAGTTGTGTTGGAAACTTACTAAGAACGGCGAGTTCTCGGTCAAATCCATGTATCTGGATGTTATTAACTCTAGCGTGATTCCTTCCTCGAAGCACGTTTGGAAAGTGAAGGTACCTTTGAGAATCAAAGTGTTCATGTGGTTTGTGCATAATTATTTTGACTAAGGATAATTTGGCAAAAGTAACTGGGTGGGTTCTGCAAGATGTAGTTTTTGCGACCATAACGAAACTATCAAACACCTCTTTCTTGATTGTCCGCTGGCCAAGATTCTGTGGCGGTCGATTCATATTGCTTTTAATATTAATCCGCCTAGTTCTATCAACACGTTATTTGGGACGTGGCTCGATGGGATTCATTCAGATACAGCGAGGCACATTCGTGTAGGCGTGTGTGCTTTATTATGGGCAGTCTGGAACTGTAGAAATGATTTGGTCATTAACAGAAGAACAAACATTCACTTTTTGCCAGCCGGTTGTGGCTTTGTCTTTTTGTTTGGCTCTTGTGATCAGTTGTTTACTTCCTATTACGAGACCTGGAGACTATTGCTGGATATTTTAATTATTAAGACGAGCCGTATGCATCTTTCTGATGCAGAGGCTGGGGTAAACCCCCTTTTCGAAAAAATATATTATCAAGAGATGTTTTTTAATTGTTCCTCGATTGGATAAATGTAACTTCCTTCTATCCTTGAATGAGCTCACTAATTTGAGAGCAGAGGTATGAATTTCACCAGACATCATGTTGCCGATGACTTTTCTTTTAAAGTGTGCTACTCTTGCTCATCTTGCCTAAGGTAAGTTAAGTGTAGTGTACATCCAATGCATGAACTCTGTCAGGATATGATTATTTTTAAACCTCAAGATTTTGATCCCAGGTCTCTTTCTTAAAAAAATCTGCAGATAAAGTCCAAAGCCAGTTCCAATCATTCCCACTAGCTTTTTTTATTTTCTAGAACAGATATCACTATATCAATTCCTTGGATCACCCATTTTGATGCAAGACATAAAGTGCACTAGGCGGAAAGTCAAAACTTATTGTTAGAACTTATCTGGTATGTCTTACCCTACCGACTCATGTAATGTTACCCATTAAGGAGCTGGTAAGACCTTCATCCACTTGAAAAATGAAATGTTGGAACCTTTCTTGGAAGAATCGACCCCAACAATGGTAAACCTAAATAGGTTTGGGGGAAAGAAACAACCCTCACACATTTGGGTATGAAAATCAGCATGTAGCCGAGAGACACCATAGGACTACATAATTTATTCTCGAGGAGTATGTGTCAGGTTTGTTTCACTCGATAAATGCCTAGAGGATAGAATGGTTGATCCAACATGGAGTCATCCCGTGAATATCTAGAATATGGAACACCATTAGGCATGCGTAGCAATTTTCATTGCTTTCATGATACTTCATATTCCTAAACTAGGCCTCATGGTCTTCCTCTTTTGTTCTCTAATTACGACCCTTCGAACCAATGAATGATAGGAGTAGAAGGATGCATATTGTTGGGGGCGTACATTCTCCTACTTGAGTGGGTGAGAATGGATGTGGCAATACACATACATACATGGATGCAAACATGCACGACATTGAAGGCGTGTTTGAAGGTTGGCCCATCGCATTATACTATTTATTATAAGTATTTCATGTTAGAAATTACTTTTGGATACGATCTCATGGTTCATCTTAACTTGTATTAAGTGTGGCTTCCGTGCTTCTATCGTGAATGATTGGCACTATCTCGTCCATACATATTGGATGGACTCGTCGGTGTGTTGTACCAGCTAGAGAGAGAGAGAGAGAGAGAGAGAGATTTGTTGATGAGGGAGTTGCTTTTATCTATCTGAACTCATTAGAACTCGGACCACGGAAGGAGACACAAGCCACATTTTTTATCCACTATGAACACTCGTGACCAATTCGCATGAACACATTATGATTGGCGACTTGCACCTAATGTGTCTCCTGTTTATTCCATTTTTTGGTGACTATAATTCAATGATATGTTGTTGCCTAACCTAAGAAAAACAAGACAAATAGACTAGCTAGCTTGATTACAACTCGGATACAATGAAATAAATGACCTAAAATATTCCTACTACACATACATGTTTGGATGATTCCTCGAATCACCTCTCGATCCTAACCTTTGAATCCAAACCACATCTTCACATATATTGTGCCATATATTGGTAAATGGTAAGCATATAGCCTCATGCAGGAACTCAAGTTAATTAGTGCACATCCATCTTCAGTTGGCCTTCATATTGTCGTCGAGATGGACAAACAACTTTGACATGACTAACATCATGGGCGGAGCCAGGATTTGAACATGAGGGGGGCGAGAGAAAAAATGATCGTTCAAGAGACGCGTCACAAGAATATAGTCTGAAAATATGGCACTTATATGAATGTCCCGCCATATATTTCTGTAATGTAAAGAAAAAATATACATTTCTTTTAGTTCAATTTTTGCTGTACACGGACCATGGTCGAACATGTTGATTATCCAATCGTATGAAAAATAAATACTCATATATTGGAGTCGATGATGCTATCATGTATGGCTGATAAGGGCCCTCAGAAATAGAGAAGACATGCAAACATTAAACGAAAGGTGAAATTGGATGTACAATTTGAAATCTTATTGCATCCAATTAGTGAATCGAGCCTTTGACTTGTAGCAATGGTACCAATTCACTTAGAAATAGTCCTATAATCTCTAATGTGTAATTGATCTAATAACTTATTCTTTGAGCAAAAGAGGGGTTTCCCCTCTGATTTCATATATTGACCAAACACGAATAGAGAATATCATCCAGCTCAGGCGAGGTAAATCTCCAAGCAAACAAAGATCCAAAGCGACAGGAAATATTACAAACTAGGCCATCTAGCAGCCACCGACTTCCAGACTACAAACTACTCCAAGATAGTAGCTTGCGGTTGTATGATGGCATACCTTGAAGTGGAGGTACGAATGTATGATTCCAAGATTGATCCGTGAAGCAGCTGACCTGCCGCGGATTCGATCGTCGGAGTGGTTTTCAATTTTAGCGAGAGGGGCAGGCAGAGCCGCGAGGCGGCGGCGAAAAAGGATGCACGAAGCCACGAACGAAAGGAAACCGTCAATCTGGACGAAGCTACTAAATCTGAACGGCTGCACATTAGGAATTCCTATTTTCGTGGTGGGTACGACTCAGCGATTCTGTAGTACTGGGCCTTTGGACTGGAATGTCATGCCATTAATATACGCTAGTACCTACGAAAAATCACAGGGGGACGAGGCGATGGGGGGGTTTGACCCCTGCTCGCACCCCCCTATCTCCGCCCCTGACTAACATAACACATACATTTGTGTCATGCAAACTCTAATGGCACTGAAATAACGACATATATGTTAACCTTGTTATAGCCCCTTCATCATAGCAACCATGGGTCATGGCCACCCATACCCGCCTTGGCAAGATGAAGAAAAGAGAGGAGCTATTGCGGAAAGATTCTATCATGGCAATTCAGGTTTCATGTAAAGCTATCACAGAGAACTGAACCGAGATACGTCCGAGCATCTCAGTTGTTCGATTGAGAGCGTCACACCGTTTAGTAGCCACCGAAGAATTCTCCGGTGTTCTGAATAGTCACACATTCATTAGTCGGGGTAGAACTAGGCCACTTACCTGGGTTGTGCCTCAGACAACTCTGCGTTAAATTGCGCATGTGGAATCAACGAGGATTTCTCACATGTATGTTGATGTCCAAGAACTATCCAATGATTCCAAGCACTTTGACATTTGTGGGATCTTTTATCATACATTTTCTAATTTAGAACTCTCCACTTT
>NC_041385.1:732047421-732088622 GCF_002162155.2 Triticum dicoccoides
TGACCCCACGCATTTTTAAAGTTAGAAACCATAAACCTTTTTGTTATCTTGATGGTCTATCAAAGAATATCGATGTTGAACATTTTTCAAATTTATAATGTTCATGTTATGAACTGGAATGAAATATTGACGAAACTTTCTGAACCCATTTTTTATCGATAAAATTTCATATGGTTTTCAGTAACCTCATCGTGGTTTCATGTTTTCATATAGTTTTCGTTCACGTTTTAGCGGATTTCAAATTTTTGTCTTTAAAACTTGAATAAAACATTCTGAAACTATATTTATCCATGCAGGTACCATAAGGTTTCCAACAACTTTCATTGTGGTTTCATGGGTTCATGTGGTTTTGGTACGTACTTCGGTGGATTCAGTTTCAATGTAGTTTGCTACTAGCTAGTTTGAGTTTCACTTGGGTTTATGGCAAACCTTCTCTTAAAGTGTTTCACAAAACTAATGAAAACCTTGAACAAACCTTAGTGAAACATCAGTAAAACTGAGGCGTTATCGTATAGTAAAACAGAAAGGACTTAATAACAATGGAAAACGGACCAAACTGAAGGGTCTTCATAGGGACATCGAGATGCGTAGGGAGGGGGAGGAGGAGGTAATTCCCTTTCATTATTTTTACATCTGGAATGCTGGATTGTGTTCTTATAATACTCCATTTCACTAATTAGCGTTTTCCCATCGACGCCTTGCACTTGGTGGGGAACGTCCACTTGAACTTTTCCGATGGTGTCTTGCTCGTGTAGTTCTTCCAATCGGCAACCATGTTGGTGAGGTCGTGCACCTTGTTCTCGAGCCCGATGCAGCAATTGGCGTGCATCGTACATACCTTGTCCATCTCTTCATGGAACTGGCAGAAACCGTCAAAGATCACGGTATCAAGGAACACAAACTTGATCTGTAGGTCCCCGGCTGCGAGCTCGGCCTTGATCTCGTTCAGCACTCCTTGGTCATGGGCGGAGGGGAACCGCGACCGCGCTGCCAGCCAGCGTCTTAGCATCTCCACCGTCCGGTTTGTCGACCTAATGTAGTAGAAGCCGCCGTTTCCCACATTTTGTAGGTCCTCGGCATTGCCGTTGAAGCGGTCGGTCGACATGGCCATGTCGGCGTAAAGGCTAATGTGCCGGAACGGGTTGCGCAACCACATGACATCCACATCCTGCCAGCAATAATATTAACTGAAGATGCATAACCTAGACATAGAGTATGATATTTCACTCTTTGAAATAATAAAATGTAACACAACTAAATAAATAAATAACAAAATGTAATGAGAGAAAAAAGAGAATGCAATATTTCTCAACAGTTTGTTAAATTGTTAAAGGCATGCGGGGTAGCTTACGGTGGAGAGATAGTTGTAGCCAAGCTGGAGGATACGTTGTGGGACCTCGAGCCTGGCCCAGATGAGCTCGAGATAGCTCTTGGTCATGAAGCGGTTAGCGGAGCTAACGTTGGCGGAGGTGACCTCGTGGAGGTAGCAGTGCGGGTGCACGGCCTGGCAAAGTTCCAAGGCGCCGGGGTCGGCGGCGACGATGAGGGTGTGGTTGAGGAGGTGCGCGATCCCCTCGCCGTCGCGGAAGCTGCCGAGGAAGAGATCGAGGAGGGAGCCTGGGCGCGCCCACGCCTCGTTCACCGACGTGATGATCACCGTCCCGTCGTCCATGGCAACCTTTGGCAGCAACTCAGCGAGTCCCGGGAATCTTTCCTCCTGCATGATGGAAATCGGTTAGTTTCTCAGCGCCATGCCATGCAACACACTGCGAATGAACTGCGCGACGTACCTTTTCGCCGTCCGAGCCGTCACCCGGGAGGTTAGTAGCATTGCTAGTAGTCAGCTGGTGAGTAGATCCATTCCCGAACTGGAAGCCCCGATCGGAGGCGAGGAAGAAGAGCATGAGGGTGGGGAGAAGGGCCCCGAGGAGGAACGAGACCGAGTGGCTGACGCCGCGCTGCTTTCCCAGGCTGGCCACCATGTCCATCGCCATGACCGAGTCGCCGTGGACTTGCAAGCCCAACCAGCCTGCATATATATACAGCCAGACATGGTGCCCCACAAGGCTGTTCCCTGCACGTCGCCTCCACCACGAACGTGAGCTGACACGGTAAGAAGCTCGTCACGCTCCAAAGGCTTCCATTTAACACCAACTCTCGTCACTCCAGGTGGAAACAAACCTTCACGGCTGCACGCATGGACCAACGATCACGGTGTTTAATTTGGGCTGTTTCCCGAGTTGGCAATGGCAATGGCGCCATGGGGTATCTCGGCGACATTCTGACTTTCTGATGGCCACCATGGCGTACGTGCTGGGCACGATGATCGGAGGTGAGTTGGCAGCATGCGCGCGATACCAAAGACTGGCACTTCAAACCAAACTAATTAATCCCATTTGGCGGGGAACCTGAATTTTCTAATGCGCGCGCTATCCACCAGTTCATTTTTTGTTGTTGTTGAGAATGCACCAGTTCATTGTTGCTTGGAGACCTCAACGTATAAAAAATTGTTGCAGCTATACAGTGCTTGGAAAATGCAGAATAAGAAAAATATCCATTTTAATTTGGACCCCACCCACACCTCAATGTATTTCCCATAAGCACTTTAGCTATACCTAAGTTGCCTGATGTTTAGAGTTGGGTTAGTCGTTCGTCGATGTATTTTACCATTAATTGCTGCTCCAAGATGCGTGCTCTTTCTTTTTTCCTTCTTTCTTTTTAGCTGCCTTTTTTTTTCCTGTTGTCTGTGCTGTCAAGTTTTGGGCCCAAAGGATTTGACTGACCAGTTTTGACTTAGTCGATTCTTGGCTCACGGCCGTTACACGTTTTCTTATTGAGCTGTTTGTGTGTGTTTTTTCTTCTATTTTTAAATCGGCTTTTTATGGGTATGTTGCGTGAGTATAAATGTATACATATAAATACTATATAATATGTGCAAATAATATTTTAGAGTGTCAATATTTCAATATCATATGTTTATTTCATACATATTAAAAAAGTGCAATTATTAGCGTGAAGTTGTGTTGAAGTTTTTTTTTCATTTTCCTTATTATAAAAGGTCAATACGCCACTAATTCATTCTCCCTTAGAAAATTTATTTTTATTTTTATTTTATTTCTTCTTTAAGCGTAATATCTATGCCACTAATTCTTTATTTCTTAGTAAACTTCTTTCTTTTTGCGATATTACACTATTATATGCTTATTCTTGCATATTTTTTAAAAGCGCAACTTTTGTGTATACTGTGTGAAAATATTTTTATTATTTGTTCTAGATTTTGTTTCATTTTATTTCTTCTTAAAGGGTATTACCAATGAACTAATTCATTCTTCCTTACAAAACATCCTTATTTTCAGTTTTTTATTTCATTTTCTTTCCACTTAAATGGTAATACCGAAGCCACTAATTTATTTTTTTGTTGGGTTACTTTATTGTTTTAATTTAGTTTTATTTTTTATTTCACTTTTTCTTAAAGGTTAATACCAAAGCCACAAATTCATTATTTCTTAGAAATTCTTCATTATTTTGATTTTGATTTTATTTTATTTCACTTCTTCTTTAATGGTAATTCAAATGCCACTAATTCATTCCTTCTTAGGAGAATTCTTTGTTTTTAGAAATTCCTTGTTTTTATGTAAATTATGCGCAAATTTTGTTATTGTTTGTTTTAGATTTTATTTCATTTTCTTTCCTTTTTAAAGATAATACCAATGCCGCTAATTCAACCTTCTTTAGAAAACCTCACTATTTGGATTTTTTTTATTTCATTTTCTTTCTTCTTAAAGAGTAATACCAAAGCCACTAATTCACTTCTTTTCTTAGGAAACTTCATTATTTTGATTTTGCTCTATGTTTTGTTATTTCTTTCTTCTTAAATGGTAATATTAAAGCCACTAGTTCATTCTTTCTTAGAAAAATTTATAATTTTGATTTTATTTTACTTTTTTTAGTTTTATTTCATTTCTTTCTTCTTTAATGGTAACTAATTCGTTCCTTTTTAGGAGACTTCCTTTCTTCTGAAAATTCCACTTTTATATGCTTATTCTTGCATATTAGTTGCTCCATTCCAAAATAAAGCCCTCAACCTTAGTATAATTTTATACTAAAGTTAGTACAAAGTTGTGACACTTATTTTGGGATGGAGGGAGTATAAAAAAGCACAACTTTTACGTAAATTGTGTACAAAAGTTTATTGATTATTTGTTTCGTTATTTTTCATTTCATTTCTTCCTAAAGAGCAGTACCAATGCCACTAATTCATTCTTTCATTAGAACCTTCAATATTTTCATTTTCTTTCAATTTTATCTTGTTTTTTTAAGGGTAATACCAATGGCACTAATTTATTCATTCTTAGATTTTTTTAACCAAAAATCCACTTTTATATGCTTATTCTTGCATATTATTAAAAAAGTGCATTTTTATTTAAATGGTGCACCAATTTTTCCGTTTATGTATTCTAATTTATTTTTGAATTTGTTTTTCTTGAGGGTTAGTTTTGGATTTATTTTCATTCCTTTTTACTGGGTTTTGCATGCATCATGCACTACATCCATTTGGATTCATGCTAAAAAAATCTATGGTAAAGATTCATCCATTTGCCCCACTGCTTTTGGTATGACAAATGATAACTAAATATATTGGAATTAACTCATGTTGAAATATGGATTGTTTAGGACTAGTATTGTCTTTGACTTGCATAATTGAATTTAATGGATCTCACACGACACTACATTATTAATAATAATTGGTTCTTGTAGTGTTATTTATAGATGCTTCTTATGATGTATAGTACACAACTAGACAAAGAATATGAAGCCTTAAAGTGAAGCATTTTTCTCTTATGTACATATGTCAGAGACATGGAATAAACTTTTTCCTCTCCAGTTGCAATGCACTGGCATATTTGCTAGTTACACAAAAAATGGCATGCATTTCCAAGGAATTGTCATGGTGTTACAACAACACACCTATCATCATATGAACTAGTTAAAGATTGAAATGTACCAAAAGTCCTAAAACTATTCGCTATGCGATTGCTTTTTATTTGGTGTAGCATCTCCTGTAATTATATATGTTTGCCTTTGAGTTGGAAGCTCTCGCCACCCTCTTGGTTGTTGTTTTCTTTTGACTTTGTGTGAGTGTTTTTGCACCACTTTGTATTGGTTTGGATGTTTGGCCCTTCCTCAATCAGGTCAGAAAGATCATCCCGACATGGCAGCGGGGTCTCATCCAATGCTTTTTTGGGCTGGCAAGGAGAAGGCTAATGGAGGGCGGTGCTTGGTTGCTTGGGACACAATTTTTCGTCAGACATGCTATGGAGGCCTTGGCGTGACACGCTCCACGTCAGATGGGAGTGGCTCCGGAGGACTGACACAACCAGGCCCTGGCAAGGAGGTATTACTCTGTCCAATGACAAGGATGCTTCAATGGTCTTTGACAGCTTGGTCAAGATCGCGGTAGGAAGCGGCGCACGTGTCCTATTCTGGAAGGACAGGTGGGTGCACGGCTTCAAGGTGCGCAAGATTGCTCCACTTGTGGCGTCCCTCGTGAGTACCCAGGCAAAGAATACCAGGACAGTTGAGCAGGCTTTCGATGACCATGCTTGGACCCTAGATGTTGAAGGCGAGCTATCCTTCACGGCCCACATGCAGGTGGCCAATCTCTGCCTCGCGATCGCCACCGTCCCACGCAACCCTGATGCACCAGATGAGTTCCTTTGGCCAGCCGATCCGTCTAGCAACTACACGGTGAAGTCAATATACAAAAGGCTTTGCATGGGCCTTGAGAGATCTCCCACAGATGAGTGCATTTGGAGGAGCTAGGCAGCTCTAAAGTGCAAGATTTTTGCATGGTTAACAACCAAATATCGCCTCTAGACGTTTGATCGTCGTGCGAGACACGGGCTTCAGGATGAGCCTTCGCCTTGTTATCTTTGCCTGCAGGAAGAGGGGCAACGTGGACCACATTCTCGGGCATTGTGTCTACGCGAGGGAAGTGTGGCATGGGTGTTGCGACAGGCTCCAAATCAATATTGACATCCCTTCCACCACGGGCATGTTCCAGGGTTGGTGGCTTGGCCAAAGAACCAACTTCTCAGGCAAGTCTCGGCGTGGTTTCGACTCCTTCGTGATTGGTACCGCCTGGCTGTTATGGAATCAGCGAAACGCTAGGGTCTTCAACAGGCAACAACAACAACGGACGGCTAGACAATTGGTAGACATAGTCTTAGAAGAGATTAAAGAGTGGCGTGAGGCAGGTCTCGGAATTGGTGGTTTATACCCCTTTGTGAGAGAGTGACCTTTGTTTTAACATTAGTGTAAGGTGGTGTCGTGCCTTTGCAGATGTTCGCATCCACACTAAGCCGCTCTTGTAATTAACCTTCTCTCTTCTATAAAAATATGGTATGTCATTGGCGTATTTGAAAAAAAAAATATGAAAAAATTGCAACATGATTCCAAAATGCTACTGAAGAAATGAAGCTAAGATTCAGGCCCATTGTCGAGTCCAAATACCAACATCTATTCTTCCATAGAAATATCACTGCATTAAAGTTCGTAAGGTTACTATAGGAACTCCCTCCATAAAAAAAAGGTCACTACAGGAACTAGTAAAAAGCCATTATGCTGGTATTTTCATCGTCGCCGCACACTTGGCGGGGTACGTCCACCGGAGCTTGCTGCTCATCTTCTCCGGCGGCGTCAGGCTCGAGTACCTCTTCCAGTCGGCGACCACGTTCCTGAGGTCGTGCATCTTGGTCGCGAGCCGGAGGCAGCAGTTGGCGTGCATCGTGCACACCCGGTCCATCTCGCCGTGGTACTCGCAGAAGCCGTCGAAGAGCGCCGTGTCGAGGAACACCAGCTTTATCCGCAGCTCGCCGCCGATGAACTCGCCCTTGATCGCCTCGAAGACCTCCTGGTCGTGGGCCAGCGGCCGGAACCGCGACCTCGCCGCCCGCCACCGCCTCAGCATCTCCACCGTGCGGTTGGTGGACCTGACGTAGTAGAAGCCGGTGTTGGGCGCGTTCGTCAGGTCCTCCGCGTTGCCGTTGAACCGGTCGGTGGAGACGGCCATGTCGGCGTAGAGGCTGATGTGCCGGAACGGGTTGCGCAGCCACATCACATCCAGATCCTGCATCATAACAAATTTCACTTCATTCGGTGAAATGTACGTACGAGAAATCTAGAGAAATGGTGAGGGTGTCTAGCTAGCTTACGGTGTAGAGATAGTTGTAGCCGAGCTGGAGGACGCGGTGCTGGAAGGTGAGCTTGGACCAGACGAGCTCGAGGTAGCTTCTGGTCATGAAGCCGTTGGCGGAGCTGACGCCGGCGGCCATGACCTGGAGGAGGTAGCAGTGGGGGTGCACGGCCTTGCAGAGGGCCAAGGCGCCGGGGTCAGCGGCGACGATGAGTGTATGGTTGAGGAGGTGCGCGATCCCCTCGCCGTCGCGGAAGCTCCCGCGGAAGAGGTCGAGCAGGGAGCCGGGCCGCGCGAACGCCTCGTTCACCGACGTGATGATCACCGTCCCGTCGTCCATGGCGACCCTCGGCAGCAGCTGCGCCAGCCCCGGGAATGACTCCTCCTGCGCCTGTGGCCACGCATGCAGATCGGTTAATCTCCCAGCCTTCACGGCCATTGTACGCACTACAGATCGACGACTGTGCGTACCTTTGCGTCGCCATCGGTCGAGAGGTTAGCGGCATGGCTAGTCAGTTGATGCGCTGCCGATCCGTTCCCGAACCTGAAGGTCGATATGCTGGACAGCTGCTCGTCGACCCGGTCGGAGGCGAGGAAGAAGAGCAGCACGGTGGGGAGGAGAGCCCCAAGGAGGAATGAGACCGAGTGGCCGACGCTGCCGCCGCTGCCGCCGCAGTCGTGCTGCGTGCTCCTCAGGCCGCCCATGTCGACCGCACCAGATCAGTACTCGTCGGTGGCAGTGGTACTAGTTGGCGGACGTATGCATCGAGTCTGCCAAACACCTTAATTTGCTGAATATAGTAGTGCGTCTTACAAGGAGTAGTAGTAGTAGTATAGTAGTACTGCTCCTAGTCCTAGCTAGCCGTGTCTTGACTCTTCAAACGCCGACCAGGCACGCGAAGCAATGCAAGGCCGTTAATCCTATTGCGTCCATGCGCATCCATTCCTTAATTTCAGTCAGTTCAGCCGGGCCCCGTCAATCGTACGTGTACTGCACGCCAATGCATTCGTCGCTTCCTTCCCCTATGCATATGCGCGCTTGCGGTTTCCGACGAGTATTTGAATTTCTTTTTCAGAG
This sequence comes from Triticum dicoccoides, assembly GCF_002162155.2. Lineage (NCBI taxonomy): Eukaryota > Viridiplantae > Streptophyta > Magnoliopsida > Poales > Poaceae > Triticum > Triticum dicoccoides. The sequence continues at coordinate 732,055,695 of NC_041385.1, forward strand.
AAACAATGTGCAGGCACAGACGCTCGTATAGTAACAACTTTAAGAGACTAAGCCAATGGATATTGTTGAGATTAACGATGACACCATATATATGGACCTTGATATCAACGAAAACATCACCCACCTTTGGAAGAAATGTTTTCCTTTACTTGACACATAGGGTGAGGGAGGGCTATGACGCGACTTCGGCTCGCTTTAGTTTGTAGTCGTTGCATGGTGGTTCACTGACCTGGATGTAAGAGTATCTACAGCCGGGCGCCCAAACCCGCCTCAAATGCCTGGCCGGACGGCCCGGTCAGGGAAACCCGACCCAGACGGGCGCCTCAAACGTTCGAGTTGACCTGCATCCCTCATATCCAGCACAAATATGAGGCGAATATGAGGAGGCCCGGGCACGTCCGTCACGTCGGACTAACGGCCGTGTCCAACGCAAAATCGCGCGGAAACCCAGCAGTTCGACGGGAGTCTCCTCCGGCCAGTGGGGGTGTGAACGCCGCATGGCGCCGCTCCGGCTCACCGTCCAAGGCCAAAGTCTGGCTATTTAAGCATGCCGACATCCATAACCCTAGCCACAACCTCTTCCGCGCCGTCAGCCCGAGCACATTCCTCTCAGTCTCCACCTACCTCTTCCATCGCCGTCCGCCATGGCTCGGGAAAAGAAAGACAACTTATGCTATGGTCATGCCGGAGTGCCGCTTCTAGATCAAGGAGGAGATCGGGGCGAGGCGTGTCGCCCGCATTGCAGCCCGCCTGCCTCCGGTCTCGCCGGAGACGGAGGAGGAGGAGGAGGACGAGGAGCAGCATACGGTTCCGATGGAGGAGGCCGATCCGAAGGAGGACGAGGCAAAGCAGCCCGAGGAGGAGTTAGTGCCGACTCCGAGCTTCAGCATGGAGGACGCAGAGGCGGAGTTTGCAGTCGCCCAAGCGGCCAAGATGGCAGAGCAACAGGCCATCCGGAAGTCCATCCATAATGAGGCTACCAGGAGCAGGCGACGATAGACGCGCTTTTCGCTGAACTTGACGTGGAGGCGGAGGCGAAGGCTGACACGAAGCAGGCGGAGGAGCCGGAGTTGCTTCTGCACCATGTACACGGAATGTAAATAGTAGACATCTCCGACGACAACGAGTAGCCTGAACGGATTTAGTTGATCTACGTGCTACGTAGATGTTTGGTTTGTAAGGTTTTAAGGTTTCATATATCAATTGTTTGGATGGCGAGAGATATTTAAAGAGTACGCGGTCAGTGTCCGTGGGCGCGCCTTTCACTTGTACCGATCGGAATTTTTTCAAAAAGTTCGGATGCCGAGAGATACTAAGGAGTACACTGTCACTGTCCCTGGACAAGCCTTTTACTTCTACCGATCGGACCTTTTTCAAAAAAACGTGGTGTTCAGTCTGACAGAGTATATGCAACCATCTTCTAACCATCCATTCACAAATATATTCTCTGAAATGAATTCTTGTGGTGTTTCTAGGTTTAGACCACGATGTCTCCCCGTTTCCAGATTCGATGTCTACTCCAAACGCTGAATCACATGGGCATCGTTTAATCTTAAAATGGTGTACGTGAGCCGGGCAAAGAGCTTTGTACGAATAACGGTTGTTAAACCCTAGATGTACGACGCGAAGGTTCTGAGCATCGAGCAGAGCCATCTGGCTGTGTGATCGCCACGCGGCCACGCACGCCTTCTCCTACTCGTCCACGTACGTGGAAGAGGCCGCTGAGCGAGGCGCGAATCTCTGATGAGTACGACAAGAAACAGTTGACAAGGGGATGGAGCTCCGAAAATCATGCATGCTGTCGACGCATTCTACTGTGGTAGTAGTTATCTCTCCAGCGTCCAGGTGTACGTACGTGACTATGCCGCCGGATACAAGTACGTGCTAGCAAAGCCATATGATGGCATTGGTACGGGGTGAGAGGCAAGATGCCACCATGCGCGCAAAGGTTTGTCCAAAATGTCCATCGAGCCCGTCCGATGCTTGACAAATCATTTTTTTAGGAGGATGAACCCGCACTCTGCATCTGAACGATGCATGTAATCATATTATTAATTATAAACAAAGACAATACAAGGTGATGCATCAATAAGGCTAAAGCTACCAACTTGACAATACTGTTGCTACTTCTATCCCCTTGATGAAGGTGTGCCGAATGTTCGGGCCTAATACCAAACAAACATTGCATCAAAGCCTAACATCTAAAGCGGGGTGTCCCATCCAAGCCACTATCTGAAATGGGTCCCACACCAATCTGGCACACTCTTAGTGAGCACCGCACACTGCAAGGACCGTCACCTCCATCTTCCATTGGTCCATCCTCAGAGCAGAACTGATGCATCGACCTTGCCAGGCCTCTCTGCCATCAATGTCACCATGACGCCAGACAGTTTCCTCCTTCTGCGCCAGTCTATGTCCGTGCATCAGACGTCGAGTCTCCACTACGCCATACCGCCGAGACCCACCGTCGACGATACTGTTGATGCCATACCGCTCCACCTACATGCCATCTCGCGTCAACTCCGAACTATCAGCAACTCCACCACCCTGAGCAGTCCCTGGCCGACACCTTCAGAAAGGAACACGACACCAAAATGACATCTTCGCCCAAACAGAGGAACAGAGGCTTTCGCCGAGAGCCCCGGGAAGGCCTCCTGCGATCCCGAAAATGAAATTCAAGTCAGTCATGCATATAGGGCTTTTTCACTGTTCTGACCCATATGCTGAAATTTAGCACGATTTAACCCGTGTTTGAAAGTTTTTTTGGATCTGACCCATTTCGAAACGCCATCAACCGTGACGTCTTGCTTGCACTGAAGACGCCGCAAACCCCGGCGTCTGCCACTGGCCCCTCCTGGTCAATCCAGTTGACCGTCTGACGCGGCAAATTTGGCCCCGACCTTGGACGCCAAGGACCTGGGCGTCTACCTAGCTACATGCGTTTATTTACAGCTGTATGCGTGCAAACGATTTCAATCAAAGCAGATGACACGTGCGTACCAAAGTTCAACAATGAGGCACATAGCCATGCAGCGAGGCTTATCAGCACCCCATAAATATCTACTGTCATATATGGTTCTCTCATATGATAGTAATAGTGCAGTGCAAAAGCTAGCTCGTCTACGATGCAAGAAAATGCAGCTTACTATGGCCTAGTGGGCAGGCTACGTACATGCGTTCAAAGCAACCGAGTGACAAGATGGATGCTACATTAAAATTGCCGCTCCTCCTCCTCACGCTCACCTTCTCCTCCCCCTCGCATGCCCAACGTTGCCGGCGCTTCGCCTCCTCGCGCTTCAGCCGCATGAGACGCTCCCCTTCGGCCGGCTCCTTCTCCAGCGCCCGGTCCCTTCACTGTGCGAGGTACGCTGCCTCCTCCTCCTACGTCGTGTCCACACGGTCGACGCGTTGACCCACTCCTGCCCGACGCCCTGCCGCAGGTACTTCTCCGTGGATGCGGGTGGTGCCGGCGCGGGTTCCTGTTGGGGCGGCGTTGGTGCACGCGGTGCGGGTGGTGGCGGTGGCGATGGCGAGTAGACGCAGTCGTCGGCCGCGGAGAGCTCGAGTGCCTCCTCTAGGATAGGCCAGTGTGCATCTTCCTCGCGCTGGGGCTCTTCGAAGGTGCACGGGAGCGCCTCCTCTAGTGCAGCTTGGTACTCCGCCTCCACGACGTCCTCCTCCTTCACGGCGTACCGCGTACGTCAGGTGACGACGCTGCTCCATCGTGAGGAGAGCATGCCACCCGCGGATCACCTCCGCCCTGGTCCGCTCAGACTGCGACATGGGTGACACCGGAATGCGGTTGGGGTCGAGGTGCCAATCGTGGGGGAGGTTGACGTCCGGCCATGGCAGCGGGACGTGGAACTCCCAGTGGTACTGCGCCTGGTGCACCGGGATGTACAGTCGGTCCCATCGCTGGCGAGTCCTCCCCCCTGCCCCCGCGGCGCCAGCGTCCACCTCATCGGACCGCACGACGAGCTGGCTTCGGCGTCGTGCTTGGTGAGCCGAAGAAGCTGGTCGCGGCGTCTAGGGTTTCTGTCTATCAGCGACGGGGCACGCGCTTTCACTGGCTGCCATGCGGGCCCAAGTTAGCTGGGCGGCATTAAATTTGACCGCGGTCGTGGTTGGGCGGCCGACAAGTAGGCCGGAGGCGAACACCGAGCAGACGAGCGACGCGTCCTCGTGTCCACATGAACGCAAATTAGGCGTAAATTTGTGCCAGAAATGCGTCCAGACGAAAAGCGCGAGAACGTGAATTGAGTTTGGGTTGGTGCATTGGACCGGCGTTTTCGTCCATTTTGACCCAAACAGATACCTGCGGACGAAATGTGCCAGCCGCGATAGAGTTGTCCTTAAGATCCGTGCATGCTAATCATTAGTAGGCTTCTTTCATGCTAACCAAGAAGGTGATGAAGTACTACACTTCTTAGCCCATGCCCACGTACACTTGCATGCATCGATGCATTGGATATACGTAGCCTGCCCACTAGCTCATACTGGTTTATTGGTCTTTATTGTATTTCGTGTCACATTTTAATCATAGATTAAACTAACAAAATATTCATGCATGTCACAAAAATTATATCATTAAAACCTATGTTCCAATACGAAGCCAACGATATATTTTTTGTTGACATGGTTAACATTTTGTTAGTTAAATATTTAGTTAAAATTTGGCACAAACTATAAAGGGGACATATAAACTAGGACGGAGATAGTACTAGTTAGCTGCATTTTCTTCCATCTATACTACCATATGGTACGCACGTGTCATGTGCTCTGATTAAAAATCGTATGCATGCATATAGCTGTAAATGAACGCATGTAGCTAGGTAGACGCCAGGTCCTTGGCGTCCAGGGTGGGGGCGAAATTTGCCACGTCGGACGGTTGGCTCGGCTGGCCAGAAGGTGGGCCAGGGCTAGACGCCGGGGTTAGTGGCGTCTTCAGTGCAAGCAAGATGCCACGGTTGATGGCGTCTCGAAATGGGTCAGATTCGAAAAAACTTTTAAACATGAATCAAATCGTACTATACTTTAGCAAATGGGTCATAACAGTGAAAAAGTCCTGCATATATGTCATACTGGATGCATATTATGGCATACAGCAAGTGAGCTAGGCTAGTGTGCGCTGGCATACCTTTTCGTCGGCATCTGAGGCTTTGGTCGGAAGGTCGGCGGCATGGCTAGTCAGCTGATGAGCTGATCCATTCTCGAACCGGAAGCTCGATATGCTGGACAGCTGCTCGTCGACCCTGTCAGAGGCGAGGAAGAAGAGCAGCACGGTGGGGAGGAGAGCCCCGAGAAGGAACGAGACCGAGTGGCTGACGCCGCCGCCGCCGCAGTCGTGCTGCGTGCTCCTCAGGCTGCCCATGTCGATCCCACCAGATCAGTACTCGTCGGTGGTAGTGGTACTAGACTGCACAGGTATGCTCCTACTCTGCTAAGCACCTTTGCTGAATATAAAGTACCATTGATCTCTCGGATGAACGTGAACCAAGGTCAATCCTAGCTAGTGCGTCTTACAAGGAGTACTATAGTACACTACTCCTAGCTACTCGTGTCTTGACTCTTCAAACGCCGACCGGGCAGGCGAAGCAAGGCCATTTTAATCCTAGTGCGTCCATACGCATGCATTCCTTAATTTCAGTCGGTTCAGCCGGGCAACCGTGTACTGAACGCGAACGCGTTTGTCTCTTCCTTCTCTCTCATGCATACACTCCTTGGTTCGAAAAATCTTGTCCCAAACTTGTCCTTCAAATATATGTGTCTAGCATTAACTTGATGCTAGATACATTCATTTGACGGACAAGTTTTTTTTCGGATGAAGAGAGTATATGTAATCTTTAATTCTGGTGTTTTTTTCAACCAGTCGATGATTAATCAAAACTTCTTACCATCCATTCTTCACAAATTGATTGGTGTTTCCCTGAGGCTCGGACCACGAATCCACGATCTCCCCACTCCCACTTTGCACGCAACCGTCCATTTCAAGGTCTCCCCGTTTCCAGATCCGATGTCCACTCAAAACGCTGATTCACATGGCCGGGCATCGTTAATCTTAATGGTGTACGTGAGCCGGGCAGAGAGCTTTGTACGAATAACGGTTGTTAAACCCTAGATGTACGACCCGAAGGTTCTGAGCATCCGGCAGCGCCGTCTGGCGCTGTGCGATTGCCACGCGGCCACACACGCTCTCTCCTGCTCGCCCACGTACGTGGAAGAGGCAGCTGAACGCGGCGCGAATCTCTGATGATCGTCCCATTCTATTCATGTGCGGGGTACGACAAGAAACAGTTGACTCGGGGATGGAGCTCCGAAACTCATGCACGCTGTCGAGGCGTTCTACCTCTCCAGCGGCCAGGTGTACCGTGTACGTGTACGTGATTACGCCACCGGATCCAAGTAGGAGGACGTGCTAGCCATATGGTGTTCTTGGTACGAGGTGACAGGAAAGAGAGTGGCCAAAAGTTAATGGAGTTCTCCGAAAAACTAGGAGCCTCCCGATAGGCCACTAGGGTTTCGAGAGGAAACGGCGGCGCTACCCTGATCTCGATTGGCGAGGCGCACTCGGACGGCGCTAAGATGAGTTCATCCGGCGCCGGCAAAGGGAAGGAAGGACCGCTCTCGCCGCGCGCGGCGAGGGCAAGACTGGAGGAGGCGATGGGCAAGTTAGATCTGACTAAAGAAGAAGCCACGCCACTAGTGATTGACAACGTCGAGGAGGTTGAGCCGACAAAGTGGTCGCTGGCGGGCAAGGTACTACATCACACGCTCCATATTCAAGACGATCTCCAACGCCCTTCGTCCTGCCTAGGGAAACCCTAAGGGTTTGAGCTACAACTCTGTGGGAGAAAACACATTTGCGGCGGATTTTTCCAACAAACGCGATCGTGACCGCGTTTGAGACGGCAGTCCGTGGCACATCAGCAAGCATGCAGTCATCTTCTCTGAATTCTTCGAGTGCATGCAACCATCTGAACTTCAGTTCAACAAGCTGCAGTTATGGGCAAGGGTTCTCAACCTGCCCTTTCAATTTGCGCAATGACAAACGGGGTCAAGCAGTGGCCAGACAAATAGATCCGAACGCTCAACAAGTGCAGTTTGATCCCGTGGGGGGCTTTTTGAGGACGAGAGTCACCATTGATGTCAGGAAACCTTTACGGAGGTGGATTCTTATAGATTCTACGGCTCGTGGCAGCCGAGACTGGTATGACATCCAATATGAACACGTTCCAAATTTTTGTTTTTCATGTGGCCGCCTTGGCCACTCAGATCTGGTTTGCCCGACGCCAAGGACCAGAGATGAAAACGGCGATCTTCCATTCTCAACCAGTCTACGAGCATCGGAGGAGAAAAAGAAGGCCTCTTCTGGTGAGAACTCTGGGTCGAATCAGTTCAATACTAAACCGGGCAGGAAAGAAAATCCAGAGACTAGCTCAACCAAAGATGCCAATCCTGAGGTCACCTCTCCAATGAAAAAGAACTCCAATGGGAGGAACAAGAGGAAAGTTGGGTCTCCGAAGAAGGTTTATATACCTCTTGCGCTACCTGCGCCGACTGCAACTGTACCAGTGCTTGTGAACAATTCTGCCATCATTCCAGTCAGTTCAGTTCAGCCAAGCGAGGATGATACTTCAGTGGATACTGTGGAGGAACGAGCACCAAATAAGAAGAGGGACACACCCATGACATCTGAAAATTCGGCAGGAGCTGCTAGCCAGCCCTGCCTGGAACCATGAGTTGTCTAAGTTGGAACTGCCGGGGGCTTGGGAACCCCTAGGCAGTTCGATAGCTTCACAATGTGGTGAAGCAAGAAGGGCCCGTGCTGGTTTTTGTTATGGAGACGAAAATCAGAGGAAAACGTGTGGAGGATCTGCGGTATACACTAGGGTTTGTCGGCAGCTTTGCGGTTGACAGCGAGGGCCTCAGTGGAGGCATCAGTTTGTTTTGGTCCAATGATGTGCATGTGGAGCTCAAAAATTACAGCGCCAGCCATATTGATGTGTTGGTGCGGGATTCATCAGCGGATACAACAAGTTGGAGGTTTACAGGGTTTTATGGTGCACCGAGAGCAGTTGATCGTCATCATAGCTGGCGCTTTCTCCGTACCCTGCATGGCCATTCCCCATGAATCATGGTTGTGCGTTGGGGATTTTAACGAAACTCTTTATCCGGATGAACATTTTAGCCACTCCTCTTGCCCGGAGTGGCAGATGAGAGCGTTTCGTGAAGTCACAAGCGACTGTGCGTTCCAAGATCTCGGTTGGTCAAGTGTTTCCTACACATGGGACAACCGCCGGTCGGGGAATGGCAATGTTGTAGCTAGGATCGACAAGGCTTTCGCAAATGAGCAATTCAGGCAACGATTCGAGCATACGCGGGTTCAGCATGTGTATGCGGTGGAGTCGGACCACTGTTTCGTCTTGACTGGTTTCAGACATCACGCCTTCACACATCGGCCGCCGGGTGCCAAAAAGTTTCGGTATGAAAACTTCTGGCAATCCCATCAAGATTACGACCAGCTCATTGCAGACACATGGAAGAATCAGGAGCGAGCTCCAGGTCTGCAAGGCATCGCGGACTCTCTCGTTGGTCTTCAGCGTCAACTCGAGCCGTGGGGGACGCGTGAGTTTGGCAGTCTGTCTAGGACAGTATGCAACCTGCAGTCATGCTTAGACAGACTGCGGCAGCGCTCTGTCGATCGTGGGCCTTCAGATGAAGAGAAGAGCATCATCAAGAAGCTCAAAGAAGCTCTTCGCTTGGAGGAGATATGGTTACGGCAACGATCTCGAGTGTCGTGGCTGCAAGAAGGAGACCGCAACATGACATGTTTCCAAGCACAAGCCAGGCAGCGAAAACGAACGAATAAAATTGCAAGTCTCACAAGAGCTGACGGCTCGGTTTGTGCAAATGAAGAGGATGACAAAGCAAAAATTAATGCCTTTTATCAGGCTCTGTACATGACACAGGGAGCCAATAACATGGACGTGTTATTATCGCATGTGCCACCCCGGGTCACACCGGAGATGAACGAAGCCTTATGTAAACCATATGAACCATCCGAGGTCCGCCAAGCTTTATTTCAAATGGCTCCTTCGAAGGCGCCGGAGGTGGATGGCTTTACAGCAGGCTTTTTCCAACACCACTGGAAGCTACTTCAGCATGAAGTAACGGAGGCGGTGTTGGATTTCCTCAATGGGGGAGAACTACCGATGGGGTTCAACGACACGTCGATCACCCTAATCCCTAAGGTACGTCATCCCCAAAGTATCTCACAATATTGTCCAATTGCGCTCTGTCCAGTGCTATATAAAGTGGCAATCAAAGTGATAGCCAACCGATTGAGAAGATGCATGGATGATATCATTAGTGAGGAGCAAAGTGCTTTCGTTCCCGGGCGTTTGATCACGGACAACGTACTGGTTGCATTTGAAAGTGTTCATACCATGAGGAGGCGGAAGAAAGGGAAAATCTACACTTGTGCGGTCAAGCTGGATATGATGAAAGCTTACGACAGGGTAGAATGTCATTTTTTTGCAGGCTATGCTTCTGAAGTTGGGCTTCCAAGCGAGCTTGGTGAGGTTGATTATGAAGTGTGTCACTTCAGTTCGATTCTCTGTGCGTGTGAATGGGGAGCTGCAACCATACTTCAGTCCATCCAGAGGACTGTGGCAGGGATGCGCGACGTCACCATACTTATTTCTCCTGTGCGCCGAAGGGTTCTCATCCCTACTGAAAAACTACGGACAATTCATTGATCGTGGCATAAGAGTAAATTTCAAAGCACCATGGGTGAACCACCTTTTGTTTGCTGATGATAGCCTCATATTCATCAAGGCGAGTGCTGATAGTTCGGCAAGGCTCAATGAAATTCTTGAGATTTACGGCAAGGCTTCTGGACAGTGTGTGAACAGAAGTAAGAGTGCTATATATTTCAGTCCAAATACCCCAGCAAATCTTAGGCAGAATCTGAAACTACTTCTTGGCGTACAAGTTGAAGCTTTCTTAGAAAAATACCTCGGTCTACCCACTGCAGCAGGCAAGATCAATAGCGGCACATTTGAACACTTGGGCGACCGAGCGCGAGGCAAGATGAATGGCTAGTCAGAGCGTCTTTTTGCTTGTGCCGGAAGGGAGACGCTTCTAAAATCTATTGTGCAAGCGATACCGACTTTTAGCATGAGCTGTTTTCTCTTGACCAAAAAGGTGTGTAAAAGTTTGACCTCAAGCATGGCGAAATACTGGTGGGGGAGCTCACTGGATCATCGATCCTTACACTGGATAACTTGGGACAAATTGGCTACGCCCAAACCTAATGGGGGGATGGCTTTTCGCGACATGCGGATATTTAACTTGGCTCTATTGGGACAACACATATGGAGATTCATGACTAATCTTGATTCACTCTGTGCCAAGGTTATGAAAGGTAGATACTTTCCCAACTCTGATTTCATGTAAGCTTCTGTTCCAAAGTCATCTTCAGCTGTTTGGAGAGCGATTGTGGCAGGCCGGAAAGCACTAAATGCAGGACTTGTGAAGAGAGTGGGTGATGGTTCTTCTATTCAGGTGTGGGAGGACAAGTGGATACCATCCACCAACACTATGACCCCCTATCTACGACCAACCAACACGGTAGTCCAGACTGTCAATGATCTTATTGATACATCAAATTGGACATGGTGTAGGGATCTTGTTCGGGAGACCTTTATTGCTTCGGATGTTGCGGCCGTCCTAAACATACCACTACGTCATGGAGGGGGAGAGGACTTCCTAGCCTGGGCACATGAGAAGTCAGGCATCTACACTGTTAAATCGGCGTATCGAGCTCTGGTGAATCAGAAAGAGCGGTTAGCTCTAGAAGAGGGGCAGATTACCGGCACTTCAACGAATTAACAACACATGTGGAAGGATGTTTGGAAACTCAATGTAATCCCAAAAGTAAGAGTTTTTTGGTGGCGTGTGTTAAGGGGCATTCTACCAGATGGGAGCCTTAAACCGTCGTCATATTCGAGAAACCAACACCTGCAAGGTTTGTCTCGCCATGGATGAGGATCTGGAGCACGCTCTGCTGCTCTGTTCCCATGCACGCCGTTTTTGGGAAGAAGCCCGGCTGCTCTTCGACATTAATATCCCATGGCTGCACCCACACACATGGGCTCGGGACATTTTATGTCATCAACGCTTCTCTGAGAAAGAAAGGGCGATCATTATTACAGTTATGTGGGCTATTTGGACGTCTCACAATTGGCTGACACACGACAGAGACGGGGCGGATCCAGCCAGTTCCATTCGAAGAATCAGGGAGGATATCGCCATCCTTGAACTGCCTCGACAGCACAGTCCGGTGCTGCCAGGTTATGGTTGGCAACCACCAGCGGATGCTACCATTAAGATCAACATTGATGCAGCTACACATCTAGATGATGGTCATGCAGGAGCAGGTGGAGTTGTCCGGTCTATCTCGCCTCTAAAGGGTGCATGGTGCAAGCCACTTCACGGAGTTACAGATCCCCTCATCGCCGAGGCCCTAGCTCTGAAGGAAGGAGTGATTTTTGCTTCTTTACGCGGCTACACGCATGTGATCATGGAGATCGATTGTCTAGAGGTAGTTAACCTCTGGAACTCGCGCCTCATCGACCGTTCGGTGATTGCACCTATTCGGCAGAAGTTGGAGAGCTAGCTCTTCGTTTTTTCTATTTTGTTATTCAACATGTAATGAGACCAGCAAACGGTTCTGCACATCTCTGTGCTAAGCGAGCTTGTTCGCTTAATATGACCGAAAGTTGGTTGGACTCCACCCCTAGCTTCCTGATCAGGAGTCTCCTGGCTGACTGTTCGGCGAGTGCGTTTGTTAAATAAAGCTTTCAAATTCCCTCGCAAGAAAAAGGCGACAGGAAAGATGCCACCATGCGAGCGCATGTTTGCACAAAATGTCCATATATATACAGGTCCGATGCTCAACAGATCGTCAGGCTTTGGGAAGGCGGCAGCTATGCAAGATCAGGAGTTGGAAGTATTCTTCAAGAAGTTAAGAACTTAAAGTGGAACTTTCTCTTCTATTCCAATTGAGCTTTGTTTCTTCGAATACAATATCGAATACATTTGTTATATTCAATTTATTTTGAGAAGTCATCAACCAGGTGTGAAAACATAGCCTAGTACGCTATTTAATTAAATCTTAGTGTAGATAGAGTTGGTGGATAATTTATTGGATTAATTCCCTATAACACTAAGCTCCTTAGATTTAAAGAGCCCACATTTATTTGAGGTCTCCAATTAGAATTGAGTCACTGATTTTGTTCGCAAAGCTCTCTCATTCAATTTTTTTATAATGTATACTAATTTTAAGGCCTCACAATTAATCGTGGTAATCAATTTAGAATTGTGTCATACGATGTTGACCGGGTCAACAATTTCTCAAGCTCTCTCATTTAATTCTTTTAATACACTATGTTTCCCTAATTTTGTAGCTATTTCATTCAGTTAAGATATTCAATTTTGGATTTGGTTTACGATTACGACCCGGTCAATATTTTTCAAATCAATCAGCAACAACCGGCCTATAAAAATATATCAATCCCACACACCCTCCCACTACCTAGAAAAAGAAGCATCACCATGTGATATTGTAGCATCAATATAGTACATGCAACCACAAACATATAAATTTCTCCACATAAATATAGACCGGTTAGCGGATAACACAGAATCACACAACAAAAGCCCACCAAATCAACCCATCACAATTAAAAAAAACTCTATCATCTCCCCCACCCGCCAAACTAAATATTCCGGCAGTTCAAAAAATATAAGGGGTATTAGTTTTTTTTGGAAAGTCAAATTTCTTTAACTTTGACCAAGTTCAGAGCAAACATATCGACATCCACAATATTAAACAAAGTATGGAAATTCATTTCATGATGAATCTAAAAATACCAATATGATATTATGGATTTTGATATATTTCTTTTCAAAGTTGATCAAACTTAAAAGATTTGCCTTTTCAAAAAGTAATACAGCTTATATTTTAAAACAGGGTGATTTTTAAAAGAAACTCAACAACAACAATGGCGCAGCAAAGCGCGCCCAACGCTTCTAGTTAGGACTATACCAAAGTAAGAAAAGAAGAGGATAATGTTGTAAATGAATGCAGATGGATTTGCTGATCAATGGAGTGTAATGTCCAAACATTGTTTTTATAGAAAATGGTAGTGATTCCTACTACATAGTTTCAATATATAATGTTGTACAAGCCATAAAAAAACTTGCGGCTTGAACAAAGTTTATGCTAGAACAAGCTTTCGAAGTTGAAAATTTATTTGATATTTTTGAGTGGCTGAAAATTTATTTGATGTTCATATCAAGAGGCCTCATATCGTCTTTTCACCCAAGGCCTTCCAAATATCAGGACCGGCCCTGCTCGATTACAAAGAGACAAAAGGATCACTCGTCTCTAGTGCTCCCTAAATGGGACATGCCCAAAGCGCGCACACACACATAAGCACGTAGGCATGTAAACCAGTTTCCATTTTATTTTTTATTGTTTATCTTTTATTTTTTATAAACCAAAATGTTCTAAATATATTTTAAAGTTTTATTTACTTATAGGATTTTAAAAACGCTCACCTGCATTAAAAAAATCTAAACACAATGTAATATAAATTCCAAAATTTCTAAAAATAAATATCCAAGAGAAAATATGTTTGTCACACTTTAAAATATTCAATCATTTGAAAAAATTCCGAGACTTTAGAAAAAATCTTATTTAATGTAAAAAATGTTCGTGGCATTTTCAAAGCCGGATGGGGATATCTTTTGATATTTGGGGTCAATGCTGCAGAAGGATGGAGATATCGATGAAGATGCGAGGCACTGAATCAAAACCGGATGGATAAAGTGGCGTCAAGCTTCTCGCATTCTTAGTGACAAGAGAGTGCCACAAAAATTAAAAGTCAACTTCTATAGGACGGCGGTTCGACCCGCAATGTTGTATGGCGCTGAGTGTCGGTTGACTAAAATGTGACATGTTCAACAGTTAGGTGTGGCAGAGATACACATGTTAAGATGGATGTATGGCCAAACTTGGAAGGACCGAGTTCAGAATGATGATATGCGAGATAGAGTTGGGGTGGCACCGATTGAAGAGAAATTTATCCAACATCGTCTGAGATGGTTTAGGCATATTTAGGGCAGGCCTCGAGAAGCGTCAGTGCAATATGCAAGAGATAGTACTCACATGAAAAAAAATCATATTTGACGCTTGATACATCTCCAACGTATCTATAATTTTTTATTATTCCATGCTATTATATTATCTGTTTTGGATGTTTAATGGGCTTTACTATACACTTTTATATTATTATTGGGACTAACCTATTAACCGGAGGCTCAGTCCAAATTGCTGTTTTTTTGCCTATTTCAGTGTTTCGTAGAAAAGGAATATCAAACGGAGTCCAAACGGAATGAAACCTTCGGTAGAGTTATTTTTGGAACAAACGCAATCCAGGAAACTTAGAGTGGACGTCAGGGAAGCAACGAGATGGCCACGAGGGTCCAGGGCGCGCCCTACCCCCTGGGCGTGCCCCCACCCTCGTGGGCCCCTCATGGCTACCCTGACCGACTTCTTTCGTCTATATATACTCATATACCCTGAAAACATCGAGGAGCACCATAGATCGGGAGTTCCGCCGCCGCAAGCCTCTATATCCACCAGAAACCAATCGAGACCCTGTTCCGGCACCCTGCCGGAGGGGGGATCCATCACCGGTGGCCATCTTCATCATCCTGGTGCTCTCCATGACGAGGAGGGAGTAGTTCACCATCAGGGCTGAGGGTATGTACCAGTAGCTATGTGTTTGATCTCTCTCTCTCTCGTGTTCTTGATATGGCACGATCTTGATGTATCGTGAGCTTTGCTATTATAGTTGGATCTTACGATGTTTCTTCTCCTTCTACTCTCTTGTAATGGATTGAGTTTTCCCTTTGAAGTTATCTTATCGGATTGAGTCTTTAAGGATTTGAGAACACTTGATGTATGTCTTGCATGTGATTATCTGTGGTGACAATGGGATATTCACGTGATCTACTTGATGTATGTTTTGGTGATCAACTTGCGGGTTCAATGACCTTGTGAACTTATGCATAGGGGTTGGCACACGTTTTCGTCTTGACTCTCCGGTAGAAACTTTGGGGCACTCTTTGAAGGTCTTTGTGTTGATTGAATAGATGAATCAGCGATTTTGTGATGCATATCGTATAATCATACCCACAGATACTTGAGGTGACATTGGAGTATCTAGGTGACATTAGGGTTTTGGTTGATTTGTGTCTTAAGGTGTTATTCTAGTATGAACTCTAGGATAGATCGAACGGAAAGAATAGCTTCATGTTATTTTACTACGGACTCTTGAATAGATCGATCAGAAAGAATAACTTTGAGGTGGTTTCGTACCCTACAATAATCTGTTTGTTTGTTCTCCGCTATTAGTGACTTCGGAGTTACTCTTTGTTGCATGTTGAGGGATTGTTATATGATCCAGTTATGTTATTATTGTTGAGAGAACTTGCACTAGTGAAAGTATGAACCCTAGGCCTTGTTTCGAAGCCTTTTCTGGCGCCGCTGCCGGGGAGGTGAGGGCATGAAGGTATATCTTTAGATCTTGCAATTGAATCTTTTTGTTTCTTGTTTTATCACTAGTTTAGTCTATAAAAGAAAATTACAAAAAAATGGAATTGAGGGTGCCTCATATGCTTCATCTTTTTAATATCTTTCATGAAAATAAGGATTCCGATAATTGTGCCAAAGTGTTAGAAGAAGAATGCATTAAAATGTTTGGCACTAAATCTTTGAATGATGAGCATGATTGCAATGTTCTTAGTATGAACTCTTTGAATATCCATAGTACTAATGATGATTGCACTAGTCATGATGAAAATGTCTCTTATAAGCATGTCAACTTTTGTGGATTGCATAGAGTTTGCAAGTACACACCAAATAGGAAAGATAGATTTTGCAAGCGGCATAAGTATTTAGCAAATAAATGGTTGCAAGAGAGGCTAGAATTTTGTGCTGAAAATTTAAAATTTATTTGCCATCCTTATGGACTTTGCAATGAATGTGATCATTCAAATACCCAATGCTAATTGTTTCATGATCGTATCGTGTCCAAAAATTGTGATGACTTGATTTCCCTTGCACATCATAATGAACTTAGTTTGCTTTTGGGTTATGAAGAAATAAAATGTATAACTAAAGATATGCCAGAATTTGTCCTTGATAGAGTTCTTGATTTTGATCTAGAAGAAATTTTTATGTATTGTGCGGTGAATTGCATTGAAAATCCTTATATTGACAATTAGATAAAGAAAAGAAAGAAAATAGAAGATGAAGAGAATACTAATGAAAGGGAAGAGACTTCCCAATATCCTCCTATTATTTCTTATGATGAATCAGGTAACGAGGAGGAGCTTTCTATTCAACCAATCTCATTAATAAGGAGCTCCAAAAAGAGGGTTAAACCCACACATGATGTGAAGAAGAACAAGAAAAGACGGAGAAGCAAAGGTAGAAAGGTATCCCTCCCAAGTGATGTTGCTCCTATTACTCATTGTGATGATGATAATTTGTATACTATTGGTGCTATCCATACTATTAATGATGAGAGTGATTATGCTTATGAGATGAAAAGTCCCAAGCTTGGGGATGCTATGATTGATGTGAATGACATGTTTGAGAATTTATTTGCTGCAATTAATGTTTGTCCCAAGCTTGGGGATGCTATGTTTAATGAAGATGATATTTTTAGCCTCCCAAGTTTTGATGAGCAAATTTATTATGATGATAGCATGCCTCCTATTTATGATGATTATTGTGATGACACTTATGCTATAAAAAGTAGTGATGATTATATTTATAAAACTTGTCATGATTATGATTACCCTTTTTTTGAACATTACTCTTTTAATGTGGAAACAATTTATAGTATTCGAGTCTCTTATGATACTCCCACTATTCCGAATAAGAAGAATTTTGCTTATGTGGAGAGTAATAAAATTTCTATGCTTGTAGATCATGAAAAGAATGCTTTATGCGATTGTTATATTGTTGAATTCATTCATGATGCTACTGAAAATTATTATGAGGGAGGAACATATGCTTGTAGGAATTGCAATAATATCAAGTTCCCTCTCTATGTGCTTAAAGTTTTAAAGTTATGCTTGTTTTGCCTTCCTATGCTAGTTGATTATTGTTCCAATAAGTTGTTTTCTCACAAAATCCCTATGCATAGGAAGTGGATTAGACTTAAATGTGCTAGTCATATTCTTCATGATGCTCTCTTTATGTTTCAATTCCTATCTTTTATGTGAGCATCATTGAAATCATCATGCCTAGCTAGGGGCGTTAAATGATAGAGCTTGTTGGGAGGCAACCCAATTTTATTTTGTGTTAATTATCCTTTTGCCCTTAGTGGTGTCCATGTGCTCAGTTTTGCCCTCAGATGCGAATTGCGCTCAGTTTTTCCCCTAGTCCGTGCGCACCGACTCGTTCCGTGAACTCTGTCGTCTCCGTCAGGTCAACATTTCGACTCGGCCCTTACAGGTGGGACCAGGCGGCAGAGACGGCCAATTCTATTCAGACCGTTGCACGCGTGGCTTGTGGGACCCAGTAGAGAGCCGTTGAGCAGAGAGTCATTGCAGGTGTGCTATATAAGCGGGCGACACACATCAGCGGTGACCACGGCGACAGAGAGCACGGCGGTGACCACGGCGAGAGAGAGAGCGCGACGGTGGGAAGCTAGCTGTGGAGGGCGCGGCGACATTGAGATCCCCTTCGGCTCCGAGCTCCATGTCTTCCTCAAGCTCCCGCGCCACCTCGCGGATGCAGAGCTGGGCGCGTGTGGACATGCATGTCCTCGTCTGTCCGCGGTGCCGGGCAGGCGTTGTTCGGAGGGTTTCTCACACATAGAGGAACCAGAATTATCCGTTCTACGTGTGCAGCGAGAATGGGGTAAGAATCGCGGTAATTGCACCATTTTCGTGGTCGGCATCTTTGAGCAATGGGTTGATCTGTTTGGTGTTCATGCAGGTGACATGCTTCTTTCTTTGGGTCGATGCTCTGGCCAAGACTCTGATGAATGAACTGCAAGAAGAGCATGAAGAATGGTTGTGCATGCTGCTGTTGGGAAACGTAGTAATTTCAAAAACATTCCTACGCACACACAGGATCATGGTGATGCATAACAGCGAGAGGGGAGAGTATGTCCACGTACCCTCGTAGACCGAAAGTGGAAGCGTTAGAACAACGGGGTTGATGTAGTCGTACGTCTTCACCGCCCGACCGATCAAGCACAGAAACTACGGCACCTCCGAGTTCTAGCACACGTTCAGCTCGATGACGTCCCTCGAACTCCGATCCAGCCGGGTGTCGAGGGAGAGTTCCATTAGCACGACGGCGTGGTGACGATCTTGATGTTCTACTGTCGCAGGGCTTCGCCTAAGCACCGCTACAATATTATCGAGGAGGACTATGGTGGAGGGGGGCACCGCACACGACTAAGAGATCAAGAGATCAATTGTTGTGTCTAGAGGTGCCCCCTGCCCCCGTATATAAAGGAGCAAGGGGGCAGGGGGCGGCCGGCCTAGGAGGGGGTGCGCCAAGGGGAATCCTACTCTCACCGGGAGTAGGACTCCCTCCTTCCTTGTTGGAGTAGGAGAAGGGGGGAAAGAGGAGGGAGAGAGAGGAAGGAAGGGGGCGCCGCCCCCCTCTCCTTGTCCTATTCGGACTAGGGGGGAGGAGCGCGCGGCCCAGCCCTTGCCTCCTCTCCTCTTCTCTACTAAGGCCCATGTAGGCCCATTAAGCCCCCGGGGGGTTCCGGTAACCTCCCGGTATTCCGGTAAAATTCCGATTTCACCCGGAACAGACATCCAAATTTAGGCTTCCAATATATCAATCTTCATGTCTCGACCATTTCGAGACTCCTCGTCATGTCCGTAATCACATTCGGGACTCCGAACAAACTTCGGTACATCAAAACTCATAAACTCATAATATAACTGTCATCGAAACCTTAAGCGTGCGGACCCTACGGGTTCGAGAACTATGTAGACATGACCGAGAACCATTTCCGGTCAATAACCAATAGCGGAACCTGGATGCTCATATTGGCTCCTACATATTCTACAAAGATCTTTATCGGTCAAACTGCATAACAACATACGTTGTTCCCTTTGTCATCGGTATGATACTTGCCCGAGATTTGATCGTCGGTATCTCAATACCTAGTTCAATCTCGTTACTGGCAAGTCTCTTTACTCATTACGTAATGCATCATTCCGTAACTAACTCATTAGCTACATTGCTTGCAAGGCTTATAGTGATGTGCATTACCGAGAGGGCCCAGAGATACCTCTCTGTCAATCAGAGTGACAAGACCTAATCTCGAAATACGCCAACTCAACATGTACCTTTGGAGACACCTGTAGAGCTCCTTTATAATCACCCAGTTACGTTGTGACGTTTGATAGCACACAAAGTGTTCCTCCGGTAAACGGGAGTTGCATAATCTCATAGTTGTAGGAACATGTATAAGTCATGAAGAAAGCAATAGCAACATACTAAATGATCAAGTGCTAAGCTAACGGAATGGGTCATGTCAATCACATCATTCTCCTAATGATGTGAACCCGTTAATCAGATGACAACTCATGTCTATGGTTAGGAAACATAACCATCTTTGATTAATGAGCAAGTCAAGTAGAGGCATACTAGTGACTTTAAGTTTGTCTATGTATTCACACATGTATCATGTTTCCGGTTAATGCAATTATAGCATGAATAATAAACATTTATCATGATATGAGGAAATAAATAATAAATTTATTATTGCCTCTAGGGCATATTTCCTTCAGTCTCCCACTTGCACTAGAGTCAATAATCTAGATTACATAGTAATGATTCTAACACCCATGGAGTCTTGGTGCTGATCATGTTTTGCTCGTGGAAGAGGCTTAGTCAACGGGTCTGCAACATTCAGATAGGTATGTATCTTGCAAATCTCTATGTATCCCACCTGAACTTGGTCCCGGATGGAATTGAAGCGTCTCTTGATGTGCTTGGTCTTCTTGGGAAATCTGGATTCCTTTGCCAAGGCAATTGCACCAGTATTGTCACAGAAGATCTTCATTGTTCCCGATGCACTAGGTATGACACCTAGATCGGAAATGAACTCCTTCATCCAGACTCCTTCATTTGCTGCTTCTGAAGCAGCTATGTACTCCGCTTCGCATGTAGATCCCGACACGACGCTTTGTGTAGAACTGCACCAACTGACAGCTCCACCGTTCAATATAAACATATATCCGGTTTGCGGTTTAGAATCGTCCGGATCAGTGTCAAAGCTTGCATTGACATAACCATTGACGACTAGCTCTTTGTCACCTTCATAAACGAGAAACATATCCTTAGTCCTTTTTCAGGTATTTCAGGATGTTCTTGACTGTTGTCCAGTGATCCACTCCTGGATTACTTTGGTACCTCCCTGCCAAACTTATTGCAAAGCATACGTCAGGTCTGGTACACAGCATTGCATACATGATAGAGCCTATGGCTCAAGCATAGGGAACATCTTTCATTTTCTCTCTATCTTTTGCTGTGGTCGGGCATTGAGTCTGACTCAACTTCACACCTTGTAATACATGCAAGAACCCTTTCTTTGCATGATCCATTTTGAATTTTTTCAAAACTTTATCAAGGTATGTGCTTTGTGAAAGTCCAATTAAGCGTCTTGATCTATCTCTATAGATCTTGATGCCCAATATGTAAGCAACTTCACCGAGGTCTTTCATCAAAAAACTTTTATTCAAGTATCCCTTTATGCTATCCAGAAATTCTATATCATTTCCAATTAACAATATGTCATCTACATATAATATTAGAAATGCTACAGAGCTCCCACTCACTTTCTTGTAAATACAGGCTTCTCCAAAAGTCTTTATAAAACCATATGCTTTGATCACACTATCAAAGCGTTTATTCCAACTCCGAGAGGCTTGCACCAGTCCATAAATGGATCGCTGGAGCTTGCACACTTTGTTAGCACCTTTTGGATTGACAAAACCTTCCGGTTGCATCATATACAACTCTTCTTCCAGAAATCCATTCAGGAATGCAGTTTTGACATCCATTTGCCATATTTCATAATCATAAAATGCGGCAATTGCTAACATGATTCGGATAGACCTAAGCATTGCTACGGGTGAGAAAGTCTCATCGTAGTCAACCCCTTGAACTTGTCGAAAACCTTTCGCAACAAGTCGTGCTTTGTAGACAGTTACATTACCATTAGCTTCAGTCTTCTTCTTGAAGATCCATTTATTCTCGATGGCTTGCCGATCATCGGGCAAGTTAACCAAAGTCCATACTTTGTTCTCATACATGGATCCCATCTCAGATTTCATGGACTCAAGCCATTTTGCGGAATCTGAGATCATCATCGCTTCCTCATAGTTTGTAGGTTCGTCATGGTCAAGTAACATGACTTCCAGAATAGGATTACCATACCACTCTGGTGCGGATCTTACTTTGGTTGACCTACGGGGTTCGGTAGTAACTTGATCTGAAGTTTCATGATCAATATCATTAGCTTCCTCACTGATTGGTGTAGTTATCACAGGAACCGGTTCTTGTGATGAACTGCTTTCTAATAAGGGAGCAGGTACAGTTACCTCATCAAGTTCTACTTTCCTCCCACTCACTTCTTTCGAGAGAAACTCCTTCTCTAGAAAGGATCCGAATTTCGCAACAAAAATCTTGACCTTAGATCTGTGATAGAAGGTGTACCCAATAGTCTCTTTTGAGTATCCTATGAAGACACATTTCTCCGATTTGGGTTCGAGCTTATCTGGTTGAAGTTTCTTCACATAAGCATCGCAGCCCCAAACTTTAAGAAATGACAACTTTGGTTTCTTGCCAAACCACAGCTCATAAGGCGTCATCTCAACGGATTTTGATGGTGCCCTATTTAATGTGAATGCGGCCATCTCTAAAGCATAACCCCAAAACGATAGCGGTAAATCAGTAAGAGACTTCATAGATCGCACCATATCTAGTAAAGTACGATTATGACATTCGGACACACCATTTCGTTGTGGTGTTCCCGGTGGCGTGAGTTGCGAAACTATTCCGCATTTCTTCAAATGTAAACCAAACTCGTAACTCAAATATTCTCCTCCACGATCAGATCGTAGAAACTTTATTTTCTTGTTACGATGATTTTCCACTTCACTTTGAAATTCTTTGAACTTTTAAAATGTTTCAGACTTGTGTTTCATCAAGTAGATATACCCATATCTGCTCAAATCATCTGTGAAGGTGAGAAAATAACGATACTCGCCACGAGCCTCAATATTCATAGGACCACATACATCAGTATGTATGATTTCCAACAAATCAGTTGCTCGCTCCATAGTTCCGGAGAACGGCATTTTAGTCATCTTGCCCATGAGGCACGGTTCGCAAGTACCAAGTGATTCACAATCAAGTGATTCCAGAAGTCCATCAGTATGGAGTTTCTTCATGCGCTTTACACCAATATGACCTAAACGGCTGTGCCACAAACAAGTTGCACTATCATTATTAACTCTGCATCTTTTGGCTTCAACATTATGAATATGTGTATCACTACTATTGGGATTTAATAAAAATAGACCACTCTTCAAGGGTGCATGACCATAAAAGATATTACTCATATAAATAGAACAACCATTATTCTCAGATTTAAATGAATAACCGTCTTGCGTCAAACAAGATCCAGATATAATGTTCATGCTTAACGCTGACACCAAATAACAATTATTCAGGTCTAAAACTAATCCCGAAGGTAGATGTAGAGGTAGCGTGCCGACTGCGATCACATCGACTTTGGAACTATTTCCCACGCGCATCGTCACCTCGTCCTTAGCCAATCTTCGCTTAATCCGTAGTCCCTGTTTCGAGTTGCAAATATTAGCAACAAAACCAGTATCAAATACCCAGGTGCTACTTCGAGCATTAATAAGGTACACATCAATAACATGTATATCACATATACCTTTGTTCACCTTGCGATCCTTCTTATCCGCCAAATACTTGGGGCAGTTCCGCTTCTAGTGTCCAGTCCGCTTGCAGTAGAAGCACTCAGTCTCAGGCTTAGTACCAGATTTGGGTTTCTTCTCTTGAGCAGCAACTTGTTTGATATTCTTCTTGAAGTTCCCCTTCTTCTTCCCCTTACCCTTTTTCTTGAAACTGGTGGTCTTATTGACCATCAACACTTGATGCTCCTTCTTGATTTCTACCTCCGCAGCCTTTAGCATTGCGAAGAGCTCGGGAATAGTCTTGTCCATCCCTTGCATATTATAGTTCATCATGAAGCTCTTGTAGCTTGGTGGCAGTGATTGAAGAATTCTGTCAATGACACTATCATCAGGAAGATTAACTCCCAGTTGAATCAAGTGATTATTATACCCAGACATTTTGAGTATATGTTCACTGACATGACTATTCTCGTCCATCTTACAGCTATAGAATTTATTGGAGACTTCATATCTCTCAATCTGGGCATTTGCTTGAAATATTAACTTCAACTCCTGGAACATCTCATATGCTCCATGACGTTCAAAACGTCGTTGAAGTCCCAGTTTTAAGTCGTAAAGCATGGCACATTAAACTATCGAGTAGTCATCAGCTTTGCTCTGCTAGACGTTCTTAACATCGTCCGTTGCATCTGCAGCAGGCCTGGCACCCAGCGGTGCTTCCAGGACGTAATTCTTCTGTGCATCAATGAGGATAATCCTAAAGTTACGGACCCAGTCCGTGTAATTGCTACCATCATCTTTCAACTTAGCTTTCTCAAGGAACGCATTAAAATTCAACGGAACAACAACACGAGCCATCTATCTACAACATACATAGACAAGCAAAATACTATCAGGTACTAAGTTCATGATAAATTTAAGTTCAGTTAATCATATTACTAAAGAACTCCCACTTAGACAGACATCTCTCTAGTCATCTAAGTGATCACATGATCCAAATCAACTAAACCATGTCCGATCATCACGTGAGATGGAGTAGTTTTCAATGGTGAACATCACTATGTTGATCATATCTACTATATGATTCACGTTCGACCTTTCGGTCTCCGTGTTCCGAGGCCATATCTGTATATGCTAGGCTCGTCAAGTTTAACATGAGTATTCCGCGTGTGCAAGTGTTTTGCACCCATTGTATTTGAACGTAGAGCCTATCACACTCGATCATCACGTGGTGTCTCAGCATGAAGAACTTTCGCAATGGTGCATACTCAGGGAGAACACTTCTTGATAATTAGTGACAGACCATCTTAAAATGCTACCGTCAATCAAAGCAAGATAAGATGCATAAAGGATAAACATCACATGCAATCTATATAAGTGATATGATATGGCCATCATCATCTTGTGCTTGTGATCTCCATCTCCGAAGCACCGTCGTGATCACCATCGTCACCGGCGCGACACCTTGATCTCCATCGTAGCATCGTTGTCATTACGCCATCTATTGCTTCTATGACTATCGCTACTGTTTAGTGATAAAGTAAAGCAATTACAGGTTGTTTGCATTTCATACAATAAAGCGACAACCATATGGCTCCTGCCAGTTGCCGATAACTTCGGTTACAAGACATGATCATCTCATACAATAAAATATAGCATCACATCTTGACCATATCACATCATAACATGCCCTGCAAAAACAAGTTAGACGTCCTCTACTTTGTTGTTGCAAATTTTACGTGGCTGCTGCGGGCTGAGCAAGAACCGTTCTTACCTACGCATCAAAACCACAACGATAGTTTGTCAAGTTAGTGTTGTTTTAACCTTCATAAGGACCAGGCGTAGCCACACTCGATTCAACTAAAGTTGGAGAAACAGACACCCGCCAGCCACCTATGTGCAAAGCACGTCGGTAGAACCAGTCTCGCGTAAGCGTACATGTAATGTCGGTCCGGGCCGCTTCATATAACAATACCGCCGAACCAAAGTATGACATGCTGGTAAGCAGTATGACTTGTATTGCCCACAACTCACTTGTGTTCTACTCGTGCATATAACATCTACGCATAAAACCAGGCTCTGATACCACTGTTGGGAAACGTAGTAATTTCAAAAAAATTCCTACGCACACACAGGATCATGGTGATGCATAACAACGAGAGGGGAGAGTGTATCCACGTACCCTCGTAGACCGAAAGCGGAAGCGTTAGAACAACGCGGTTGATGTAGTCGTACGTCTTCACGGCCCGACCGACCAAGCACCGAAACTATGGCACCTCCGAGTTCTAGCACACGTTCAGCTCGACGACGTGGTGACGATCTTGATGTTCTACCGTCGCAGGGCTTCGCCTAAGCACCGCTACAATTTTATCGAGGAGGACTATGGTGGAGGGGGGCACCGCACACGGCTAAGAGATCAAGAGATCAATTGTTGTGTCCAGAGGTGCCCCCTGCCCCCGTATATAAAGGAGCAAGGGGGGAGGGGCGGTTGGCCTAGGAGGGGGCGCGCCAAGGGAAGTCCTACTCCCACCGGGAGTAGGACTCCCTCCTTCCTTGTTGGAGTAGGAGAAGGGGGGGAAGAGGAGGGAGAGAGAGGAAGGAAAGGGGGGGCACCGCCCCCCTCTCCTTGTCCTATTTGGACTAGGGGGGAGGTGCGCGCGGCCCAGCCCTTGCCTCCTCTCCCCTTCTCTACTAAGGCCCATGTAGGCCCATTAAGCCCCCGGGGGGTTCCAGTAACCTCTGGTACTCCGGTAAAATCCCGATTTCACCCGGAACACTTCTGAAATCCAAATATAGGCTTCCAATATATCAATCTTCATTTCTCGACCATTTCGAGACTCCTCGTCATGTCCGTAATCACATTCGGGACTCCGAACAAACTTTGGTACATCAAAACTCATAAACTCATAATATAACTGTCATCGAAACCTTAAGCGTGCGGACCCTATGGGTTCGAGAACTATGTAGACATGACCGAGAACCATTTTCGGTCAATAACCAATAGCGGAACCTGGATGCTCATATTGGCTCCTACATATTCTACGAAGATCTTTATCGGTCAAACCGCATAACAACATACGTTGTTCCCTTTGTCATCGGTACGATACTTGCCCGATATTTGATCGTCGGTATCTCAATACCTAGTTCAATCTCGTTACCGGCAAGTCTCTTTACTCGTTATGTAATGCATCATTCCGTAACTAACTCATTAGCTACATTGCTTGCAAGGCTCATAGTGATATGCATTACCGAGAGGGCCTAGAGATACCTCTCCGACAATCGGAGTGACAAAACCTAATCTTGAAATATGCCAACTCAACATGTACCTTTGGAGACACCTGTAGAGCTCCTTTATAATCAACCAGTTATGTTGTGACGTTTGGTAGCACAAAAAGTGTTCCTCCGGTAAAGGGGAGTTGCATAATCTCATAGTTGTAGGAACATGTACAAGTCATGAAGAAAGCAATAGCAACATACTAAACGATCAAGTGCTAAGCTAACGGAATGGGTCATGTCAATCACATCATTCTCCTAATGATGTGATCCCGTTAATCAAATGACAACTCATCTCTATGGTTAGGAAACATAACCATCTTTGATTAATGAGCTAGTCATGTAGAGGCATACTAGTGACTTTAAGTTTGTCTATGTATTCACACTTGTATCATGTTTCCGGTTAATACAATTATAGCATGAATAATAAACATTTATCATGATATGAGGAAATAAATAATAACTTTATTATTGCCTCTAGTGCATATTTCCTTCAGCTGCCACAAACGGCAGTGGCCACAGCACGAGCTCCGGAAGAAGAGATGGAGGGCGAAGCACGCACTGACAGAGAGCTAGCTGTTGAGCTTAGGATGTTGAAGAAGCAGGTTAGGAAGCTTGAAGATCAAGCACTATCAATACCCATTTGCAAATACTTTTGGGCATTTGTAGGTATGGTAATCGCACTGGTTGTAATGTTGAAAATGTATGGAAAGGCATGAATTAGGGAGGAATTTGTAATCTTGAAATTGTATGAGAAATTCACCAATTTAAAATGTTGGTCAAAGTTGTTTAAATGTTGAAAAAAAAGAGAAGAAGTGACCAACATTTAAATATGTTGAAAAAAGAGAAGAAATGAGGAATTCAGAAACTTTTGATCAATGAAATGCAGCTCTCTGCTCTGCCTTTCTGTCAAAAAAGGTTGCTCTTGGGCCAAATTCAGAGCGTATAGCCAAGTGCAGGCTAGACTAATGGGCCAACTTCATCCAATTAGGCCCATTCGGGGGTTCTCTTGCGTGTTTTTTTGTTTTCTGTTTAATTTAATTTAGGCAGTAAATCATAATGCTGAAACTTATTGTGGAAGCTAATTAAATCATTCCAGAGCCAAACAATTAAGGTTAGAATTTTTTTGGAGCTGTTAAATATTTAATAACAATTTAATTACTCCAATTCAAATACACCATGATTTAAATCAAAGACCAAAACGTCATGGAAAATGTGCCTCAGCTCTAGTAGAGGTTTACACCTGGTGCCAAAATAAATGAACATTTTTAAGGGCATTACATTGAGAAAAAAATAACTTGTCTAAAAATGAAGGGTGGAAAATGCACAAAAAATTGGTGCGGCTGGGGACTCAAACCCAGGTGTCGTGGTTCTAAGCCTGACAGTAGAGTGGGGGTAGGTATGGAGAGGCAAGGTCCTAGCTATGGAGAGGTTGTAAACACAAAGGATGTACGAGTTCAGGCCCTTCTCGGAGGAAGTAACAGCCCTACGTCTCGGAGCCCGGAGGCGGTCGAGTGGATTATGAGTATATGAGTTACAAGGTGCCGAACCCTTCTACCTGTGGAGGGGGGTGGCTTATATAGAGTGCGCCAGGACCCCAGCCAGCCCACGTAGGAGAGGGTTTAAGGTGAGTTAAGTCTGGGGCGTTACTGGTAACGCCCCACATAAAGTGCCTTTACTATCATAAAGTCTACTTGATTACAGGCCGTTGCAGTGCAGAGTGCCTCTTGACCTTCTGGTGGTCGAGTGAGTCTTCGTGGTCGAGTCCTTCAAGACAGTCGAGTGTGTCCCTCGTTGGTCGACTGGAAGGCGGCTTCTTCTAAGGGTGTCCTTGGGTAAGGTACTTAGATCAGGTCCATGACCCTACCCTAGGTACATAACCCCATCATTAGCCCCCGAATGGATTGAGGCTTCGAGTGAGGAAGGAGTTGACGTCGTTTCCGATTAACCTTTGCGCTCTGGTCGTGCGTTGTCCTGGACCAAAGAATCTCTTCGTCGACAGTGAGAAACTTGTCTTCAGTCGACTCGACCCATTCTATTCTTGCGTCGAGTGATCTTTCGGGCTTCGACGATCTCCGAGCGACGGATCGCTGGAAACCCCGTGTCTGACAGACTGATCTGCTGTTTGCGGATTCCGCGGGATGCGAAATTTGGGGACGCGCGCGAAGTGGAGCGGACCGCGGCGTTCGGATGGGACGGGACATAGACGCCTCGATCTCCGCGCCGCTTTTTTCGCCACGTATCCCATCTGCATAACTGTTCCTGATATGATTAGATCGACCGGGCCCACCTGTCATCCACTCGGAAGGGACCTTATAAATGCGCCCGGCGAGGATTTCTGTACTGCGCCTCAGTCATTCTCTCTCTCTCTCCCCGCTCCCTTCGTCCCCGTCCAGCGCGCTCGCTCTCGCCCCCGCACAACTTCCCCACGCGCATCTCGCCGGCAACCATGGCCAAGGAGAAGACAGCGGCGTTGGAACGTGCGAAGAAGGCGTCGGCGACGGAGAAGGCAAAGGGGAGATCCACCAGCCGCGGCGGGTCCTTGTCCAGATCCCGCCTGCCGAAGGGCTGGGTCCAACGAGACTGGATCCAGTCGACCATCACCGAGAATGACCTCCTCGACATGGCCAACGAGGGCTTGATCCCTCATGGAGCTGCAAGGCTTCCGGGGAAGGAGTGGCAGCCCCAGCCAGAAGAGGGTGAGTGTGTGCTCTTGGCCACCCATGTTGATCGTGGATTTTCCGTGCCGCCGAGTGTTTTCTTCCGTGGCTTCTTGAATTTCTTTGGAGCGCGGCTCCACCACTTTACCCCAAACTCTATTGCCTATCTTGCCGCGTTCGTGTCCATGTGTGAGGGTTTCCTGGGCTGTCGACCGCACTGGGGTTTGTTCAAGCATATATTCACGTGTCGATCTCAGACCGTGCAGAAGGCGAGCCCAGGTGATGAGAGAACCCGAGTCGTCCAAATGTGTGGGGGTCTGGGGATCCAGGTGAGGAATAAGAGCACCTTCCCGCCCATGACCTTTCCCGAGTCCGTCAGAGGCTGGCAGTCGACTTGGTTCTACTGCCAGGTCCAGTCGATGCCAGGGCAGTCGAGTGGACTCCCTCCGTTTACCATGGACCGAGTGAACAAGCCCTCCCCTCTGAAGCTGATTCCGGAGGAGAAAGCTGACGTGAAGATGTTGATGGAGCGCGTGGTGCAGTTGGTTCGGGAGGGAGTGACGGGCATGGACCTCCTGGAGGTCTTCCTCAGGCGTCGCATCCAGCCCCTTCAGTTCCGGAGCCACTGCATGTGGTTGTACCGTGGGACCGAAGACGAGACTAGAGTCCATCCAGAAGCAGTCGACGACGTCACTCTGGAAAGATGGATGGTAGCCGTTACCGGAAACAAGGATAACCCACGCGGAGCCAGAAGGATTCCTCCACTCGACCACAACAGCAATCCAAACAAGGTACACTTGCCCTGCTCTCCACTGCGCTCTTGTCGCATTCATTTCTGTTTACCCTGCCGACTGGTCGACTGATCCTTGTCTGGACATCTGCTAGGCCCTCACCGAGCTGTACTCGATGCCCAATGGGGCACAAGCTTCGACTGAGGAGGGCGAGGCGAGCGGGGCCGAGAGCCAGGAAGAGGAGGAATGGGACTCGGATGTTGCAGAGGATGATGACGACGATGATGATGATGACGGTGATGAAGATGACGTCGATGACGAGGAAGAAGAGGAGGAGGAGGTCGTACCACCGCGCTCAGAAAGGCGGTCGAAGCTTGTCCACGACCCTTCGACTGAACGTGGCAAGGGGGTTGCGACCGCTGTTCAGTCGACCAAGCGCCTTCGGACCACCTCTCCGGTGCCGACTGAAAAGGCGCCGAAGCAGCCCTGGGCGGCCCCGTCGAAGACGATCAAGCTCCTACCGAAGATGAAGGTGTCCATCCCCACCATATCAGGGTAATCGTGCTGCTTGAATCTTCTTATTTTGTGTGGACTTTGTCTCTGGTCGACGCTGAAGTTAGTCGACTGACCCTTTGGAGTTGCAGTGCTGCTACTTCTGAAACCTCAGCCCGGGCTGATGACCACGAGATGGAGGACGCAGCAACTTCGAACCCAGGTACTGTATTCTTAACGCCGTTCTTAGTCGACTGACTCGCGATCTCTGATCTTGATGTCGACTGACTCGTGATCTCTGATCCTGATTCTTCTCCGTAGCTCCACCCAATACTGTTATCAATCTCCCTGATGATGATGAGGATGAAGAGCCGCTGAAGCGCAGGAGGAGTCGGAAAGCGTCCGCTAGTAAGGTGCCTCAGGATGTGACGGCGCCTGAGATTCTGACTGTGGAGGAAGAGAACACCACTCGACACACGGTGTCCTTCGCAGATCCATTGACGAGTGCTCAGCAGCCCTCCCTCTTCACGACGCACCACGTCCCAGAGGACCAAGCTGGCGCAGCGAAGGAGGCGATACGCCAGGCCGGAATCATGATGGAGCAGCTGAAGACCATCCGGGATGCGAGCCAGGCGGCTTATGACGCCAGTTCTGCCCTCCAAAGCAATGTCCAGGTCAGTCGACCACTGTTTGTTCTGTTGGATATGCTACCAAAAACTTTTCCTTTCCGGAATTTATAGTAGTCACCCACTGGGTGTGTCGAATAAACTCCGTGTTAGCGGGGGCACGCTGAGTGCACCCGCTGGGTGTAGTCCCCAAGACTAAGGTCGACTGCTGGCAGTCGCCCTTAGGCTTTATGATGTCAATTTTTCTGTCAGTCGACTATGTCGACTGGATTTCACAAACCGGTGGGGGCACGCTGAGTGCACCCACTGGGTGTAGTCCCCGAGACTGTGGTCGACTGCTTGCAGTTGATCACAGTCTTAAAGAATACATCTCGTTTTTTTTTGAGGTCGACTGGTCGACTTTGTCTTCAACAGAATTAGTGGGGGCACGCTGAGTGCACCCACTGGGTGTAGTCCTCGAGACTACGGTCGAATGCTTGTATTCGGCTGTAGTCTTAGAAGCGTGTGTTTTTTCCTTTTTCACTCGGAAGTGAATTATATTTGACATTTAGTCGATTGGTTCTTCGCAGAACTCCTGTGATCTTGTGGCTTGCTACTCTGAGCTGGAAAACAAGCACACTCAACTCGAGCTGAGCTTGAAGCTGGTTCAAGAGAAGCTGACGAAGGCAAAGGAGGAGACCGAAGGTATGTTTGGTGAGACCTTGACGACTGCTTTTCCCCTTGCTTGTTTCAAAATCTGACCTTGCTGTAACTTGCAGGTAAGGTAAGGGAGGCCCAACAGAAGAAAGACCTCGAACTCGCTGAGAAGATCAAGCTTGCTGACGAGAAGTTAGCTTCAGTCACCAAGCTTGAACAAGACAATACCAATCTGAAAGCTGCTCTTGGGATCACCAACAAGGAGATCAGTCGACTAAAAACTGATAAAGCTGCCCTGACTGACCAAGTCAGCAAATTGACTGGGAATAAAACCGATCTGGAAGCCTTCCTGAGTGGTCTTGCCAAGAAGCTGTTTCTTATGCTTGAAGGTAAACCTCTATGCTTGGCAAAACATTTCCAATTGTGGTTTTTCCATTCGACCATCCCCTTGACTTAGTGATCATCCTTGCAAAATTTTGTCAAAACTTTGAAGAAGAAACTAGCCGGCTGGAGCCAAACCTCGACCCCGTCAATTCCCCGGTGAACGACGAAGTTGCCATGGATGTTTTCCGACTGGAGTCTCGTGTTGCAGCTGTCGTGGACTATCTCGCAAGGCTGAAGGCCGCCACATCTCGCATCGACTCGACGCTCTGGCCTGAGGAGACACTTCAGAATGACCTTGAGTCGCTGATGGCCCGCTTGAACACGATCCCTGGTCGAGTGCAGGAATGGAAGAAGTCCTCGGCTCGGTGTGGTGCGGATGTTGCTCTGTGTCTGGCCCGAGTCCATTGTAAAGATGCGCGAGAAGAGAAGCTGGCGGCTCTTCGGGTGGCCAACACCAAGAAGCACGACTTCAGGTCCTTTATGGAAACTTTCCTTGCAGCTGCCACTCGGATCGCCGACGGAATTGACCTTGATGAATTCGTTGCTCCTTCCAGCCCTCCACAGGAGGGGTAAAAAACTTCTTCTGGCTCGACGCTTTAAATTTGCCTCGGTATGCCGAGTGGAATTGTAACCGATAAACCTTAACAGGCTTAACGCCTGAGCACTCTCGGTTCCTTTAGATATCGATTCAAACTTGAATTTGGTGCTTGAATACGATTGCCTTTGGCTCGAAATGTCTTTTGCAGGTTCAAAGCAAGGCGCCTTTACTGCGATCGACTTATTCTTCAGTCCACTTAGGCGAGCACTGGGCTGCAGCTAAGCCCCCGAGTGAGAGGTTTACTCTTCACTCGGCAGGATTTTTATAACTTAGGCGAGCATAGGGCTGCAGCTAAGCCTCCGAGTGAAAGTCCGGCTTACCACTCGGTAGGATTTTGATAACTTAGGCGAGTGCTTGGACTGCAGCTAAGCCCCCGAGTGAGAGGGTTGCTCTTCACTCGGT
Source organism: Triticum dicoccoides (assembly GCF_002162155.2). Taxonomy (NCBI): domain Eukaryota; kingdom Viridiplantae; phylum Streptophyta; class Magnoliopsida; order Poales; family Poaceae; genus Triticum; species Triticum dicoccoides. The sequence continues at coordinate 732,088,567 of NC_041385.1, forward strand.
AGGATTTTTATAACTTAGGCGAGCACAGGGCTGCAGCTAAGCCCCCGAGTGAGAGG
>NC_041385.1:732089262-732145642 GCF_002162155.2 Triticum dicoccoides
ATAACTTAGGCGAGTGCTTGGACTGCAGCTAAGCCCCCGAGTGAGAGGCTTGCTCTTCACTCGGTAGGATTTTTATAACTTAGGCGAGTGCTTGGACTGCAGCTAAGCCCCCGAGTGAGAGGCTTGCTCTTCACTCGGTAGGATTTTTATAACTTAGGCGAGCACAGGGCTGCAGCTAAGCCCCCGAGTGAGAGAGTTGCTCTACACTCGGTAGGATTTTTATAACTTAGGCGAGCACAGGGCTGCAGCTAAGCCCCCGAGTGAGAGGGTTGCTCTTCACTCGGTAGGATTTTGATAACTTAGGCGAGTCCTTGGACTGCAGCTAAGCCTCCGAGTGGAAGGCTGGCTTACCACTCGGTAGGATTTTGATAACTTAGGCGAAACGGATTCGCAGCTAAGCCTCCGAGTGGGAGTCTGGCTCACCACTCGGTAGGATTTTTACAAACTTAGGCGAAACGGATTCGCAGCTAAGTCACCCACTGAGGGGGAATTTTATTGGACAAAAATAAAAAGTGACAGAAATTATGGAGGAACTATGACACTATTATTTTGAGGTCCATGAACTACAGAAGTACTTTATTGCAACTCATCCGAGTGATAAAACTTAAGTGTAAAATGGGCGGAGTAGTTCCGCGTTCCAAGCTCGGGGCTCGTCGATATTATGCTCGATGTTGTAAAGACGGTACGCCCCATTGTGGAGAACCTTGGTGATGATGAAGGGGCCTTCCCAAGAAGGAGCAAGCTTGTGTGGTTTGTGCTGATCCACTCGGAGAACTAAATCCCCTTCCTGGAAGGCTCGACCTCTCACATTTCTGGCGTGGAAACGACGCAAATCTTGTTGGTAGATGGTCGAGCGGATCAGAGCCATCTCCCTTTCTTCTTCTAAAAGGTCGACTGCGTCCTGTCGCGCCTGTTCAGCCTCTGCTTCGTTGTAGATTTCAACTCGAGGAGCATTGTGGAGAAGATCACTCGGCAAGACTGCTTCAGCTCCGTAGACCAAGAAGAATGGAGTTCTTCCGGTCGACCGACTAGGTGTGGTCCGCAGCCCCCAAAGCACTGAGGGAAGTTCATCTACCCAGGCTCCAGCCGCGTGTTTGAGATCACGCATCAGTCGAGGCTTCAATCCCGTAAGAATCAGTCCATTAGCTCGCTCTGCTTGTCCATTCGACTGCGGATGGGCGACTGAAGCGTAGTCGACCCGTGTGCCTTGGGAGTTGCAGAAATCTCTGAATTCCTCTGAGTCAAAGTTCGACCCATTATCCGTAATGATGCTGTGCGGGACTCCATATCTGAATATTAGTTCCCTGATGAAGCTAACAGCAGTACCGGTGTCAAGGCTCTTGATTGGTTTAGCCTCGATCCACTTGGTGAACTTGTCGACTGCCACCAGTACATGCGTGAAGCCACTTCGTCCTGTTCTCAAAGGACCGACGATGTCCAGTCCCCATACTGCGAAAGGCCAGACGAGTGGGATGGTCTTCAGAGCTGACGCAGGCTTGTGCGACATATTCGAGTAGAACTGACATCCCTCGCACTTATCCACTATCTCTTTTGCCATCTCATTCGACTTTGGCCAGTAAAATCCGGCTCGGTATGCTTTGGCCACGATGGTCCGAGAGGACGCATGATGACCACAGGTCCCCGAGTGAATATCATTGAGGATGAGTCGACCTTCTTCCGGTGTTATGCACTTCTGACCAACTCTAGTCGCGCTTTCTCTGTATAATTGTCCTTTGATTACGGTAAAGGCCTTAGATCGACGGACGATCTGTCGAGCCTCTTCCTCATCCTCCGGAAGCTCTTTTCTCAGGATATATGCGACATACGGAACTGTCCAGTCGGGAATGACCACCAAAACCTCCATGATCAAGTCGACCACCGCTGGGACTTCAACTTCAGTCGGATCTGTGGCACTCTTGGGCTGTGGAGTTTCTTCGGTGAAAGGATCTTCTTTGACTGACGGAGTGTGTATATGCTCCAAGAACACACCACTCGGAATGGCTTCTCTCTTGGAACCTATCTTTGCTAGATCATCAGCTGCTTGATTTTTCAGTCGGGGTATATGATGGAGCTCCAACCCCTCGAACTTCTTTTCCAGCTTCCTCACTGCACTGCAGTATCCAGTCATGGCTGGGCTTCTCACGTCCCATTCTTTCATCACCTGATTGACCACTAAATCCGAGTCGCCATAGACCATCAGGCGACGGACGCCGAGTGAAATGGCCATGCGCAACCCATATAAGAGGGCCTCATATTCTGCCTCATTGTTGGAGGAATCAAAGTGAATCTGGAGCACATATCTGAGCTTATCTCCTCTGGGGGAAACCAGGACAACCCCAGCACCGGAACCATTCAACATCTTAGAGCCATCAAAAAACATGGTCCAATGCTCCGAGTGAACTTCAGTCGGCTGCTGCTGTTCAATCCACTCGGCGAGGAAATCTGCTATTGCCTGGGACTTAATGGCTTTCTTTGCCTCAAACTTGATATCAACGGGAAGAAGTTCAATCGCCCATTTGGCCACTCGACCAGTTGCATCTCTGTTGTGCAAAATCTCTGATAGTGGAGCGTCGCTGACGACTGTGATGGAATGATCAGAGAAATAATGAGCAACCTTCTTTGTGGTCATGTATATTCCATACACAAGCTTCTGATAATGAGGATATCTCTGCTTGGATGGAGTCAAGACTTCAGACAAATAATACACTGGGCGCTGAACTTTGAGAGCTTTTCCTTCTTCTTCCCACTCGACCGTTAGCACAGTACTGACGACTTGTCCTGTGGCTGCGATATAGAGCAACAGAGGCTCTTTGCTGATTGGAGCAGCAAGCACCGGCTGGGTGGAGAGCAGAGTTTTGAGCTCGGCAAACGCTGCATCAGCTTCTGGAGTCCACTCGAACTTGTCTGTCTTCTTCATCAGTCGGTAAAGAGGCAATGCCTTTTCACCGAGTCGTGAGATGAATTGACTTAATGCGGCCAAGCATCCAGTAAGCTTCTGGACATCGTGCACTCGCACAGGGCGTTTCATTCGGAGAATAGTGCCAATCTTTTCTGGGTTAGCGTTGATTCCCCGTTCGGAAACGAGAAAACCGAGTAACTTGCCACCAGGAACTCCAAATGTGCACTTTGATGGATTGAGCTTGATATCATATCTTCTGAGGTTGGCAAATGTTTCGGCGAGATCAGTGAGCAGGTCGGAACCTTTTCGTGATTTGACAACAATATCATCCATATATGCTTCCACATTCCGACTGATTTGAGTGAGTAGACACTTCTGAATCATTCGCATAAATGTGGCTCCGGCATTCTTGAGGCCGAATGGCATGGTGATATAACAGAAGCACCCGAATGGAGTGATGAAAGCTATTTTTACCTCGTCGGGTCCGTACAAACGGATCTGGTGGTACCCGGAGTAGGCATCTAAAAAAGATAGCCTCTCGCATCCCGCGGTCGAGTCAACAATTTGATCTATGCGAGGGAGAGGAAAATGATCTTTCGGGCAGGCCCGGTTGATGTGCTTGAAATCAATGCACATTCGGAGCGACTTGTCCTTCTTAGGAACCATGACGACATTAGCGAGCCACTCGGAGTGGTATATCTCTCGGATAAATCCTGCCGCCAACAGTCGAGCCACTTCTTCACCAATGGCTTTTCTCTTCTGGACGGCGGACCGCCGAAGATGCTCTTTGACTGGTTTTGGAGATGAGTCGACTCTTAGGCGATGCTCAGCCAGTCCCCTGGGAACACCTGGCATGTCAGCGGGCTTCCATGCAAAAATGTCCCAGTTCTCACGGAGGAACTGGATGAGCGCTTCTTCTTATTTTGGGTCGAGTGTTGTGGAGATGCGGGTCGGAGCTGCATCGGGGTCGGTCGGGTGAATGTGAACAGGCTTCGTCTCACCGGACGACTGGAATGCAGACTCTGTGGCGGGTTTCTTTGATCGCAGCAAGTCACTCGGATCTGCGTTTTGCTTGCATTCTTCGAACTCGACCGCTGTCACCTGGGAATCGGCAATCTTGGAGCCCTTCTGAAAGCACTCTTCTGCCTTTTTCCGATCACCGGTGACAGTGATCACTCCTTTGGGGCCGGGCATCTTCAATTTGAGGTATACGTAGCATGGTCGAGCCATGAACCGTGCGTAAGCTGGTCTCCCCAAAATGGCATGATATGCACTCTGAAAATCCACGACCTCAAACGTCAACTTTTCTTTGCGAAAGTGTTTCGAATCACCAAACACCACATCTAAAGCTATTTGGCCGAGTGACTCGGCTTTCTTCCCTGGTATAACTCCATGAAAGCTCATGTTACTAGTGCTCAGTCGGGACATCGGAATGCCCATTCCTTTCAGTGTGTCTGCATACAACAAATTCAGCCCACTTCCACCATCCATCAGCACCTTTGTCAGTCGAGTGCCTTCGACAACTGGATCGACCACCAAAGCTTGCCTCCCCGGGGTGGCAATATGAGTCGGGTGATCAGATTGGTCGAATGTGATGGGTGTTTGAGACCATTTCAGATAATTTGCTTTTGCTGGGGCAACCATGTTCACCTCTCGGTTAATCACTTTCAGTCGACTCCTGCTTTCCACATCTGCAAAGATCATCAGAGTGGAGTTGATATGCGGATATCCTTCCTCGCTGTCCTCCTTGTCTTCGGCCTTGTCCGACTCCTTCTCCTTGTCCTTAGACTGTTTTCCCTGAAACTGCTGGATCAGGAGTCGACATTGGCGAGTGGTGTGCTTTGGGTAAATGATATTCCCCTCTTCGTCTTTCTTCGTATGGATGTGACATGGCATATCCACTACGTCGTTCCCTTCTTTATCCTTTACCTTCTTGGGGTTCCAGGATCCTTTTGGTTTCCCCTTAAACTTTCCTTGAGTCACGGCCAGAGTCTCTCCAGGAGCTGCCGGTTCAGCCTTCCGCTTCTGTTTCCGACTGGTGTTTCCTTTTTCCGACTGACTCGGCTTGTGCTTGCCGCTTTGGAGTCAGTCTTCTTCTTCGCCGTTGGCGTACTTGGTAGCAATCTCCATCATCCGACTCAAGGTCATGTCACCGGTTCGACCAAACTTCAAACTCAGTTCTCTGTTCTTGACACCATCTTTGAAGGCGCAGACTGCCTGATGATCAGACACATTCTCCACAGTGTGGTGCAAAGTGATCCACCTCTGAATATACTCTCTGAGAGTCTCATTAGCCTTCTGCACGCAGACTTGCAACTCTGTCAATCCAGCTGGTCGCTTGCAAGTTCCTTCAAACATTCTGATGAACACTCGGGACAGATCTTCCCAAGTGTAAATGCTGCTAGGAGGTAGTTGAGTCAACCATGCCCTGGCAGAACCTTCCAGCATGAGGGGCAAGTGCTTCATGGCCACCTCGTCGTTCCCACCACCAATCTGGACTGCCACTCGGTAGTCTTCAAGCCAAGTTTCAGGCTTAGACTCGCCAGTGAACTTGCTGACTCCTGTTGCCAACCTGAAATTGGGAGGGATAACTGCGGCTCTGATAGCTCTGCTGAAGCATTCAGGACTAGAAACATGCACTCGACTGCTTGTGGGTACATCTCTGTCGAGTCCACCTCGATGGGCTCTGTTCCGGTCGACCAACCCTTGCACGCTAATGGATCGCGCGTCGAAGCCTGGTTCTCTGGGGTCGACTGGAACCCTACGCCCTGTACTGTACTGACGCCTATCATCTGGCTGCCGAGGAGCGTAAGACCCACCCCTCGGAGGGGAATTGGGCACTCGACGCCTATCATCTCGGTCGAGTCTGTCGCCATATTGATCTCGCCGATTCTCGCGCCCTTCACGCCGCGGAGGCGATCTGGGGCTGTGAGCCGACTGAACCGTATTCACAGTGACGGATCGACTGTGAATTCTGTTGCCCGACTGAGACACGACTGAATTCTGATCTCCTGCTGCCCGGAGCAGATCCCTGATCTGCAGCAAACCTCTGCCAGCTTCCGACTGCAAAGGCTGGATGGACTCTGCTATACGGGTCGCAGCTGCTAAATTCTGAATTGGGGTTCGATATACCTGAGTTGGCGGGAAGAGTTGACGTCGACTGGTGTCGGGAACTCGTTGCCGCGCGCGCTCGTCGAGTGCTCGCTGAAGGTTCTCCAGTCAAGTGCGCTCGGCCAAATTGGCCAGACGCGCCTCCTCCAAGGCACGAGCCTCGGGGGTTTCTCCTGCGATGGGAATACGCAGGGGATCCTCGTTCCTGCGGCGAAGTTCCTCTCTTTGCAGAGAGTCGAGTGGCTCGGGCTGGTACTCTTCGTAGCCTCGTGTAGGGTCGCCGCTGTCACCTGCTCCACCACCACGGGCGAAGCCAGGGGGACTGTGGGGCCCGTCGACCATCAAGATTTCCGCCGCTGGATCACTGCTACCGCACTCGGATGCAGTCCCTACGGAGCCAGTCGACAAATCGAACAAGCCGTAGAGAGATTCGTCGGGCTCGATTGCTGCAACTTGGGTGGTGGCCGATTGGCGAGCCACCGCGTGCCTCACCCATCGCTGAAGCCTCGACCGGCCCGAGCGCTTGCACTGGCGGGATACCGGGAGGGTGGACGATGGAGGAGCCGACCGATACTGGGTCGACGGTTGCCGCAGCAGAACGCCGCGGACATATGCACGAAAATGCGTCGCACCGCGGACGGGGAGCGCATCAACGTCGAGTGGAGCCTCATGGAGCCACGCGGAGTCGTCGGCGATGAAGGTGAGAGTGCCGAGATGGATCTCTTGACCCCTGACCAAAACTCCAGCAGACACCATGATGAAAGTACTCGGAAGAATCGCAACTTCTCCACAAAATCGCTAAAACACCTGCCCCACGGTGGGCGCCAACTGTCGTGGTTCTAAGCCTGACAGTAGAGTGGGGGGTAGGTATGGAGAGGCAAGGTCCTAGCTATGGAGAGGTTGTAAACACAAAGGATGTACAAGTTTAGGCCCTTCTCGGAGGAAGTAACAGCCCTACGTCTCGGAGCCCGGAGGCGGTCGAGTGGATTATGAGTATATGAGTTACAAGGTGCCGAACCCTTCTACCTGTGGAGGGGGTGGCTTATATAGAGTGCGCCAGGACCCCAGCCAGCCCACGTAGGAGAGGGTTTAAGGTGAGTTAAGTCTGGGGCGTTACTGGTAATGCCCCACATAAAGTGCCTTTACTATCATAAAGTCTACTTGATTACAGGCCATTGCAGTGCAGAGTGCCTCTTGACCTTCTGGTGGTCGAGTGAGTCTTCGTGGTCGAGTCCTTCAAGACAGTCGAGTGTGTCCCTCATTGGTCGACTGGAAGGCGACTTCTTCTAAGGGTGTCCTTGGGTAAGGTACTTAGATCAGGTCCATGACCCTACCCTAGGTACATAACCCCATCACCAGGACCGCGTGGGTTTGTGGCGTTTAGGGCTTCGCTGGTAACCACTAGGACAGATGGAAAGACTTTGACATGGGTAGGGAAGGAAGGTATACATAATGAGACCGTGAATGTTTACACACGCGTGAGAGTGGTTTTCCTTTGTTTTGCACTGAAAATTTGGAGGGTTGGAAGGTTGAAAATGTATTTTTGCACTGCCACATGATTTTGGTTAGAGTGGCACTTGGTTTAGGGTTAGAGTGGCACTTGGTTTAGGATTTAAAGGGAATAAATTTGCATGTTAGTCCATGACTTGTTTTGTTTGAATGAAAGAGAGGGTTTCTCACCCCCTCTAATTTTCATTAATGAAAACCACAAGTTCTCTAACTTCATGACTTGGTTTAGGTAAGAAATGATATGTTTGGGCACAGACATTTTTTTAACACACATAATAAACCCTAATAACTTAGATAAGATGCAACACACCGTACCCTTACATGAAGCAATAATAATAAGTTCACGGACACATGACGAAACATGACATGACACGACACGACATATAAAAGCAACAAAATAAAAACGAAACATGATGAGCTTGACTCCGGGCTTGAACATCTTCATCTTGACCTCCTTCTTCCCCCTTGGCCGCGCGCCCCTTCAACATCGTCTTCAACTTCACACCTCCTCCTTCTCGTCGTAGGGAAGGGAGTGCATCTGCCTGGAGTGGGGAAGATGCTCTCATAGTTGGTGTAGGATGTTGTACACGATGAAGAAGATGGCCTCACAGCCGCACCAAAAGACTTGGCCGAGGAGCTCACGCGCGCCAAACGGGTTGGTGAAGGTGACCGTGAGCAGTAGGAGGATGCCGCCGCGGTCACGAACCTTGTTGAGGTTGAACATCCTAGGCGAGCCTAGTGGAAGGTGGGCATAGCCGGCTCTAAGGAAGGCGCGGGTGAGTTCGACAGAACCCCTCCACCTTGAAATAGCCCACACACGGAGCTCCCTCTCCACGAGCACGCCCAGTGGGTAGCGCAGCTCCGTCATGACAGGCAGACGGTTGAAGGTCGGCCCGTATAACTGCATCTTCACTTGGTCTCGCTTGGGGAGGGCTCGGCCGCTTGGGTGTTTGAAGTTGGAGATAATGGATCGGATCTGGCCTGTGGGTGGGAAAGGAAGAGAGGCACCCCATTTATAGGTCTGTGGGTGGGAGAGGAAGAGAGAAAGGATGAGAATGGTGCGTGTGTGAATCCGGATGCGTGTGTGTATCTGTTACGTTTTGCACTCTTTAACTTTTGACGAAAACGACGCATGGGGCGCGTGCGTGCATCTGAATCACTGCATAGCACTTTAACCGGGCCCGTGCATCTGACTCGCTGCCCTGAACCACTGCCGTAATGCCTATCTCTAAATTAATACATGCATGTCCACCTAGCTCGCCTTGCTAGCCTAGCTCGCAAACTGAACGACGACTGGGCAAAACAACAACGAGGCGTCGTAGTAACCTGAAGAAAGAGACAGAGAGAACTAAGAGAGGGAACAAAAGAGGAAGTAAGAGAGAGAGACGGGAGGAAGGGCGGGGTACGGGCCTGCGGGAGGTGGTCGCCCGGCGGTGATGTTCCGGCGAGCAGGCGGCAACGCGGGAGGCACGGTCGGGAGCTTCTCTCCCGAACCAAAACGAGCATGGAGGCGGGCGAGCGCTGGAGGCTACCGAGGAAGGGGAGCAGTGGCCTGGTGGCACCCGGGCGAACTTGGTCGCATCGGCGTTCGGGTCTGGTGAAGCAGGTGCGGCGCCAGGCATCCACGAGCTCGGGTGCGCGAAGGGAGGAGGTTGGGGTCCATCGAGAGGCTTCCATGGCGCTGGTGTGCTCATGTCCAAGAGAGAAGACAGGGAGAGCGGGGAAGGTTAGAGAGAGAGGGGGGAACTGAGCGAGAGAGAGACGCAGGGGAAGGAATGGAGAGACGGGGAGAAGAAGGCGACGGTCCCGGGGTCACCGATGGCTTGTCGGAGATGCGCCTGTGGCGCGGGTCCTGGTGCTCCGGTGGCTCGCGGTCGCCGGAGGCATAGAGACGAGCAGAGCCGTGGAGACGAGCAGAGGCGGGTGGAGGCGGCTGCCTCGATCCAGATCAGATCGAGCGCTACGGGAGGCTCTCTGGGCCGTCGGATCTGAGATCTGGAGGTCCAGATCAGGTGGGGGTTTGGCTGGTGGATCTGGCCAAGTGGAGGCAGGGGACTGGGTGCGTGCGGATTACGAGGAGAGCGGCGGTGGCTGTGGGATTGGAGGGAGTTGGTCTGCCTAGGGTTTAGGTTAACTAGAAATGGAATAGGGGAGGCCTCTATATATAGCAGGTGGATGATAAGAGGGAGTATGAGGGTAATCTGGACCCTTCGATTATAATCGAACAGCCCGGGACAATTAGGTTAGGGGCTAATCTGATCCTTCGATTGACATCGGACGGTCGAAAATAAATGGCTTAGTGGAGACCAACAAATAAACGCAGATGTTTTAGGGATGCTTGGGGATGATCCGGACCCACCGGTAACAATGATCCGGGTCTGGTTCGGGGAAGTTTTCGGACGCGCGCTTGAGGGGGCTACGAGCTGGCAAGAGAGGTTAGATGGTCATGGTCAAGAGGGAAGCAAAAAACCCGATTGGTCTCGGAACGGTCAATGAAAGCAAGGGGGGACGCGACAACTAAGAACGGGTACTGGTTTTATGAAAACATGTGGATGCAATGCACATGATGCTATGAGATGAGATGCATGAGATGAACAAATTGCAAAACAAAAGACAAAAACCCAACCACGAAGGAAATATCATATCGCATCTCCGGAAAAGGCAAGAGTTGGAGCTACGAATATGGAAAGTTGTATCCGGGGCGTTACAACACTCCACCACTACGAGAGGATCTCGTCCTGAGATCTAGGATGGCACCGGAGAGAAACAGAAGAGAAAGAGAAGAGGTAAAACTAAGTTGCTTCTTTGACAAACGAGTGAAACCAATGAACCTTGAGAGGTTGAAAAGTTGAAAGAAGAACACAACAGAGTTGAACGAAATTGGAGCACTCCGATAGAAAAGAGAAACAAAGAACATCATGTGAACCTTGGAGTTGCAAAGCTATGAATGACGAGCACAATGGACAAGAAGGAATTGAAACCACTCTGGTTGAAACGAGATAAATAAGGAACGAGGAATATCATATTCGGACAACACTCCGGTTGAAAAGAGAATGCAAGACTTGATAAGATGAAAAGAACTTGAAGAGATGACACAACACTCCGGTTAAATGGGTAAGCAATAAAAGAACATGATCTTGACAAAACAAGATGATGGGTCGAAGAGAGCAACATCACAAAGCCTACGGAAGAAAGAATAGAAGATAGATCATTAGAATAACAGAATTGAGAAGGGAATGCCAACTTCTGCCACAAATGAGCTCGGAAAACACCCTTCCTAGAAGGTTACAACGGGGTTGTTGGAAAACCAACAACGAAACGAATAAGCTTGTAGTGGGCTTATGGAAAACATCTCAAGACTATGAGATGACATTCTGCCACTAACAAAAACAATTTCTTGCTTTGAGATCGACGAAGAGATGAAAAATTCTTCCACCAAGAGGATAAAGAGAAAGCTTGGGTCATGCATAATCACCACAAATAGCAACAACCCTTAAGGAAAGGTTTTAGGTGAAATCTGACACAAGATAACTCCAACAAAGAAGTTGATTGGTCGAAAAGATCTCTTGAACGAAGAGAAAATGATGGATTTAAACTACCTCATTCTTGACAACATATGAATCATGAAACATGAAGGAAATTGTCAAGAGTGACATAACACCACCTCAAAAGATAATATAGAAGGAATTGCACTTCAAAATGTAAGATGAAGAATGCTTGAACTCCTCCAACAAGAATCTTGAAGAACAATTCGAGAATGAATTAAATCCTTGATGAAGCACCATGTAGAACCTCCATGAAGAACTCCGGTAATAAAAGAACGATAGAAAGGAAGAGAAGTTGAAAGAACAAGGTGAAGCCTTGCAATGATTTAGATGGAGCTTTGCGACGATATAACCAAGAAAACTTGGAACTCCGGAAATAAAAGAATTGAATCACCTCGAGGAAATAAGAATAAGATTTATTGTATGCTTATCCTTCATCAAATTCAATTGATGACAAGCAATGGATTTGGAACACTACTTATTCCCGTAGAAAGGATTAAAAGAGATATAGCGCAAACTTGAGAAGGTATTGATGGAACCACCGGTGGGATTAAAAAGAACGAATGAATTGATATGATAACAACGGAAGAGGAATGTTGGACGAACCACCGTAAGGATTAAAATAACAAATGGAGAAAACGAACACATCACCAGGAAGAATTGGAAAATGAACAAAGATACTTGAGGGGATTTAGATACATGAGAATGAAGAGATCATGAACTAATTAGAGGATATTTGAACGATGCATCGATAAGATTTGGAGAACGATAGCTACATGCTGAGAGTAATATTCAGAAATGATGGCCTTCGGATGATCGAGAAGGGAAGCAACTCCTGAAATGCGTCGGATGGTAAGAAAAGAATTGTCACAATCAAAAATAATTACGAGAGGATGGTATAAAGTTTGAACTGCGCATCTTTCGAAGAAAGGATAAGGACTGAAGAGAAACTCTTCTTCGGTCTTCAGATGCGGAGAAAGACGAGGAGAAACACTACCATGACTTGTTGCGATACTCCGGGAGAATGAAAAAGAAGAAGGGTTGAACCAAAGATGAAAAGAATTTCGAAGCGATTTTGGAGATGGCATCTGACTGATGAAATTTCAATCTTACGTCAAACTTCGAAATAGGATTTGAGAATAGCTCCGGGAAATTAGAAGAGTCAGGTAAGATCCTGGGAAAAGACCTGTGGGTTAGGGCCCACTCAAGAGAAACACCCTTGAAAAAAAATTTAAAGAGAGGTTGCACCAGTTGAATTAAATGGCTTGAATGAGATAACAACCTCGAAATATCTTGAATGGATTGAGAATGGAAACACAAGTCTTGTGAGATATCTTGAGCACTCGGGATAAGAATAGAGAGAGGTGAACAATTAAGAGGTGCACCGACATGGAAAAACATTTGAAACGTGGAAAGGGATATGATCAACACCGAAAGCTTGAATTAAATCCACCGGAGAAGAAAAGAGACAAAGAATAATAGACTTTAAGCTCCGTTAGTATCTTCCTAAGAATCACCGGATAAGATCATTGATGGAAAAGAATGGAGAGTCTTCCCATCAATAAAATGGATACCCGATTAAGAAATCTGAGTCCTTGAAGAAAAGGGTGGGAGGGCAGGAAAACAAAGGCAACTTGGGGCTGATGGAATGTACACCGTTGAGAAAACTTAGAATTGATCTCGCGAATGTTGAAATGATCGGATCCACTTGAAGAGAAACACGCCGGCTGGAAAAGAATTGACATGACAATCTCAATGATCAAAAGGATTAGTACTCCCATAGAAATATGAGAACACCGCTTGAAAGGTATGGAATCAACACTTGACATTGAAGCAACTCAAATACCACAACTCAAAACAAAACAAAGGATTGACTTGCAGAAATAAGCCAAAACAAACATATGATAGAGATTTCGTCCGAAGTTTTCATGGTGGGGCCCACACGGGCTCGATCGTACAGCACCATCATGTACAAGGCAGTGCACATGACATACGAAGTGTCCTCGAACCGGCATAGCCAAGGGTTCTTTAAGACACAACGAGACCACTGTAAAAATGACGGATAGGCGGACCACTAGACGTCGAACCCCAATCTCATATCATGCATCTGTCGGAAAGATATTCTAGGAGCTACTTGAATACCTACCTATAAACTCCCGAAACTTTCTGTTTATGCAATCTGGTGTTGGGGATACAGGGGAAGCAATATATCTCACCCAAACTAACAATCCCTACATCCAGCTGTATCCATCCGTCAACACATAACCAAGAAAACTCCGGAAATCGTGTACCTCAACCTTCGAAAAGCATCCGTTATACGAGCTATGGCAATACTCCCGAACTCCCGCCCCAGTACTGGGTGGTGTCGAGGTTATCTCACCAACAACTGCATAAAAGAGATTTTCGATGTCGGCAAAACTCAGGTATTCCAAAACTGCAACGATAAAATTATGACGACAACACCTCGGAGCTCAACTCCCCAGGACAATGCCACAACCCCTAAATGTCAGGAGGCACCAAGAGCAATGTTCTCGTCGTAAGAATATCGGAACGATCCCAAGATACCCGCATGATCCTAAATTTTTTTAGTGAAATTTGAGGAGAGGAAAGACAAAACATCTACGTCAGGAGTCCTCACCAGAGCGACGAAGGGGGCTGAGGAGTAAAAAGAATCCTACTCTCCAATATATATAATCCTAAGACTCAAAATAGTTTTCTTCTAGACTCAACAACGGCCAACAATCAAGAGGGCTCCTATGGTCGGTCGAGGCTCTGATACCAACTTGTCACGCCTAAGATGCGACCCTATCCTAAAGGAACTCGAAGGTCCCACCAAGGATAGAAGCGCATCTTGAAGATGCTTTTGCAAGGTGGATATCATTACATCAACACTACATAATAGATGGGGATACATGCAAGACGCATAGAATGCCACATGAATACAACATCACAGTACATAAGAGCACCATCCGACTACGAATGAAACACAAACAAAAACTCAAACGACATCCATCCTGCTAGCCTAGGCTGCCGACCTGGAACCTATACCCTGATCGAAGAAGCAGAAGAAGAACTCAACGCAAGCAAGCATCGGTCTCGTGTCATGATCATCGCAAAACCTGTACCTGCAACTGTTGATGTAGTAATCTGTGAGCCACGAGGACTCAGCAATCCCATTACCATGGGTATCAAGACTAGCAAAGCTTAATGGGAAAGGAAGGGGTAAAGTGGTGAGGTTGCAGCAGTGACTAAGCATATATGGTTGCTAACATACGCAAATAAGAGCGAGAAGAGAGCAAATGGAACGGTCGTGAAGCTAGCAATGATCAAGAAGTGATCCTGAACTCCTACTTACGTCAAACATAACCCAAAAATCGTGTTCACTTCCCGAACTCCGCCGAAAAGAGACCATCACGGCTACACACGCGGTTGATGCGTTTTAATTCGGGTCTGGTGTCAAGTTATCTACAACCGGACATTAACAAATTCCCATCTGCCCATAACCGCGGGCACGGCTTTCGAAAGTTTATACCCTGCAGGGGTGTCCCAACTTAGCCCATGACAAGCTCTCGCGATCAATGAAGGATATTCCTTCTCCCAGGAAGACCCGATCAGACTCGGAATCCCGGTTTACAAGACATTTCGACAATGGTAAAACAAGTCCAGCAAGACCGCCCGATGCGCCGACAATCCCGATAGGAGCTGCACATATCACGTTCTCAGGGCAACACCGGATGAACACTACGTACAACTAAAACCAGCCCTCAAGTTTCCCCGAGGTGGCGCTGCAAGTGGCTTTGGTTCGGACCAACACTTAGACAAGCATTGGCCCGGGGGGCTAAAATAAAGATGACCCTCGGGTTGGCCGACCCAAGGGAAAGGTATAGGTGGTGGTGAGCCAAATGGTAAAACCAAGGTTGGGCCTTGCTGGAGGAGTTTTATTCAAAGCGAACTGTCAAGGGGGTCCCATAAATCACCCTACCGCGTAAGGAACGCAAAATCCGGGAACATAACACCGGTATGACGGAAACTAGGGCGGCAAGAGTGGAACAAAACATCAGGCATAAGGCCGAGTCTTCCACCCTTTACCAAGTATATAGATTCATTAATAATATAAGAGATATTATGATATCCCAATATAATCTTGTCCACCATGGAGCAATCTTCAACTTGACCTGCAACTAACAATGCTATAAGAGGGCCTGAGCAAAAGCGGTAACATAGCCAAACAACGGTTTGCTAGGAAGGGTGAAAACGGTTAGAGGCTGACATGGCAATTTGGGAGGCTTGAGGAGCAAAAAATAGGTAGCGCAGCATAGCGATAGAACAAAGCAACTAGCATAGCAATGATAGTAATGAGATCCATGGTGACGGTCATCTTGCCTGAGATCCCGCTAGGAAGAAGAATGAGTCCATGAAGAAGACGAACGGGCGTAGTCGAACGAATCCTCACAATCGCAACATTATTGGAACTAAGAAGCAACACCGGAAAGAAACAAACAACATGATAAACACACAAGCATAATCATGGCATGATGCACAATCAAGTATGATGCATGACATGAGGCATGACATGGCAAAGTGCAACAAACAATACTACAAGTTAACTGGAGCTCGAGTTGCATATTGACAAAACACCACCTTCGAGTTATTTAGTTTGCTCTCGTTTAGGTACACAACAATGTTAAATGTTGTTAAACATGGCAAGAGGTGAAGCATAAGTAAACGAACTATTTAGGCAAGTTTAAATGAGGCCGGAAGTAACAAACAACAATTCCGGAAAATCCCCATATGCATATTTCGAATTTGGTACTGTTCTGCCCTAACCCATATTTTATAGTTGTTAAACAGGAAAATAAAGTGCACCATGTTAAACTAGGCATTTTTCTACCCCATTTACATATAAAGTTCATTTAAAACTGAGCTACGGTTATTTAGTTATGAAATAAAGCATTTTAACATGGCATTTAAGAAAATTAATGCAAACAGCAATTTAAACATTTAACATGGATGAAAGTGGAAATTATTAATCTACACAAAATTCTAAGCATTTTACATGTTTAAATCATTTTAATCCGATGCACGGTTTGAGAGATATAAATGCATGAACATGAGGGTCAGTAATTTACTAGATAAATAGCAAAATCACTGAACTGGAAAAAAAACATGATATGGGCCACATCTGCTAACGGGCTGCACAGGACAGGAGAGTGGCTGGAGGGGCTGCTCACCCATGGGCTGAGGCCCAATTGGAAGCAGAGGGAGGCCGACTGGGGGGCGCAACCGGGCCTTGGAGCCCACCTGGCGGTCGCTTGCGGATGAGGCGTAGTCAACGCGGGCGTCGACCTCTGCCCGTCAGGAAGCAGAGCAGCGGCGGCGAGCTGACTTGGCAGTTGTAGGCAGAGCGGCGACGAGACTTGGCGGCGCGAGGACGCACGGGAACCGACCGGATCCGAGACCACAGCGGCGGAGCAGAGGAGATCCGGTCCAGATCGGGGCCGAACGCAAACTGAACGATGACTAGGCAAAACAATGACGAGGCTTCAAGTAACCTGAAGAAAGAGACAGAGAGAACTGAGAGAGGGAACAAAAGAGGAAGTAAGAGAGAGAGACGGGAGGAAGGGCGGGGTACGGGCCTGCAGGAGGTGGTCGCCGGCGGCGAGGTTCCGGCGAGCAGGAGGCACGGTCGGGAGCTTCTATCCCGAACCAAAACGAGCATGGAGGCGGGCGAGCGTTGGAGGCTACCGAGGAAGGGGAGCAGCGGCCTGGTGGCACCCGGGCGAACTTGGTCGCAGCGGCGTTCGGGTCTGGTGAAGCAGGTGCGGCGCCGGGCATCCACGAGCTCGGGTGCGCGAAGGGAGGAGGCTGGGGTCCATCGGGAGGCTCCCATGGCGCTGGTGTGCTCCTGTCCAACAGAGAAGACAGGGAGAGCGGGGAAGGTTAGAGAGAGAGGGGGGCACTGAGCGAGAGAGAGACGCACGGGAAGGAATGGAGAAACGGGGAGAAGAAGGCGACGGTCCTGGGGTCGCCGATGGCTTGCCGGAGATGCGCCTGTGGCATGGGTCCTGGTGCTCCGGTGGCTCGCGGTCGCCGTAGGCGTGGAGACGAGCAGAGGCGGGTGGAGACGGCTGCCTCGATCCAGATCGGATCGAGCGCTGCGGGAGGCTCTCTGGGCCGTCGGATCTGAGATCTGGCGGTCCAGATCTGGTGGGGGTTTGGCTGGTGGATCTAGCCAAGTGGAGGCAGGGGACTGGGTGCGTGCGGATTGCGAGGAGAGCGGCGGCGGCTGCGGGATTGGAGGGAGTTGGTCTGCCTAGGGTTTAGGTAAACTAGAAATGGAATAGGGGAGGCCTCTATATATAGCAGGTGGATGATAAGATGGAGTATGAGGGTAATATGGACCCTTCGATTATAATCGAACAGCCCGGGACAATTAGGTTAGGGGCTAATCTGATCCTTCGATTGACATCGGACGGTCGAAAATAAATGGCTTAGTGGAGACCAACAAATAAACACAGATGTTTTAGGGATGCTTGGGGATGATCCGGACCCACCGGTAACAACGGTCCGGGTCTGGTTCGGGGAAGTTTTCGGACGCGCGCTTGAGGGGGCTGCGAGCTAGCAAGAGAGGTTAGGTGTTCATGGTCAAGAGGGAAGCAAAAACCCGATTGGTCTTGGAATGGTCAACGAAATCAAGGGGAGACGCGGCAAGTAAGAACGGGTATGGGTTTTATGAAAACATATGGATGCGATGCACATGATGCTATGAGATGAGATGCATGACATGAACAAAATGCAAAACAAAAGACAAAAACCCAACCACGAAGGAAATATCATATCACATCTCCGGAAAAGGCAAGAGTTGGAGCTACGAATATGGAAAGTTGTATCCGGGGCATTACACGTAGCTCGCTTAGCGCGCCTCGCTCGCATGCATGCACGTCCGCCTCCCGCGCATGCAAACCCACATCGCCGTCTCCCATGCATGCAAGGCCTAGAAAGGCTGAGACGGGCTATTTATTGTGGTCTCAGGCCCAGACAACGAGACGACCCAATGGTCCATCCAGCGCATCCGATATTTGTTTAAAAAACAATCTCCCAGCCAATCAGATTGCATCACACGGATCGCCCCCTCCCCCCCTCCCCCCGCTCCCCGCAGATTCCTTCTAGAAGGGTTAGATCGACGGCCCTTGATCGCCGCTAGGGTTAGATGGACGGTCCTTGTTCAGTGCTAGGGTTAGCGGGGTTTGACAGGGGTTTGGAGCGGTCAAAGCTATGTTTGACCGGATTTCAAATGAGCATACTAAATTAAATGAAAATCAGAAAAATAAAAAACCTGCGCACATAGTCTTGTTATGTCATATACTAAGGACTTAAGTTGATAAACAAGGATTAGATACATTTAAATGATAAGTTCATGTGTATTATGTGATATCTCGAGTATCTCAAACTCTCTTGTATGAAGTGAAGAGAAGTGTTTTGGGGAAATGAACATGAAAATTTCAAAAAACTCACCACAGCTTCATTTTGGAGTGACTAAGAAGGATTCGGGCTTCTTTTTTCATTTTGATGTTTTAGACTTGTTTAAATCTTGGTCAAAGTTAAGTTTGACCAGAATTCAAACGAGCAAAACAAATTAAAAAAATGAAAAAATGAAAAAACCAGCGCACATAGTCTGTATATATAGAATATATGTTTAGGAAAGTTATTTGGCTGATTTAGACAAGGTCGAAAAAAAACCTTGCTTAGAAATGAGGCTCTTTACCCTACCTTTGGACCCTCTTTTTAGCACATTTTTCATGAAAATTTCAAAAACCTCACCACAACTTCATTTTGGATTGACTAAGAAGGATCCAGGCTTAGTTTTTCATTTTGATGTTTTAGACTTGTTTAAATCTTGGTCAAAGTTAGGTTTGACCTGAATTCAAATGAGCAAAACAAAATTAAAAAAACAAAAAAAGGAAAAACCATGTGCTCATTCAAAAATCATCCAACAAATTTAAACATCATGTCAAACATATTTCTAACATAGATCCAACATCATCCAACAGAAATACAACAGTATTCATAATGTTTCATAATTATTCATAGCGTTGAGGCTTCTGTCTATTCCTTGAGCTTCTTGCCATCACTGTGCACCTCGTGCACCTTGTGCTCATTGCTTCTTCTCTTCTCCTCTTGGTTGTCGGTACCTTGTGCGTCTTCTTCAAACCTATCATAGAGTTGTGCAAAACATAAAGGGTAATGAGATCATGTCAAGTGATAAATGTACAATAGTATTTGACCCTTACCTAACATAACTCACAACAAAAGAAGGTTGGTCACCATTTGGAGCCTCACTTGGATCATCATTTGGAGCCTCACTTGGATCACCATGATCACCATTTGGAGCCTCACTTGGATCACCATGATCACCATTGGGAGCCTCAGTTGGATCACCATGGTCACCATTTGGAGCCTCACTTGAATCATTATTTGGAGGATATTTTGGATCATCGTCAAAATCATGCGGTTGTTGGCCATCATCATTTGGAACCTCGTCAAAATCCTCATCTCATGCAACCAGTTGTTGACCATCATTTTCATCTGTTGAGGTAACCGGCTGCTGACCAACATTTTCATTGAAGCCTTCATCGAAACTCTCTCCGAACGCTGGATCTACTGTGTTATCACAATACTTACCGAAATGACCTGACCCAGCACACCTTGTGCACTTACGCTTCATCGCTCCAAGTCCAGCTCCTTCACTCCAAGGTCTGATTCGACTTTTCCTTGGTCTACCTGTTGCTCTCTTCAGAACTGGAGCACAAAGCTTGAATCCAGGGTCCACCATGTCCCATTATTATTTTCCCTCCATAGCAGGCAAGGCATAAGCATATGTGGCTTTGAACCTTGCAACAGAGTAGTAATCATGCACATACTGATGTATGTTCCCTGCTGGACCTGGGAGAGAAGTGATGAAAAACAAGGCATGAATGCATGGCAACCCAGTTATCTGCCATTGCCTACAACTGCAAGTTCTAGCTTCTAAATCCACTGGATAACTCCATTCCCTCTTCTCTTTATCGAAATATGATATCTCTGCTGTGGTACCCGAGCAAAGAGTCATGTTCATTTCCAAGCCTGTTGTTTTCTACTTCAATTCATTCATCATGGCAGGGATGATAATGTTGCCCATGAATTTTGCCTCGGCTATTCCTGCACGATAATGAAATTTTTGCATGTATTCTATCCTTATCATGTCAAGCAAATCCACCACATAATTATCCTTTAGTTTCCGGATCATTGAGTTGAAAGACTCTGCTAGATTATTGTGCACATAGTCAACTTTGCTTAGTTCACTGAATTGGCTTCTAGCCCATAACTTGAGGTGGTGTGTTTCCAAGTATTCTTTCACTTTGGGATTCATGTATAACTGCCTCAAGTGGTAGTTGTGCTTCTTCACACTGGAAGTCAAAGATTCTGGCCATAAATTGTCGGTATACAACTTTCCTTTGAATTTCTTCATGAAATTTGCAGCAAGGTGATGCATGCATTCCCTATGCTCTACTCCAGGGAACACATTGTCCACGACCACTTCTAAACCTTTGCAGGCATCTGTATGAATGACCAACCCATTGGGATGTGCAATAGCTCGGCGCAGATTATCCAAAAACCAAGTCCAGCTCTCCTCGGACTCTGTCTCCAGCACATCGTAGGCAACTGGAAATACAAAATTGTGCACATCAACTGCACAAGCTGCTACTAACTGCCCTTTAAACCTCCCTCTGAGAAAAGTGGCATCAATAGCCAAATAAGGCATGCAGCCTGCCAAAAAACCCCGGCGACAAGCCTCAAAGCAGACAAAAACCCTCCTAAAGCATTCCTTGGTCTTTGTCACTCCCCTGAATGTGTACTCCACGGTGTGGTGATCAATATCTACAATACTACCTGGGCTTGTCCTCTCCACTTCACCTTTGAATGAATACAACAATTGAAAACTTTCCTGCCAATTACCATAAATAGAATCCATAGCATGTTGTTTACCATTGAACAACCTCATGTATGGTAAATCTATCTTGAACTTATCTTTGATGTTCTTCTGCAATTCCTTTGGACCCACTTGCTGGTTTTATTTCACCCACTTCTCTACTTCTTCTACCACCCATCTTGACTTGGCTCTACTGATTGTATCCTTCCTAATGGTTGATTCCTGGCATGTGTGCTTAAAAGGGTTCACTTTGACTTGAACATTAGTGCTATTTCGCATTTTAGATGCGAGCAACCTCCATGGACAACTCTCAGTCGGACAGTGCACTCTGTAACGTACTTGATCGCTCTTGTCAACTTTGAAAGTACGTTCTACCTTGATGTAGTATGTCACAAGTGCATTTCTACACTCATTCATGGATGCAAAAACTGTACCTTCTTCCATATGAGGGTTCAAAGGGCCCCATTCAACAGCTGCAAGGTCTTCGTCCTCACCCACCGCGTCATCTCCACATGGACAGCATTGTGAGCCTCATCTTGGTTTTTAGCCCGAGGTGGCCATCATAAATTCCGAATAACATCAGAATATAACTTATCTTCATCAACCCCGGAATTGTAGTCATCAGGCTCCACTTCAAGGGGGACCCTACTGCGTTGCCCACACTTGTCGATCCACCACGTCATCGTGCACCAACTGAACTGTTCTGGCTAGAGATGCCATTATGAGGACTTGGTTCTCCCCGAGATGTTGCACCTGCCATCCTAGGTCCAAATGCCTGCTCAAGCACATCAATTTGCAGCCTCACATGAAAATTGTCTTTCTCTTTATGCCTAGCAAACATGCTAGCCAGCTCTTCATCATTACTAACTATCACCCATTTCTTTTCCCCATCATAGTATTTGTATACCACTTCATCAAGCAAACCCCAAGGATATTGGCTACAAATTACCTCCCCAAGTTGTCTGAAACTCCAATTACTAGCCATTGGCAACCGATAATCGAAACCTCCTTGGTATTTCTTATTATCCTTTGCATCGAATATGTACCGGTCCCTTCTAATTTGCACCAAGAAAGCAAACCTCAACTCCATCCTAACTGACGAAAAACAGAGACGCAATCAGCACACTAATTGGGCAAACCTACTCGAATCGACTTTCCAAATGCACAAATAAGCTCAATCTAAACATGATGCATGACTTACCCCTCGGGAACCCAGTCGTGGACGAGGCGGATCTCTGGCCCTATGCCTACCTCGCCAAATACTCCAGGGTCGCCGTTGCTCGCCATTTCGCCCTGGGGTTCTTCCTCCTAGTTCAAACAGCTCCAGCAGCCCCCACCTTTGAGCGCTCCGGAGGGGCGTACGGAAGGAGGCCGCGCCGTGGGTCGAGCAGGTGGCGGGCGCCCCACCCGTGGCATCATAGGTAGCAATTGAGCGTCGGCGCAGGATGGTAGCGGCGGAGCAGGATGCGCAGCTGGTGGCGGGGTAGCAGCTGGCTGCGGTGCAGGTGGCGCGGCGGTGCAGGACGGCCGGCCGGCGGATGGGCAGAGTGGGCTAGAATCCTACGAATGATTTGGGGATTTAGTTCCATGGGCCTACATGTCAGCTCCGGACCCACGTCCACGCAGTCCCACGTGTAAGCTCCGGACCCACAACCACTAACACCGGCGGACGGAATGGACTCAAAAATGGCCGTTTGGCCTCGTCATAGTAGTTGTGCATGGACTAGGGGAAAAATTGAGCACAATTTGCATCCGAGGGCAAAACTGAGCACATGGACACCACTAAGGGCAAATGGATAATTAACCCTTTTATTTTTGTTCCTTTCTTTTTGTTCCTGTTTAGTAATAAATAATTCATCTAGCCTCTGTTTAGATGTGTTTTTATGTTTTAATTAGTGTTTGTGCCAAGTAGAACCTTTGGAAAGACTTGGGTGAAGTCTTTGTGATCTTGCTGTAAAAAAGAAACTTTTGCACTCACGAGATTAGCTGCCATTTTTTACTAGATAGTGCTTTCAGGTTGATTCTTTTTTAAGATGATTAATAGACAAATTCCTCACGTCCACCAATTTATTTCAGAATTTTTGGAGTTACAAAAGTATTTGAATGATACAGATTACTACAGACTGTTCTATTTTTGACAGATTCTGTTTTCTATGTGTTGTTTGCTTATTTTGATGAATCTATGAGTAGTATCGGAGGGTATGAACCATAGAAAAGTTGGAATACAGTAGATATTACACCAATATGAATTTAGAATGAGTTCACAATAGTACCTAAGTGGTGGTTTTATTTTCTTATACTAACGGAGCTTACGAGTTTTCTGTTGAGTTTTGTGTTGTGAAGTTTTCAAGTTTTGGGTAAAGATTCGATGGACTATGGAATAAGTGTTGGGAAACGTAGTAATTTCACAAAAATTCCTACGCACACACAGGATCATGGTGATGCATAGCAACAAGAGGGGAGAGTGTGTCCATGTACCCTCGTAGACCGAAAGTGGAAGCGTTAGAACAACATGGTTGATGTAGTCGTACGTCTTCACGGCCCGACCGATCAAGCACCGAAACTACGACACCTCCGAGTTCTAGCACACGTTCAGCTCGATGACATCCCTCGAACTCCGATCTAGCCGAGTGTCGAGGGAGAGTTCCGTCAGCATGACGGCGTGGTGACGATCTTGATGTTCTACCGTCGCAGGGCTTTGCCTAAGCACAGCTACAATTTTATCGAGGAGGACTATGGTGGAGGGGGGCACCGCACACGACTAAGAGATCAAGAGATCAATTGTTGTGTCTAGAGGTTCCCCCTGCCCCCGTATATAAAGGAGCAAGGGGGGAGGGGCATCCGACCTAGGAGGGGGCGCGCCAAGGGGAGTCCTACTCCCACCGGGAGTAGGGCTCCCTCCTTTCTTGTTGGAGTAGGAGAAGGGGGGAAAGAGGAGGGAGAAAGAGGAAGGAAAGGGGGGCGCCACCCCCCTCTCCTTGTCCTATTCAGACTAGGGGGCCAGGGGCGCGCGGTCCAGCCCTTGCCTCCTCTCCTCTTCTCCACTAAGGCCCATGTAGGCCCATTAAGCCCCCAGGGGGTTCCGATAACCTCCCGGTACTCCAGTAAAATCCCGATTTCACCCGGAACACTTCCGACATCCAAATATAGGCTTCCAATATATCAATCTTCATGTCTCGACCATTTTGAGACTCCTCGTCATGTCCATAATCACATTCGGACTCCGAACAAACTTCGGTACATCAAACTCATAAACTCATAATATAACTGTCATCGAAACCTTAAGCGTGCGGACCCTACGGGTTCGAGAACTATGTAAACATGACCGAGAACCATTTCCAGTCAATAACCAATAGCGGAACCTGGATGCTCATATTGGCTCCTACATATTCTATGAAGATCTTTATCGGTCAAACCGCATAACAACATACGTTGTTCCCTTTGTCATCGGTATGATACGTGCCCGAGATTTGATCGTCGGTATCTCAATACCTAGTTCAATCTCGTTACCGGCAAGTCTCTTTACTCGTTACATAATGCATCATTTCATAACTAACTCATTATCTACATTGCTTGCAAGGCTTATAGTGATGTGCATTACCGAGAGGGCCCAGAGATACCTCTCCGACAATCGGAGTGACAAAACCTAATCTCGAAATACACCTACTCAACATGTACCTTTGGAGACATCTGTAGAGCTCCTTTATAATCACCCAGTTACGTTGTGACGTTTGGTAGCACTCAAAGTGTTCCTCCGGTAAACGGGAGTTGCATAATCTCATAATTGTAGGAACATGTATAAGTCATGAAGAAAGCAATAGCAACATACTAAACGATCAAGTGCTAAGCTAACGGAATGGGTCATGTCAATCACATCATTCTCCTAATGATGTGATCCCGTTAATCAAATGACAACTCATGTCTATGGTTAGGAAACATAACCATCTTTCATTAATGAGCTAGTCAAGTAGAGGCATACTAGTGACTTTAAGTTTTTCTTTGTATTCACACATGTATCATGTTTCCGGCTAATACAATTATAGCATGAATAATAAACATTTATCATGATATGAGGAAATAAATAATAACCTTATTATTGCCTCTAGGGCATATTTCCTTCAGTCTCCCACTTGAACTAGAGTCAATAATCTAGATTACACAGTAATGATTCTAAGACCCATGGAGTCTTGGTGTTGATCATGTTTTGCTCGTGGAAGAGGCTTAGTCAACGGGTCTGCAACATTCAGATCCGTATGTATCTTGCAAATCTCTATGTCTCCCACCTGGACTTGGTCCCGGATGGAATTGAAGCATCTCTTGATGTGCTTGGTCCTCTTGTGAAATCTGGATTCCTTTGCCAAGGCAATTGCACCAGTATTGTCACAGAAGATCTTCATTGGTCCCGATGCACTAGGTATGACACCTAGATCGGAAATGAACTCCTTCATCCAGACTCCTTCATTTGTTGCTTCCGAAGCAGCTATGTACTCCACTTCGCATGTAGATCCCGCCACGACGCTTTGTTTAGAACTGCACCAACTGACAGCTCCACCGTTCAATATAAACACGTATCCGGTTTGCGATTTAGAATCGCCCGGATCAGTGTCAAAGCTTGCATCGACGTAACCATTTACGACTAGCTCTTTGTCACCTCCATAAACGAGAAACATATCCTTAGTCCTTTTCAGGTATTTCAGGATGTTCTTAACCGCTGTCCAGTGATCCACTCCTGGATTACTTTGGTACCTCCCTGCCAAACTTATTGCTAAGCATACATCAGGTCTGGTACACAGCATTGCATACATGATAGAGCCTATGGCTGAAGCATAGGGAACATCTTTCATTTTCTCTCTATCTTCTGCTGTGGTCGGGCATTGAGTCTGACTCAACTTCACACCTTGTAATACATGCAAGAACCCTTTCTTTGTCTCATCCATTTTGAATTTTTTCAAAACTTTATCAAGGTATTTGCTTTGTGAAAGTCCAATTAAGCATCTTGATCTATCTCTATAGATCTTGATGCCCAATATGTAAGCAGCTTCACCGAGGTCTTTCATCGAAAAACTTTTATTCAAGTATCCCTTTATGATGTCCAGAAATTCTATATCATTTCCAATTAACAATATGCCATCTACATATAATATCAGAAATGCTACAGAGCTCCCACTCACTTTCTTGTACATACAGACTTCTCCAAAAGTATGTATAAAACCATATGCTTTGATCACACTATCAAAGCGTTTATTCCAACTCCGAGAGGCTTGCACCAGTCCATAAATGAATCGCTGGAGCTTGCACACTTTGTTAGCACCTTTTGGATTGACAAAACCTTCCGGTTGCATCATATACAACTCTTCTTCCAGAAATCCATTCAGGAATGTAGTTTTGACATCCATTTGCCATATTTCATAATTATAGAATGCTTCAATTGCTAACACGATTCGGACAGACTTAAGCATCGCTATGGGTGAGAAAGTCTCATCATAGTCAACCCCTTGAACTTATCGAAAACCTTTCGCAACAAGTCATGCTTTGTAGACAGTTACATTACCATTAGCGTCAGTCTTCTTCTTGAAAATCCATTTATTCTCGATGGCTTGCCGATCATCGGGCAAGTCAACCAAAGTCCATACTTTGTTCTCATACATGGATCCCATCTCAGATTTCATGGCCTCAAGCCATTTTGCGGAATCTGGGCTCATCATCGCTTCCTCATAGTTCGTAGGTTCGTCATGGTCAAGGAACATGACTTCCAGAATAGGATTACCATACCACGCTGGTGCGGATCTTACTCTGATTGACCTAGGAGGTTCGGTAGAGGTTTCATGATCAATATCATTAGCTTCCTCACTGATTGGTGTAGTTGTCACAGGAACCAGTTCTTGTGATGAACTGCTTTCCAATAAGGGAGCAGGTACAGTTACCTCATCAAGTTCTACTTTCCTCCCACTCACTTCTTTTGAGAGAAACTCCTTCTCTAGAAAGGATCCAAATTTAGCAACAAAAATCTTGCCCTCAGATCTGTGATAGAAGGTGTACCCAATAGTCTCTTTTGGGTATCCTATGAAGACACATTTCTCTGATTTGTGTTCGAGCTTATCTGGTTGAAGTTTCTTCATATAAGCATCGCAGCCCGAAACTTTAAGAAATGACAACTTTGGTTTCTTGCCAAACCACAATTCATAAGGCATCGTCTCAACGGATTTTGATGGTGCCCTATTTAATGTGAATGCGGTCGTCTCTAAAGCATAACCCCAAAATGATAGCGGTAAATCAGTAAGAGACATCATAGATCGCACCATATCTAGTAAAGTACGATTACGACGTTCGGACACACCATTTCGTTGTGGTGTTCCCGGTGGTGTGAGTTGTGAAACTATTCCGCATTTCTTCAAATGTAAACCAAACTCGTAACTCAAATATTCTCCTCCAGATCAGATTGTAGAAACTTTATTTTCTTGTTACGATGATTTTCCACTTCACTCTAAAATTCTTTGAACTTTTAAAATGTTTCAGACTTGTGTTTCATCAAGTAGATATACCCATATCTGCTCAAATCATCTGTGAAGGTGAGAAAATAACGACACTCGCCGTGAGCCTCAATATTCATAGGACCACATACATGAGTATGTATGATTTCCAACAAATCAGTTGCTCGCTCCATAGTTCCGGAGAACGGCGTTTTAGTCATCTTGCCCATGAGGCATGGTTCGCAAGTACCAAGTGATTCACAATCAAGTGATTCCAGAAGTCCATCAGTATGGAGTTTCTTCATGCGCTTTACACCAATATGACCTAAACGGCAGTGCCACAAATAAGTTGCACTATCATTATTAACTCTGCATCTTTTGGCTTCAACATTATGAATATGTGTATCACTACTATCGAGATTTAATAAAAATAGACCACTCTTCAAGGGTGCATGACCATAAAAGATATTACTCATATAAATAAAACAACCATTATTCTCAGATTTAAATGAATAACCATCTCGCATCAAACTAGATCCAGATATAATGTTCATGCTTAACGCTGGCACCAAATAACAATTATTCAGGTCTAAAACTAATCCCGAAGGTAGATGTAGAGGTAGCGTGCCGACTGCGATCACATTGACTTTGGAACCATTTCCCACGCGCATCGTCACCTTGTCCTTAACCAATCTTCGCTTAATCTGTAGTCCCTGTTTCGAGTTGCAAATATTAGCAACAAAACCAGTATCAAATACCCAGGTGCTACTGCGAGCATTAGTAAGGTGCACATCAATAACATGCATGTATATCACATATACCTTTGTTCACCTTGCCATCATTCTTATCCACCAAATACTTGGGGCAGTTTCGCTTCCAGTGTCCAGTCTACTTGCAGTAAAAGCACTCAGTCTTAGGCTTAGGACCATATTTGGGTTTCTTCTCTTGAGCAGCAACTTGTTTGTTGTTCTTCTTGAAGTTCCCCTTATTCTTCCCCTTACCCTTTTTCTTGAAACTGGTGGTCTTATTGACCATCAACACTTGATGCTCCTTCTTGATTTCTACCTCCGCAGCCTTTAGCATTGTGAAGAGATCGAGAATAGTCTTGTCTATCCCTTGCATATTATAGTTCATCACGAAGCTCTTGTAGCTTGGTGGCAGTGATTGAAGAATTCTGTCAATGACACTATCATCAGGAAGATTAACTCCCAGTTGAATCAAGTGATTATTATACCCAGACATTTTGAGTATATGTTCACTGATAGAACTATTCTCCTCCATCTTACAGCTATAGAATTTATTGGAGACTTCATATCTCTCAATTCAGGCATTTGCTTGAAATATTAACTTCAACTCCTGGAACATCTCATATGCTCCATGACGTTCAAAACGTCGTTGATGTCCCGGTTTTAAGCTATAAAGCATGGCATATTAAACTATCGAGTAGTCATCAGCTTTGCTCTGCCAGACGTTCTTAACGTCGTCAGTTGCATCTACAGCAGGCCTGGCACTCAGCGGTGCTTCCAGGACGTAATTCTTCTATGCAGCAATGAGGATAATCCTCAAGTTACGGACCTAGTCCGTGTAATTGCTACCATCATCTTTCAACTTAGCTTTCTCAAGGAACGCATTAAAATTCAACATAACAACACCACGAGCCATCTATCTACAACATACATAGACAAGCAAAATACTATCAGGTACTAAGTTCATGATAAACTTAAGTTCAATTAATAATATTACTAAAGAACTCCCACTTAGACAGACATCTCTCTAGTCATCTAAGTGATCACATGATCCAAATCAACTAAACCCTGTCCGATCATCACGTGAGATGAAGTACTTTTCAATGGTGAACATCACTATGTTGATCATATCTACTATATGATTCACGTTCGACCTTTCGGTCTCCGTGTTTCGAGGACATATCTGTATATGCTAGGCTCCTCAAGTTTAACCTGAGTATTCCGCGTGTGCAACTGTTTTGCACCTGTTCCCTTTGAATGTAGAGCCTATCACACTCGATCATCACGTGGTGTCTCAGCACGAAGAACTTTCGCAACGGTGCATACTCAGGGAGAACACTTCTTGATAATTAGTGAGAGATCATCTTAAAATGCTACCGTCAATCAAAGCAAGATAAGGTGCATAAAGGATAAACATCACATGCAATCAATATAAGTGATATGATATGGCCATCATCATCTTGTGCTTGTGATCTCCATCTCCGAAGCACCGTCGTGATCACCATCGTCACCGGCGCGACACCTTGATCTCCATCGTAGCATCATTGTCGTTACGCCATCTATTGCTTCTACGACTATCGCTACCGTTTAGTGATAAAGTAAAGCAATTACAGGTCATTTGCATTTCATACAATAAAGCGACAACCATATGGCTCCTGCCAGTTGCCGATAATTTCGGTTACAAAACATGATCATATCATACAATAAAATATAGCATCACATCTTGATCATATCACATCACAACATGCCCTGCAAAAACAAGTTAGACATCCTCTACTTTGTTGTTGCAAATTTTACGTGGCTGCTACGGGCTGAGCAAGAACCGTTCTTACCTACGCGTCAAAACCACAACGATAGTTTGTCAAGTAAGTGTTGTTTTAACCTTCGCAAGGACCGGGAGTAGCCATACTCGGTTCAACTAAAGTTGGAGAAACAGACACCCGCCAGCCACCTGTGTGCAAAGCACGTCGATAGAACCAGTCTCGCGTAAGCGTACGCGTAATGTCGGTCCGAGCCGCTTCATCCAACAATACCACCGAACCAAAGTATGACATGCTGGTAAGCAGTATGACTTGTATCGCCCACAACTCACTTGTGTTCGACTCGTGCATATAACATCTACGCATAAAACCAAGCTCAGATGCCACTGTTGGGAAAGTAGTAATTTCAAAAAAATTCCTATGCACACACAGGATCATGGTGATGCATAGCAACGAGAGGGGAGAGAGTGTCCACGTACCCTCGTAGACCGAAAGCGGAAGCATTAGAACAACGTGGTTGATGTAGTCGTATGTCTTCACGGCCCGACCGATCAAGCACCGAAACTACGGCACCTCCGAGTTCTAGCACACGTTCAGCTCGATGACGTCCCTCGATCTCTGATCCAGCCGAGTGTCGAGGGATAGTTCCGTCAGCACGACGGCGTGGTGAGGATCTTGATGTTCTACCGTCACAGGGCTTCGCCTAAGCACCGCTACAATATTATCGAGGAGGACTATGGTGGAGGGGAGCACTGCACACGGCTAAGAGATCAAGAGATCAATTGTTGTGTCTAGAGGTGCCCCCTGCCCCCGTATATAAAGGAGAAAGGGGGGGCGGCCGGCCTAGGAGTTGGCGCACCAAGGGGAGTCCTACTCCCACCGGGAGTAGGACTCCCTCCTTCCTTGTTGGAGTAGGAGAAGGGGGAAAGAGGAGGGAGAGAGAGGAAGGAAAGGGGGGCGCCACCCCCCTCTCCTTGTCCTATTCGGACTAAAGGGGAGGGGCGCGCGGCCCAGCCCTTGCCTCCTCTCCTCTTCTCCACTGAGGCCCATGTAGGCCCATTAAGCCCCCGGGGGGTTCCGGTAACCTCCTCGTACTCACGTAAAATCCCGATTTCACCCGGAACACTTCCGACATCCAAATATAGGCTTCCAATATATCAATCTTCATGTCTCGACCATTTAGAGACTCCTCTTCATGTCCATAATCACATTCGGGACTCCGAACAAACTTCGGTACATCAAAACTCATAAACTCATAATCTAACTGTCATCGAAACCTTAAGCGTGCGGACCCTACGGGTTCGAGAACTATGTAGACATGACCGAGAACCATTTCCGGTCAATAACCAATAGCGGAACCTGGATGCTCATATTGGCGCCTACATATTCTACGAAGATCTTTATCGGTCAAACCGCATAACAACATACGTTGTTCCCTTTGTCATCGGTATGATACTTGCCCGAGATTTGATCATCGGTATCTCAATACCTAGTTCAATCTCGTTACCGGCAAGTCTTTTTACTCGTTACGTAATGCATCATTCTGTAACTAACTCATTAGCTACATTGCTTGCAAGGCTTATAGTGATGTGCATTACCGAGAGGGCCTAGAGATACCTCTCCGACAATCGGAGTGACAAAACCTAATCTCGAAATACGCCAACTCAACATGTACCTTTGGAGACACCTGTAGAGCTCCTTTGTAATTACCCAGTTACATTGTGACGTTTGGTAGCACACAAAGTGTTCCTTCGGTAAACGGGAGTTGCATAATCTCATAGTTGTAGGAACATTTATAAGTCATGAAGAAAGCAATAGCAACATACTAAACAATCAAGTGCTAAGCTAACGGAATGGGTCATGTCAATCACATCATTCTCCTAATGATGTGATCCCGTTAATCAAATGACAACTCATGTCTATGATAAGGAAACATAACCATCTTTGATTAATGAGCTAGTCAAGTAGAGGCATACTAGTGACTTTAAGTTTGTGTATGTATTCACACATGTATCGTGTTTCCGGCTAATACAATTATAGCATGAATAATAAACATTTATCATGATATGAGGAAATAAATAATAAATTTATTATTTCCTCTAGGGCATATTTCCTTCAATAAGGAGTGGAAAAAGCCTAAGATTGGGGATGCCCAAGGCACCCCAAGGTAATATTCAAGGACAACTAAGAGCCCAAGCTCGGGGATGCCCCGGAAGGCATCCCCTCTTTAGTCTTCATTCATCGGTAACTTTACTTCGAGCTATATTTTTATTCACCACATGATATGTGTTTTGCTTGGAGTGTAATTTTATTTTCTTTTGTTTTGCTTGTTGTTTGAATAAAATACCAAGATCTAAAATTATTAAATGTTAGAGTGTCTTCACATAGTTGCACATTTATTAGAATACTCTATGTGCTTCACTTATATCTTTTGAGCTAGATAATTTTGCTCTAGTGCTTCACTTATATCTTTTTAGAGCATGGTGGTGGTTTTATTTTGTAGAAATTATTGATTTATCATGGGTCACTTATATTATTTTGACATTCTTTTAGAACAGCATGGTAATTTGCTTTGGTTATAAAGTTGGTCCTAATATCATGGGCATCCAAGATAGGTATAATAAAAACTATCATATAAAGTGCATTGAATACTATGAGTAGACATGTACTCCCTCCGTCCTATAATATAAGAACATTTTTCAAACTGTTGTAGCTTGGAAAACATTCTTATATTATGAGACAGAGGGAGTATATCATTACATATTAATGTTAATGTTAGATCTTTAGATATTAGTATAGTATTTTTGTTAGATCTATTAGAAATTACATACTCTTTTTTGAAGTTTTATTTGCGCTCACTATGTAAACTCTTAGTTCGGAACTATTAGCCTGTCTTGGACACTACCATAGTACCATACAATCACACAAAGAAAATATTTGTTTCGAAGTCTAGTTAGTTATTTTTGAAGTTCGATGTGTTTCAAGAATGAAGATGAAATAATAACGTACCACCTTACTTTTGAAATTGAAGATCTGACTGAGGAGATGGAGCTCGCCCTGATCTCATTTAGGTTGATATGCAAACTCTTAATAACATATGTTGGCATCTGTAGAAATTCCAGTATAAACTCAAACCGAGAGCACATCATATGGTAATACTTTTTGCAGTTATCGTCTCACTTGCCCTCACTGTGCTTAAATCTTGGCTCCGCCTCTACCGGTATTTCTAATAGCCGCATGCCGTACGCTCTAGAGTCGGAACAATATTGGACCGCCAGCCCTATCCGCTACTCGTGCGGCTCGGCTAAATTTGACATCTCGAGTTCTGGATTGTATACTCCAATAGTTAGCGGTGTCCCATCGATGCCTCGCACTTGGCGGGAAATGTCCACCTGGACTCGTGACTCCTCTTCTCCAACTGTATCACCTTGTTCGTGTAGTTTTTCCAGTCGGCAGCCATGCATGTTCCCAAGGTCATGCACCTTGTTCTCGAGCCCGATGCAACAATTAGCGTGCATCGTGCACACCCTGTCCATCTTGCTATGGAATTGGCAGAAGCCATCGAAGAGTGTTGTATCGAGGAACACGAACTTGATGTGCAGCTCGTCAGCGGCAAGCTCGGCCTTGATCTCGTTGAAGACCGCCTGGTCGTGGGTCGGTGGGAACCGCGATCTTGCTACGCGCCATCTCCTCAATATTTCCACCGTCCGGTTTGTGGACTTGACGTAGTAGAAGCCGGTGTTGGGTGCGTTCGTGAGCGCCTCCGCGTCACCATTGAAGCGGTCGGTGGAGACGACCATGTCGGCGTAGAGGCTGATATGCCGGAACGGGTTACGCAACCACATAACATCCACATCCTGCATGGACATAAATTAACTGACGATATCAGAGTGTGTATGTTTGAA
The DNA here is from genome assembly GCF_002162155.2 of Triticum dicoccoides. Taxonomy (NCBI): domain Eukaryota; kingdom Viridiplantae; phylum Streptophyta; class Magnoliopsida; order Poales; family Poaceae; genus Triticum; species Triticum dicoccoides. The sequence goes on from NC_041385.1 coordinate 732,123,178, forward strand.
CCTATTACATTTTGGTTCACTTGTTGAAACGTGAATGAAAATGATAATTTAGAAGAATGCATAAGCAGCTAGCTAGCTTACGGTGAAAAGGTAGTTGTAGCCGAGCTGGAGGACGCGCTGCTGCAGGGAGAGCTTGGCCCAGACGAGCTCAAGGTAGCTTTCGGTGAAGAAGCGGTTGGCAGAGCTGACATTGGCGGACGTGACCTCGAGGAGGTAGCAATGCGGGTGCACCGCCTCACAGTGGGACATGGCGCCGGGGTCAACGGCCACGATGAGGGTGTGATTGAGGAGGTGCGCGATCCCCTCGCCGTTCTTGAAGCTCTCGCGGAATAGGTCGAGGAGGGAGCCCGGTGCCGCCCACGCCTCGTTCACCGACGTAACGATCACCGTCCCGTCGTCAGTGGCCACCTTTGGCAGCAGCTCTGCGAGCCCTCGGAATCTCTCCTCCTGCATGTCCTGGAAATTTTACGATCAATTCGTAAGATCTGGAGAACTATTGACAGGCCTGGGCGCACAACCCAAACCCCGGGCAGGCAAACCTTTTCCGCGCTCGAGAGGTTGGCGTGGCTAATCATCTGATGAGCCGGTCCATTCCCCAAGCTGGATATGAATATGCTGGCCAGTCGATCCCCGACCCGATCGGACGCGAGGAGGAAGAGCATGAGGGTGGGCAGGAGAGCCCCGAGGAGGAACGAGGCCGAGTGGCCGAGGCCGCCATTGCGCTGCTTGCTCTTCATGCCGATCGCTATGACCCGGAGCCGCAGTAGACTTACGGTAGAGGTAGAGGCCAATGCTGCTGCTAGCTAGCCTGTCGAGGTGTACTTAAACTCCTCTGCGAAGTGAGGTCGACCGCATCTGCATGTGCATGAGAGGAGCTAGCAGAAGGTACGACGATCCATGTGCATTCGTTGGTTTTGAATGATGTGGCAGTTGTACTTGCTTCCAGCTCCATGTGTACGGCAAGATGTCAAAACGTACCTGCACACACATGGGACGTACCGAAGAGCGCGCTGTTCTCTGGCTTGGCAATGGCCATGCCATGGAGGTATCTCGCGGCCGGTATATTCTGACTTTCTCACGGCCACCAGACGAACGTACTGGCCAATGGCCATGATCATCCCGAGGTCAGAGGTGAGATGGCAGCATGTGCATGAGCGACAGAGAGACCGGTACGTACCTACGATAGGTAGGGTCTCTAGGGAGCTCGTTATTTGTTTTTCATCGAAAATACATTTCCTACGTCTTAAAAAAACTGAAAAATAAATAAGCACAAGCATATATGCATGAAATTTCTTGAACGTATATGTTCATTAGTCTTGCTAAGTCCGAGTCGACTAAGACTTCGTCATGTCTCAGTCGATGCTATATTCATGAGGTCTTATGTTGAGATCCGTGCAATTTTCTTTTTAATTCTTTCTTACATGATATAACACTCTATGTTCATATGTGATATACACTCTCCCCATTTCTTTTTACTTCACATATTAGATTTTCTTATGTCAAAACTTTGAAAGTTTGATCAATTTTATAGGGAAAAACTACAAATATTCATGATAACCGTATACACAAAAAAGACTAATACATAGATTAATATAGTTTGTTTTGCTGTATCCGGTCCAAAAAAATTTAATCTTTTTATGTAGCATGCAAGTAACCGACTATTTAATGGAACTTTATAGATACTTAGAGAACATGTATATGTATTTGTAGATTTTTTTTACTTTTAACTATGTTTTGGTTTTTTGAAAAGGGTTCCATGGAACCCATCCTATAAAACGCCCCACTCGCTAGCACCCTTCCTATCTATGATAAACATGTATATTGTCTCGTATTGCGATGGCTAAGAATTTACATTCATTTTTGAACTAATTTCCGTCGGAACACTTGTTCGAATCACGGCGCAGATAAACGGTTGCAGAAGGATCCGCAGGTGCGTACCCCCCGCACCTGCATGTCCCTGCTAATTTTCTATGTTTTTAGGTTCAAAGACCCTGCTCCATCTTTCTTGACGTATAGGTTGCGATATTGTTGCATTCATGAGCAGTGATGACTTGATTGGCTTGCAATGTTCATTTCTATTTTCCCGTGTGCAATTCTGGCATTTAACATATACACTGAGTCAGTTTAATTATGTGGAAAACCGGGTAAATAATAAATATCCAGTTTTCCCGGTTTAAATGGGGGACTCGATTGTAAACCTAAACAACCCGAAGTGCAATACATCTTGCCGAAGCAAGAGAGCATAAAAAACATCAAGCGCATGATTATCACACAAGACAAGGATCAACGACCAAACATATAGAGATGGATGGTTGGGTGATGCCAACACATACTATGTCATAAGAGCATCTCCAACAGCTGTCCAACACGCGACGCGCTAAAAACTGGTTTACGGCGCGCCCACCGTCAAGTTTGGCGCGGCGCGCGGCGCTGGCTCCAACAGCCATGCTAAGATGCACAGCGCGCGCGTAGCTCCAGCAAGCACGCTAAAATGCAGCGCGCGCTCTCGCACAAACACTACGTGCATTTGTAGCTCGTCGGCGCTTCGCGGCTGCCGAGACGCCTGCTCCTGCGAAGCTTGTGAAATACTACTGCCACCGTGGAGAGCACTCCACCGTCCAGCTGCGGGTGCTCTTTTCTAATTTTATTTAACCATACATAATTCTCAACTACATAGATATAAAAACGATACAAAGATATTTACATAGTTCATAGCATAGATAGATAAAACAGAACTACGGTGCAACTAGATAAACTACGGTGTAGCTAGAATTACTCTGAGTCCTCATCATCATCCTCATCCTCGGTGGTGTTGTCCGAGGTACCGATCCATATGTCCTCCCAACGTTCATCGTCTGACGTGAAGATCGACCTCCCACCTGCTTCAACGATATCGTACTGCGATATCGCCAGTGCCTTCCGCCGATGCCGGTCCGCCCGCTCCGTGCGGTGCCTTGCCGTCCTCTCCGCCCAGTAGGCGCGCTCGTCGGCAACGTCCTCCGGGTGGCGCCGACGCCACTCCGCCATGGCTCGCTCGTCCTCCTCAGCGCTGAGGAGGTGGCGCTGCCGCCGAAGGTGGTCCGCACGGTTCTGGTCCGTGATAAGACGATGTAGACATCATGTAAGTTCATCTGCGACGGCAGCCTCTCTAGGCGCCACGCCGCCGTGTCGTACGCGCGGGCGGCCTCGTGTCGGTCCGGAACGTGCCGAGGCAGAGCCGGACGTCGCCGGACCGGATCTCAGTGTAGTACCAGCCGTTGGGGCACTCACGGACGCCGCGGTAGCCCGAAGATCCCGGCGGCACGGCGGCATGGTGGCGCGATGGTGGCGGGGCGCTGGAATCGGTGAGGAAGCAGTGGAAGCGTCAAGGAGGCGGCAAAAATGGGCGCGTGGCAGTGTCGTGACGAGCGCCGCATTTTATAAGCGGCGCGCCAAATCTATGACGCGAGCTGCCGCTTTCTCCCCCGCGCGCGCAATCGCTTCTCGCGCACTAGTTTTCCGCCTCCGCTGGAACGCGCGAAAACTTGCCACGCGCGCTAAATGAGCATTTTATCTCGCGTGCGCGTCTTTTGATGCGGCAGTTGAAGATGCTTTAAGCACCTACAACACAACACTAACAAAGGTTGAGTTCCACCAAAGCAGTACGCAATGTGAGGAGACGGCAGCAGGCATACTCGGAAGATCACAAAAAATGGAGTTCCAACAACAACATACGAAAACCACCAGCGAAAACCGCATCATGCCGCACCAGCCTGGAAATTTTAAAAGAAAAGAAGAAGAATAAAAAGGAAACAAGAAAACTAGAGAAAAACCATTGCAAAAAAGAAAAAGAAACAAAATAAAACAAGAAACCCGGAGAAAACCAAGAAAGAAAGAAAAAATAACGAAGAAACAAAAAAATAAAAACCAAAGAAAATGGTGAGAAATTAAAAATAGAAGAAAAAAAGAAAAATGAAAAGGAAAAAACTGGAACAAGCAGCGATCAGAACGCACAACCTAGTCAACTATCCCACCGTTTGATTTGTCACGTCAGCGAATACTAGCTAAAAGTTCTCAAGGTTTAAAATAGACTGAGATCAGACAGTATGACGTGCCGATTTCACGGATTGGGAATTCAGGGTTCGATTTAGTTTTCGTCTACAAGTTTATGATTTGATTTGGACTTTTTCGTTTCTTTAAAAGAGTTGGGTTTCCCCTCAGTTCCATTTCTATGAACAATAATGTATTTGTGATTATAGATTATAGGAAAATAATTCCATGGATATATCCCAATATTATGCATTGTGTATTCGTTGGAGGTGCCTTTGGATCAACTAGGCTCCAAAGTTCCTCCGAGATTGTATTGCCCGTGAATGTATTACCCTCAAGTAATCACTAGCACAAATGCCCGTAAAGATAATTGATGTGTCATCCAGAACAATGGTCTCCCCAATGGTAGGCGACAGAGGAAGGAGTTATGGCCTTCTCGCTGGACATGTTTGATATGTGAAATCTTAATAGTGGTGGGATAGATCGATGTGGTGGTGAGCACCCAACTCATGAATTTTTGAAAAACACAAACATTTTTTTAAAAATTAAAACATTTTGTAAAAAAATTAAAACATTTTTTGAATGCTAAGAAAATTTTGAAACATGAACACGATTTTTTATTTCTGGCCTTTTTTGAATATTTGAACAAAAAAGAAATTCAGAATATTTATGTAAATTTATACTTCACAGAAAAAATAAAAATAAATAAGGAAAAACGAAAAAAATTGTAAAAGAGAAAGAAAATGGAACAGAAAAAGAAAAATAGAAATAGAACAACGAAAAAGGGGAAACGGTCCGGCCCAGTCTTAGGCGCCCTGTGGGAAGCATTAACTATTTATCACTCTGTCCAACAAATAAGGTCTTCGTGATTGCGTGGGCAATAATAAATGGGATGGCCTCGTTGGGCCAGAGCGCGCAGGCCAATTGTAGAATTCTGGACAAACTTTTTTTCTTTTCTAGCGGACAGACGCTCAAAAAATTAGTACCATTTCAGATAGAAAAAAAAAATCGACGTTGAACGGATGAAAAAACTGAAGAAACACATCTTGCTTTATTATTTATTAAAAAAATATAAAATTAAGTTAAAAAAGTAGGTATAGATATAGAATAAAGGCTTATGGATTGGCAAAAAGAAAACGGTCGTTTTCCATCAAACTGACCCATCGCATCTTCCAGCCAAAACTGGGCCGTGCAAGTGGCCTGCACACTACATGGACTAATTCATCATGCCAGTTCCATCGGGATCTTTTTCTTTGCCAACATATGAGGTCACCAGGAGCTGCTGCAACGTGTCTTGCATCCTTTTCAAAACGTAGATATTTATTAACATACATAGAATGAAGAAAGAAAAAAGTAAAAGAAAATTGGAAAAGAAAACATACGTTAAAGTCATCTAGATGGGATTCAGTTAAATCTCATCTTCTAGACGAGAGCAGAGGAGTCATCTGAAATCACTCGCTCCCGACAACCAGTCGTCGTGGCTTCTGCACCTCACAGTGAAGCGTGTAGGTGTAGTGAGGCGGCAGGTGAGACGTCCACGCCCGGACCTTGAATCTCCCTCGAGGCCTCACACTTCCAAGGAAAAGGTCCTGCACGCTCATCGTCGTCTCAGGATCTCCAGGTCCAGGTTCAGCTTCAGCAGGATTGCCGCGAGCCTCGGGTGGTCTTCCGCCCTCGCGCTCCCGAAGGTGCGCGCCCTGAAGAAGTACCAGTACGCCTCCGGGGTGAAGAAGTGTAGCCTGAGGGGCTGCGTGGTTCCGAAGCGTGCGATCTTGTCGGACCGGCTCGCCACTATGATCTTGCTCCCGCTCGCGACGCGGCCTCTTGCAGCCGAGTACAGGCTCCTCCATGCATGGTCGTCAATGTCCGCAAGTGGCTCGATGATGATCAATGTCCTTCCGCCGCCCGTGCCACCGCGGTTTCGATGCTTGATTCTGGCTCCGTCTCGCAGAGCCTCCACACTAGCATCTTCAAGGCCATCTCCATTGAAACACATGATCCGAGAGAAGTGGCTGCGCACCCTTTCGTCGTCGCAAGCGTGCTCGATCAGGGTGCTCTTTCCGACTTTCCCTGGACCGATGATTGGCATGACCGCCGGACTTCCAGCTGCATCGGTTTGCAGCAGGAAGTTCAGGACATGTTCCATCTCCATTTGGCGCCCGAACATGCACTTGCTCAGCAGCAGATGCGTGCTGTACGGCTGGCGGTGCAAGCGTGGGCATCCGTTCAGAAGCATTACGAACTCACTCGCGTCTTCAAAGGTGTCCCTTAAGCAGCCAGAACTTGCTCCATCAGCTCAGCTTGTGCTGAGCCTTGACGATCACTGCCACCGCAGAAGCAGACGCGCTTTTTTTTGGGAAATGGAGGTTTACCCCCGGCCTTTGCATCATAATGATGCATGCAGCCATTTTATTAAAAGTTTGCGAAGCAGTGTTGAACTTCGATGGGGGCAAGGGAGTAACTAACCTCATGATCTTTCGTCCTGTCTTCTCCATGGGATTGGCAACTGAGCACGTCGAGGGTGTAGCACCCTCTGTACATCTCCTCTTTCAGTATGCCGAGTTGATGCATCATGACCTGGTTCGTGATGAGCTGGCCATCTGCCTTCTCGACAACGACGCGAACCCGCAGCAGCAGCCGCTGCAGGCTCCGCAGCCGCTCCTCCTCCGTCGGTGCCGCCATCCGCTTCAGGTATCTGTCCACGAGGAAGGACATGGATCTACCGGCGAGCTCATCGATGACAGCAGAAAATATCACCTCCATGTATCGTGCGTTTGCGTACCCGAGAACTGAACCCCTTCCCTTTGTGACCTTGTCTAGTGTGGCAGTGCGACGGATCAACGAACGACCCAGAGCTGGGTGAAAGTTCTGTATATATCTGAAGCTTTTCCGAGGACTCGCCCGATGGGAACATTTCGACGCATACTTCTCATCGACGCCGTGTCGGACTGTAAAACAGCGTAGCCGTACAATTTAATTTCTACTCGTATCCTGTCTCTGGCTGGGAGGAAGAGAATTCTGCAGATGGATCTCTCGTGATCCACATCTCTGCTAGTCTAGAAGGAGCATATGAAAATGAACTGCTGCGTAACGAAGGCCGGCCTTGGGCATGCAGCGTGAACATGATTTGAGTTGCACCGAGCGGACTGGAAGCTCATGCATGCATGCATGCATTTGCATGCATGGTCGATGGTTTGTCAAATAACACGAAGTGATGTGGGTAAGGGAGAACAACCCAGTGCTCTCTATGTTTTCAAAAAAAAAAAAAAACAGTGCTCTCTATCGGGGTCGAGCGTGATGTTTTAAGCTGTAGAGGGCCCCGCCTAGCCTTTCATGACGTATAGGTTACGATCTCTCTGCATCCACATACATGAGCCGTGCTGACTGGGTTGCAGATTTTGTTTCCATTTTTCCGTTGTCTGCTTCTTGCATACAGCCAATTTTATTTGGAGAAAACACCTCCATTCCACAATATAGTGTCTAGTATTTTATTTTTTTGGAAAGTCAAGTTACATCAACTTTGACCAAGTTTTCTTTTTGCTGGTGACTTTTGACCAAATTTGTAAACAAAAGTAGCTACATATGTTATATCAAATCAATATCATTGAATACATGCATAGTGAGACCTATAGAGAAAACTCAAAAAAGAAACATGCATGGTCAGACATATGTAGAAGAGTATTTATAGAGGGGTATTCAAGATGATGTGCCGGCTCAGTCTCTCGGAGGTGCTCATAGAGATAAGGCATGTGTGTGTGCGTTCATATGGGTGAATGTATATGTGTGGGTATGAGCGTTCGCGTCTATATTGTGTTAAAAAAGTTAATGTTGTTGTTGATATCTTTTCGAATAAACTTGGTCAAACATTACAGCGTTTGATTTAGAAAAACTATATGCACTCGTTGTCGAACGGAGGGAGTAGAACATGCATGTAGAGTTACTCAGATAAAACATAAAGACTTGTAAAAAGAAGATAAAACATAAGAGCATTTTCAATAGTTGATGTATTCTATATCACCATAAAATGGTTGGAGTAAAATATACATCACCAAAAAAGAGCCAACTTCAACCGTTGATGTATAAATAGATGAGGTAAAACTAGGGCTCCAATAGATAATGTAAAACTAGTTGAACTACTGCATTGGTTCAATAGCCGTCGCACTGGAACTCGACACCAAAGTTCTCGGACGGCTTCTCCCACACCCTGAAGAAGCCGATCTTGCTCTTCGAGACCTTCGACAGCATGGCGGCGGCCCGGGGTGCGGCTTGGAATCAGGCGTCAGAGTCGTGGGGAGACGACTGGCGGAGTCACGGAGACTGTGTTGCGAGGTGGCGGCGACGGACATTCTCCAAATAGAGCGGTGACGGTCCAGCGGCTTCGATTCGGCCAAAGTCGAAGTGTGCGGCTACGGGGAAGCGGCGGAGTCGCAGGGACACAACCAGAAGATAAAGGTTGAGGTTGTGCGGGTGCCAGCAGGGACGAAAATGCTTCAAATGGGGGGCGATGCGATGGCGCCGGAGCGGCTTGAATTTCGGTGATTTTGAGCATGGGGCGGCGGATCTGGCGGCCGGGGGGCGGGGAGGCTAGATTTGCCAACGACGGGGTGCGGCTGGGCCCGGTGGACAGGCGGCGCGACGGCATGGTGCGACGGGAGGCAGGGCAGTCGTGCCATGGGAGGGGGGACGAAGGTTTCAGTGACGGTTGGACTTCACGCGAAAGACGTTTTTGGCTCGACGATGTATATTTCAGTTATTTTTACATTTACGTCACTTATTGGAGGTACTTTGAAGAAGCCATACGGACGTATTCCAACATATCAGGCATTATTGCTCGTGCACAGTGCTCCGTATAACACAGGGAGGCCGGATGAACGGAGGTCGTTCTCCATCAAAGCTGACCCATCGAAGTCGTCCAGCCAAAACTGAGCCGCGCAAGTGGCATGTGCATGATGGCACCGTTTGCGGCTCCGCTCTGCGTGGACGCAGTTTAGCGCATCTTCAACAGCCGCGTCAAAAGATGCGTGCGCATGATAAAATGCACATTTAGCGCGCGCGGCAAGTTTTTACGCGCTCCAGCAGCGGGAAATAATGGCGTGCGGTGAACGTTTGCGCGGGAGGTCCCGCACGCAGTTGAACTTTCACGATGTCTACACGCGCGAGCAGGGGCAGCGTGTCACCCCTCCGCCTCGTCTGATTACAGACCAGGACTGTGAGAACCATCGTCGGCTGCAGCGCCGCCTCCTCATCGCCGAGGAGGACGAGCGAGCCATGGTGGAGTGGCGCCGGCGCCCCTCGGAGGACGTCGCCGCCGAGAACGCCTTCTCGGCGGAGAGGATGGCAAGGCACCACGCGGAGCGTGCCGACAGGCATCGGCGCAAGGCACTGGCCATATCGCAGTGCGATATCGTCGAGGCAAGCGAGACGTCGATCTTCTCCCCCGACAATGACCATTGGGAAGACATCTGACTCGATACCTCGGACAACACCACCAAGGATGATGATGATGAGGAGGAGGAGGAGGAGGAGGAGGAGGAGTAGGTTCTAGTTGCACCGTAGTTTATTTATCTTCTTCTTTTTGCGGGGTAAAAGGGAGTTTTTTATTGCATTGTCACAGTGTTACAATCGAGAGGCCACAACTCCTCAATACAAGATGGAATCGAGTGAAGCCACACAGCAGTGGTTCGCTTGGTGCGGCTATAGTTTGCCAATCGATCTGGTACACTATTTTGACTACGATGAATTTTCCGAGGTAAAAATTCCCTCTCCTTGATTAACTCCTTTATCTCCAGGACCAGATGCCTATATGGTGATCTTGTAAGGCCATCAGAAGACAACACCGAGAGAGCTGTTGCCGAGTCCGATTGCACGACCACCGAAAGCTCTGTGTGTTCAATGGCCAAAGCCATGCCCTCCATAATAGCGTGAATCTCCACCTCCAGTGGGTCGTTACAGTTAAAAATGTAGCGATAGGCCGCCATCAGGACCGTATCCAAATCATCTCTCAATACAATACCGGCCGCTGCCGAGCCATCGACGTCCCGGAAGGAGGCGTCAATGGATAATGCAGCGGTCCCAGGCGTAGGAGCAGGTCACGGTCGCGCTGGTTGTTTGCACTGAGTATTGCCCTCTCGTATCTGAACTGAGACCGGCATTTTCCCTTTAAGAATCTCCTCTGTGGTAAACTGACCAGCAAGCCGAATGGACTTGTAGTAGTTGTCGAGATACTCCGCTGTTGCCTCCGCCGGTGGTACTTCCTTGCCATGTGAACTATCATTCCGCAGCTGCCATATTCGCCATAGCAACATGATCACCATGTTCCGGACCTGATCCGAGCATTCGTTCAGAAGGTTCAGCAACCACTCCTTGCCCGTATTGATCAACACACTGTCTGATGGAAGGAGCCTTCTGGTGCGCATATTCACCCAAATGAGACGCGCGTGTTCACATGTGATTAAAGCATGAAACTCATTCTCTTCCTCAATTCCACAGAGCGGGCAAGTAGACCTCTTCGATATTTGTCTGTATTTTTTGCATGCCGCGGTCGGCAAAGCCCCTGACACCACCTTCCAAGACGCTATCCTCATATTCTGCGGCACCGAGGCTTTTCACACACAGTTCCAAATTGATCTTCTACCATTTGGTGGTCTTGAAGATGATCCTCCGGCAAATGCTGCATCATGAGCGCTTGTAGCCAATTTATAAGCACTTTTTACTGAGAACAACCCATTCTTCTCTGGGAACCACGAGATAAAGTCACAGCGCTGCCTTGGGAATGTCATGATTTTCAGAATGTGATCAATGTCCATCTGCCAAAAGTGTTGTGTCAACCTATCCATTCGCCATGCACCATTCTGATCCAAGAAGCCAGAGACGCGATTTAGGCAGGATGCACGCTTTGGTGTTATTGGCCGGAATGAGGACGCCCTCGGAATCCATGGATCCCTCGAGGTTCTTATCATAGAACCATTTCCAACTCGCCATACAATACCTTTTTTTAACAATTCTAGGCCATGGAGAATTCCTTTACAGACTACCGAGCCATGGTTGGGGAAGACCGTGTCCAGCAGGTTGCCTGAGGGATAGTACTTGGCCTTAAACAATCTGGCACAGAGGTTGTCCGGAGAGTCGATGAGACGCCAGGCCTGTTTGGCGAGAAGCGCCTGGTTAAAAGCTCTCATATCTTTAAAACCCAAGCCCCCTATTGTCGTAGTTTATTTATTTAGTTGCACCGTAGTTCTTTATCTATCTGTGCTATGAACTATGTAAAATATCTTTGTATCATTTTTTATCTACGCTAGAACTATGTATCATTTTTATCTATGAACAAAATATGTATGCACAGTTAAAAAAAATGTTCGTGCGAGAGCGCGCGCTGCATTTTAGCACGCCCGCTGGAGCTACATGCGTATGCTGCATTTTAGCGCGGCTGCTGAAGCCAGCACTGCCCATTGCGCCAAATCTGACGATGGGCGTGCCGCAAACTAGTTTTTAGTGCGCCGCGTGTTGGGCGGCTGTTAGAGATGCTCTTATTATCATGCCAATTCCATTTTGGGTTATCCTTTTCATTGCCGACATACGTCGTGGTGTATCACCCGGAGCTGCCGCGACGTGTCATGCATCTTTATCTGAACGTAGAGATCATCCTGATATTTCTGCCTACCTAGACAGCGCCGTTCATTACGTGTGGAATGCATCAATCATGTCGATTTTTTTTTGTTGCGAAAAACACGAGACGAGGTCACATTTTTCCGACTTGCCCTTTCCGTTTTAAAATAGTTGTCATGGTTTTAATTCAAATTAAATGATTTTAACTAAAACCACGACAAATACGTTGGAACGGAGGGAGTACTTAGTATATAAACTAGCAAACATGAATTGTCAAATTTGCCAAAGCAAGGAGAAAACATTTTCATCTTTGTTTATATTTGAGCGGTACTTTTTAGTAGCGTTAGATAATTGTCTATGTGTTGCAACGGAATATAAACATTTTAGTATGCTAGGCCGTGATTTATCTGTCCATATAAATATGATATTGTAAAATAAGTGTTACTAAATCATGTCCACGATTTACCTACTTAAATAATTTTAGATTTTATTTGGTAAATACTTATCAACTTACCAAATAAAACACAATTTTATATGATAAGAACTTATTGGCTCACCAAATAAAAATTCATTTTACTTTCATTTGATTTTTTTACTTGGTAAGTGAATAAAAGGTGACCCGAGGCAACCCTCCCTATCTCCTTTCGTGTCCCCCACTCCCTCACAGCCAAATAAAATAAAAAACGTTAACCGGCAACGGTCAGATATTAGAGGGTTTCCAGCGAACTACCTTTTGGACTTTTGGTCCTTGGATGGAAAACACGGATCTTAAATCACTTAAAGTAGCCATGTCATGTTTCTTTTTTGGCTCGCTCTGAGGCTTCGGCCCTGTTTGGTTCATAAGTCTTAGAACTTTTTCTAGTCTCAACTAAAAAGTCTCTAGTCCCTAAAAAGCCCCCCCTGTTTGTTTTTAGAGACTAAAAAGTCCATAGTCCCTTACTATAGGTTATTAAATGACCATGTTACCCCTAGTATATAGAAAAATAACAATCAAACAACATCATGGGGTGGCGGTCCAATGGATGCATGGAGGGGCATTGTTGAAAAAGTCCCAAAAAGTCCCAAAAAAGACTCTCCTTGAGAGTCTTCTTCATTTAGTCCCAAATGACTAGTTTAGTCCCTAAAAAGTTCCTCCCGTTTGGTAAAAAAGTCTCTAAGAGGGGCTTTCTCTAGTCCCTACACAAAAAAGTCCCTGGAAACAAACGCCCCCTTCATCAGCACGAAAGCATGTGACGTATCGAGCCGCTCCTACCTTATCCTCAGAGCATCTCCAGCCGTGTCCCCAACAGGCCCTCCCCAGGCGTTTTTGCCGTGCCGGCGCCGAAAAAACGGCCCAGTCGCCCCCCAGAAGCCCGCTTTTCGCCGGCTCGGGCTGAATTTGGTGCCGGCGGACCCAGGCAGAACCCGGCGCCCTGGGGGCGCCTGGGGCGCCGGCACAAGCGAAAAGGCGTGCGTGGGTCCGCCCTGTCGGCGAGCTGAGCGCCTCTTTCCGTCGTTTCTCCCCGCTTTTCCCCCAGTTCCCTCCCATTTTCTCCTTTCCTCCCGCCATTCTCTCTCCCGCTCGCCTCCCAGCCGGCTGCCATGCCACCGAAGAAGTACGTCGTTCCCCGCGCCGCGGCGACCGCGATCGCCTCCGTCGCCCAGCCGAAGCAGAGGAAGCCGAGGGTGCCACCGTCAAAGCCGCCAGGCATGACAAACGCCGATTGGGGGGTAGAAGTACAGCGACGGGAGGCCGTCACCGCCGACCGGCAGAATAGGGCCCTCGCCAAGAAGGCCCGTGACAACGCGGCGCGCGCGGCTGCGGGTGCCGCTGCTGCTTTTGCGGACCAGGCCGAGGCCGAGGCGGCACGCGCGGGGATGATGAATCCCCCCGGCAACCACGCGCAGTACACGCCATGGGGCCAGCAAGGTGTCGAATCTCCGACGCCGCAGCCATGGGGATTGCCGGGCTACACCGACAGGGACGTGCACGGTGGGTTCAACCCAAATGTCACGTTCCCCCATGGACACCCGGCCCAGCGCACGCCCTCGCCCGCCTTTACCGGCGTGCAGTACCCTCCATACAACTACCCGCTGCCCGCGTACGCGTCCTCCCCCGACGCCTCCTCTCCGCCGTTGCGCACTGCCCTTCTCGCACCTTGGCGACGCCGACGAGACCGAGGCCGACATGGATGACATCATCGCGGAAGGATCGGCCACGGCCGCCGCGTCTCTCGGGTTCACCGCGGATGAGGCGGTGGATCTTAGCGGCGGCATGGACGGCGAGCTCGGCTACGTCTACGGCGACGAGGAGCAAGAGGAGCAGGAGGAAGAGGAGGAGGAGGAGGACGAGGACGAGGAGGAGCTGGCGAGGAGGCGCAAGAAGAAGAAACGAACGGCCAGGTCAGCCGAGCTGCGCATCAAGTGGGCGTCCAAGGAGGAGGAATGCCTCGCCGAGGCATGGAAAGTCATCTGCCTCGACCCGACCACCGGCACGAACCAGAGCATCGAGACGTACTAGGCGCGCATCAAGACCGAGTTCGACGAGCGCAAGCCCGTTGACCCCTACTTCAAAGGCGTCTACATGCAGTGAGGGTCGAAGGCGATGGCGAACCATTGGGGGCGCATCTAGGGGGCGTGCAACAAATGGCATGGTGTCGTCGAGGAGATGGCCGCTCGCCCGGAGAGCGGCGCCAGCATTGAGGATCAGGTATGACACGCCGGTCTCCCGTCTCTCTTCGCCATGTGCGCGCGCCCGCCAACTGTTTGTTTGTCCCCGCACAGTTGCTGCGCATGTTCGGCCTGTATAGGCAGAGCAACAACGACGCCGAGTTCAAGTACCTCCACGTCTACAAGCGCATTGACAAGTGCGACAAGTGGGCGGAAGTCCAGCGCAACCTCGAGAAGGCGAAGGGGCGGCCCGACGGCAACAAAGGTGCCAAGAAGGGGAAACACGCCGAGGCGGCCACCGCTCGCGTGCAGGAATCCATCCAGCACTGCCTCGCCGACGCACAGGCCCGGGCCATCCTTCGTGAAGAGAAGACCGAGGTGCGGTGGTCGGCGTTGATGTCGACAAGCGCCGTCAAGCTCGACCTACTCCGGACCAACGTTGCCGCGAAGAAGAGGAACACCGACCTGGCTTTCCTGCTGGGCGGGGCGGACATGCTCCAGAGCACCGACGAGGCGGTCAAGGCGTGGTATAGGGCGCATGTCGGACTCATCCTGGACCAGTTTCCCTCGACTACGCCGCCCACGCCCACGCCCATGACGACGCTGCCCACACGCCCACGCCGCCGCCAAGCCCGACCGACGATGTCGCCGAGACTGCCCGCAGCGCAGAAGCCACGCCGCCAATCACAGAGGTGTTGGCGAACGTAGTAATTTCAAAAATTTCCTACGCACACGCAAGATCATGGTGATGACATAGCAACGAGAGGGGAGAGTGTTGTCCATGTACCCTCGTAGACCGTAAGCGGAAGCGTTATGACAACACGGTTGATGTAGTCGTACGTCTTCACGATCCGACCGATCCAAGCACCGAACGTACGGCACCTCCGTGCTCAGCACACGTTCAGCTCGATGATGTTCCCCGGGCTCCAATCTAGCAAAGCGTCGGGGATGAGTTCCGTCAGCACGACGGCGTGGTGATGATGACGATGTTCAACCGGCGCAGGGCTTCGCCTAAACTCCGCGACGATATGACGGGGTGGAATATGGTGGAGGGGGGCACCGCACACGGCTAAGGAACGATCCGTAGATCAACTTGTGTGTCATGGGGTGCCCCCCTGCCCCCGTATATAAAGGAGCAAGGGAGGAGGAGGAGGCCGGCCAAGGGAGGGCGCGCCAGGGAGGAGTCCTACCCCCACCGGGAGTAGGACACCCTCCTTTCCTAGTCCAACTAGGAGATTTTCCATGTAGTAGGAGTAGGAGAGAAGGAAAGGGAAGAGAGAAGGGAAGGAAGGAGGGGGTGCGGCCCCTCTCCCTAGTCCAATTCGGACTAGGCCTTGGGGGGCGCGCGGCCTGCCCTAGGCAGCCCCTCTCTCTTTCCCGTATGGCCCAATAAGGCCCAATACTTCTCCCGGCGAATTCCCGTAACTCTCCGGTACTCCGAAAAATACCCGAATCACTCGGAACCTTTCCGAATTCCGAATATAGTCGTCCAATATATCGATATTTATGTCTCGACCATTTCGAGACTCCTCGTCATGTCCCCGATCTCATCCGGGACTCCGAACTCCTTCGGTACATCAAAACTCATAAACTCATAATATAATTGTCATCAAAACCTTAAGCGTGCGGACCCTACGGGTTCGAGAACTATGTAGACATGACCTAGAACTGTTTCCGGTCAATAACCAATAGTGGAACATGGATGTTCATATTGGCTCCTACATATTCTACGAAGATCTTTATCGGTCAAACCGCATAACAACAAACGTTGTTCCCTTTGTCATCGGTATGTTACTTGCCTGAGATTCGATCGTCGGTATCCAATACCTAGTTCAATCTCGTTACCGGCAAGTCTCTTTACTCGTTCCGTAATACATCATCCCACAACTAACTCATTAGTTGCAATGCTTGCAAGGCTTAAGTGATGTGTATTACCGAGAGGGCCCAGAGATACCTCTCCGACAATCGGAGTGACAAAACCTAATCTCGAAATACGCCAACCCAACATGTACCTTCAGAGACACCTGTAGAGCACCTTTATAATCACCCAGTTACGTTGTGACGTTTGGTAGCACACAAAGTGTTCCTCTGGTAAACAGGAGTTGCATAATCTCATAGTCACAGGAACATGTATAAGTCATGAAGAAAGCAGTAGCAACATACTAAACGATCGTGTGCTAAGCTAACGGAATGAGTCAAGTCAATCACATTATTCTCCTAATGATGTGATCCCGTTAATCAAATGACAACTCTTTTGTCCATGGCTAGGAAACTTAACCATCTTTGATTCACGAGCTAGTCAAGTAGAGGCATACTAGTGACACTATGTTTGTCTATGTATTCACACATGTATTATGTTGCTTGTTAATACAATTCTAGCATGAATAATAAACATTCATCATGAAATAAGGAAATAAATAATAACTTTATTATTGCCTCTAGGGCATATTTCCTTCAGTCTCCCACTTGCACTAGAGTCAATAATCTAGTTCACATCACCATGTAATTTTACACCAATATTCACATCTGTATGTGATTAATACCCATAGTTCACATCGTCATGTGATCAACGCCCAAAGGGTTTACTAGAGTCAATAATCTAGTTCACATGGCTATATGATTAACACCCAAAGAGTACTAATGTATGATCATGTTTTGCTCATGAGAGAAGTTTAGTCAACGGGTCTGTTATATTCAGAGCCGTATGTATTTTGCAAATATTCTATGTCCATAATGCTCTGCACGGAGCTACTCTAGCTAATTGCTTCCACTTTCAATATGTATCCAGATTGAGACTTAGAGTCATCTGGATTGGTGTAAAAGCTTGCATCGTTGTAACTTTTTACGACTGGCTCTTTTATTACCTCCATAATCGAGAAACATCTCCTTAGTCCTCACTAAGGATATTCTTGACCGCTGTTCTAGTGATCTATTTTTAGATCAAAATTGTATTCCTTTGCCAAACTCAGAGCAAGGTATACAATAAGTCTAGTACACAGCATAGCATACTTTATAGAACCTATGACTGAGGCATAGGAAATGACTGTTCATTCTTTTCTATTTTCTGTCATGGTCGGGTTTTGAGTCTTACTCAACTTCACACCTTGCAACACAGGCAAGAACTCTTTCTTTGACTGTTCCATTTTGAACTACTTCAAAATCTTGTCAAGGTATGTACTCATTGAAAAATCTTATCAAGCGTCTTGATCTATCTCTATAGATCTTGATGCTCAATGTATAAGCAGCTTCACCAAGGTCTTTCTTTAAAAAACTCCTTTCAAACACTCCTTTATGCTTTCCAGAAAAATTCTACATTATTTCCGATCAACAATATGTCATTCACATATATTTATCAGAAATGCTGTAGTGCTCCCACTCACTTTCTTATAAATACAGGCTTCACCGCAAGTCTGTATTAAAACTATATGCTTTGATCAACTTATCAAAGCGTATATTCCAACTCCGAAATGCTTGCACCAGTCCATTGATGGATCGCTGGAGCTTGCACATTTTGTTAGCACCTTTCGGATCGACAAAACCTTCTGGTTGCATCATATATAACTCTTCTTTAAAAAATCCATTAAGGAATGCAGTTTTGACATCCATTTGCCAGATTTCATAAGATGTGGCAATTGCTAACATGATTCAGACAGACTTAAGCATAGATACGAGTGAAAAAACTCTCATCGTAGTCAACACCTTGAACTTGTCGAAAACCTTTTGCGACAATTCTAGTTTTGTAGATAGTAACACTATCAGCGTCCGTCTTCCTCTTGAAGATCCATTTAATCTCAATGTCTCGCCGATCATTGGGCAAGTCAATCAAAGTCCATACTTTGTTTTCATACATGGATCTTATCTTAGATCTCATGGCCTCAAACCATTTTGCGGAATCTGGGCTCACCATCGCTTCTTCATAGTTCGTAGGTTCATCATGATCTAGTAGCATGACTTCCAGAACAGGATTGCCGTACCACTCTGGTGCGGATCTTACTCTGGTTTACCTACGAGATTCGGTAGTAACTTGATCTGAAGTTACATGATCATCATCATTAGCTTCCTCACTAATTGGTGTAGTAGTTGATGGGGTCATGTACCTAGGGTAGGGTCACAGACCTGATCTAAGTACCCTGCCCAAGGACACCCTTAGAAGAAGTCACCTTCCAGTCGACCAACGAGGGACTCACTCGACTGACTTGAAGGACTCGACCACGAAGACTCACTCGACCACAAGAAGGTCAAGAGGCACTCTGCACTGCAACGGCCTGTAATTAAGTAGACTTTATGATAGTAAAGACACTTTATGTGGGGCGTTACCAGTAATGCCCCGGACTTAACTCACCTTAAACCCTCTCCTACGTGGGTTGGCTGGGGTCCTGGCGCACTCTATATAAGCCACCCCCCTCCACAGGTAGAAGGGTTCGGCACCCTGTAACTCATATACATATAATCCACTCGACCGCCTCCGGGCTCCGAGACGTAGGGCTTTTACTTCCTCCGAGAAGGGCCTGAACTCGTACATCTCTTGTGTTTACAACCTCTCCATAGCTAGGACCTTGCCTCTCCATACCTACCCCCCCACTCTACTGTCAGGCTTAGAACCACGACAGTTGGCGCCCACCGTGGGGCAGGTGTTTTAGCAATTTTGTGGAGAAGTTGCGATTCTTCCGAGTACTTTCATCATGGTGGCTGCTGGATTTTTGGTCAAGGGTCGAGAGATCCGTCTCGGCGCTCTCACCTTCATCGCCGACGACTCCGCCTGGCTCCAGGAGGCTCCACTCGACGTTGATGCGCTCCCCGTCCGCGGTGCGACACATTTCCGCGCATGTGTCCGCGGCGTTCTGCTGCGGCAACCGTCGACCCCGTATCGGTCGACATCCCCATCGACCACCCTCCCGGTCTCCCGTCAGCGCAAGCGCTCGGGCCGGTCGAGGATTCAGCGGTGGGTGAGGCACGCGGTGGCTCGCCAGACGGCCACCACCCAAGTTGCGGCAATCGAGCCCGACGAATCTCTCTACGACCTGTTCGATCTGTCGACTGGCTCCGTAGAGACCACATCCGAGTGCGATAGCAGTGATCCAGCGGCAGAAATTCTGATGGTCGACGGGCCCCGCAGTCCCCCTGGCTTCGCCCGTGATGGTGGAGCAGGCGACGGGGGCGACCCCGCACGAGACCACGAAGAGTACCAGCCCGAGCCACTCGACTCTCTGCAAAGAGAGGAACTTCGCCGCAGGAACGTGGATGCCCTGCGTACTCCCATCGCAGGAGAAACCCCCGAGGCTCGCGCCTTGGAGGAGGCACGTTTGGCCAATTTGGCCGAACGCACTCGACTGGAGAATCTTCAGCGAGCACTCGACGAGCGCGCGCGGCAACGAATTCCCGACACCAGTCGACGTCAACTCTTCCCGCCGACTCAGGTATATCGAACCCCAATCCAGAATTTAACAACTGCGACCCGTATAGCAGAGTCCATCCAACCCTCTCAGTCGGAAGCTGGCAGAGGCTTGATGCAGATCAGGGATCTGCTCCGGGTAGCAGGAGACCAGAATTCAGCCGTGTCGCAGTCGCGCAACAGAATTCACAGTCGATCCGTCGCTGCGAATACGGTTCAGTCGGCTCACAGTCCCAGATCGCCTCCGCGGCGTGAAGGGCGCGAGAATCGGCGAGACCAATATGGTGACCGACTCGACCGAGATGATAGGCGTCGAGTGCCCAATTCCCCTCCGAGGGGTGGGTCTTACGCTCCTCGGCAGCAAGATGACAGGCGTCAGTTCAGTACGGGGCGAAGAGTTCCAGTCGACCCCAGAGAACCAGGCTTCGACGCGCGATCCATTATCGTGCAAGGTTTGGTCGACCGGAACAGAGCCCATCGAGGCGGACTCGACAGAGATGCGCCCACAAGTAGTCGAGTGCATGTTTCTGGTCCTGAATGTTTCAGCAGAGCTATCAGAGCCGTAGTTATCCCTCCCAATTTCAGGTTGGCAACAGGAGTCAGCAAGTTCACTGGTGAGTCTAAGCCTGAAACTTGGCTTGAGGACTACCGAGTGGCAGTTCAGATTGGTGGTGGGAACGACGAGGTGGCCATGAAGCATTTGCCCCTCATGCTGGAAGGTTCTGCCAGGGCATGGTTGACTCAATTACCTCCTAGCAGCATTTACACTTGGGAAGATCTGTCCCGAGTGTTCATCAGAACGTTTGAAGGAACTTGCAAACGACCGGCTGGACTGACGGAGTTGCAAGTCTGCGTGCAGAAGACCAATGAGACTCTCAGAGAGTATATTCAGAGATGGATCACTTTGCACCATACTGTGGAGAATGTGTCTGATCATCAGGCAGTCTGCGCCTTTAAAGATGGCGTCAAGAACAGAGAATTGAGCTTGAAGTTTGGTCGAACCGGTGACATGACCTTGAGTCGGATGATGGAGATTGCTACCAAGTATGCCAACGGCGAAGAAGAAGACCGACTCCGAAGCGGCAAGCACAAGCCGAGTCAGTCGGAAAAGGGAGACACCAGTCGGAAACAGAAGCGGAAGTCTGAACCGGCAGCTCCTGGAGAGGCTCTGGCCGTGACTCAGGGAAAGTTTAAAGGGAAACCAAAAGGATCCTGGAACCCTAAGAAGGTAAAGGATAAAGAAGGGAACGATGTGATGGATATGCCGTGTCACATCCACACGAAGAAAGACGAAGAGGGGAATATCATCTACCCGAAGCACACCACTCGCCAATGTCGACTCCTGATTCAGCAGTTTCAGGAAAAACAGTCTAATAACAAGGAGAAGGAGTCGGACAAGGTCGAAGACAAGGAGGACAGTGAGGAAGGATATCCCCATATCAACTCTACTCTAATGATCTTTGCAGATGTGGAGAGCAAGAGTCGATTGAAAGTTATTAACCGTGAGGTGAACATGGTTGCCCCAGCAAAAGCAAACTATCTGAAATGGTCCCAAACACCCATCACCTTCGACCAATCTGATCACCCGACTCATATTGCCACCCCTGGGAGGCAAGCTTTGGTGGTCGATCCAGTTGTTGAAGGCACTCGACTGACAAAAGTGCTTATGGACGGTGGTAGTGGGTTGAATTTGCTGTATGCAGACACATTGAAAGGAATGGGCATTCCGATGTCCCGACTGAGCACCAGTAACATGAGCTTTCATGGAGTTATACCAGGAAAGAAAGCCGAGTCACTCGGCCAAATAGCTCTGGACGTGGTGTTTGGCGATTCGAAACATTTTCGCAAAGAGAAGTTGATGTTCGAGGTCGTGGATTTTCAGAGTGCATATCATGCCATTTTGGGGAGACCAGCTTATGCACGGTTCATGGCTCGACCGTGTTACGTGTACCTCAAATTGAAGATGCCCGGCCCCAAAGGAGTGATCACTGTCACCGGTGACCGGAAAAAGGCAGAAGAGTGCTTCCAGAAAGGCTCAAAGATTGCTGATTCCCAGGTGACAGCGGTTGAGTTCGAAGAATACAAGCAAAACGCAGATCCGGGTGACTTGCTGCGATCCAAGAAACCCGCCACAGAGTCTGCATTTTAGTCGTCCGGTGAGACGAAGCCTGTTCACATTCACCCGACCGACCCCGATGCAGCTCCGACCTCAAAATAATAGTGTCATAGTTCCTCCATAATTTTTATCACTTTTCATTTTGTCTAATAAAATTTCCCCTCAGTGGGTGACTTAGCCGCGAATCCGTTCCGCCTAAGTTTGTAAAAAATCCTACCGAGTGGTGAGCCAGACTCCCACTCGGAGGCTTAGCTGCGAATCCGTTTCGCCTAAGTTATAAAAATCCTACCGAGTGGTAAGCCAGACTTCCACTCGGGGGCTTAGCTGCAGTCCAAGTACTCGCCTAAGTAATCAAAAATCCTACCGAGTGAAGAGCAAACCTCTCACTCGGGGGCTTAGCTGCAGTCCAAGTACTCGCCTAAGTAATCAAAAATCCTACCGAGTGAAGAGCAAACCTCTCACTCGGGGGCTTAGCTGCAGTCCAAGTACTCGCCTAAGTAATCAAAAATCCTACCGAGTGAAGAGCAAACCTCTCACTCGGAGGCTTAGCTGCAGTCCAAGTACTCGCCTAAGTTATAAAAATCCTGCCGAGTGGTAAGCCAGATTTCCACTCGGGAGCTTGGCTGCAGCCCAGTGCTCGCCTAGTTATAAAAATCCTACCGAGTGGTAAGCCA
>NC_041385.1:732146967-732190755 GCF_002162155.2 Triticum dicoccoides
GAAGAGCAAACCTCTCACTCGGAGGCTTAGCTGCAGTCCAAGTACTCGCCTAAGTTATCGAAAATCCTACCGAGTGAAGAGCAAACCTCTTACTCGGAGTCTTAGCTGCAGCCCAGTGCTAGCCTAAGTTATCAAAATCCTTCCGAGTGAAGAGCAAACCTCTCACTCGGGGGCTTAGCCGCAGCCCAGTGCTAGCCTAAGTTATCAAAATCCTTCCGAGTGAAGAGCAAACCTCTCACTCGGGGGCTTAGCTGCAGCCCAGTGCTAGCCTAAGTTATCAAAATCCTTCCGAGTGAAGAGCAAACCTCTCACTCGGGGGCTTAGCTACAGCCCAGTGCTCGCCTAAGTTATCAAAATCCTACCGAGTGAAGAGCAAACTTCTCACTCGGGGGCTTAGCTGCAGTCCAAGTACTCGCCTAAGTTATAAAAATCCTACCGAGTGGTAAGCCAGACTTCCACTCGGAGGCTTAGCCGCAACCCAGTGCTCGCCTAAGTGGACTAAGGAATAAGTCGATTGCAATAAAGGCGCCCTGCTTTGAACCTGCAAAAGACATTTCGAGCCAAAAGCAATCATATTCAAACGACAAATTCAAGTTCAGATCGATATCTAAAGGAACCGAAAGTGCTCGGGTGCTAAACCCGTTAGGGTTTATCGGTTACAACTCCACTCGGCATACCGAGGCAAATTTAAAGCGTCGAGCTTAGAAGAAGTTTTTTACCCCTCCTGTGGAGGGCTGGAAGGTGCAACAAACTCATCAAGATCAATTCCATCTGCGATCCGAGTGGCAGCCGCAAGGAAAGTTTCCATAAAGGACCTGAAGTCGTGTTTTTTGGTGTTGGCCACCCGGAGGGCCGCCAACTTCTCTTCTCGCGCATCTTTGCAGTGGACTCGGGCCAGACACAGAGCAACATCTGCACCGCACCGAGCCGAGGACTTCTTCCACTCCTGCACTCGACCAGGGATCGTGTTCAAGCGAGCCATCAGCGACTCAAGGTCATTCTGAAGTGTCTCCCCGGGCCAGAGCGTCGAGTCGATGCGAGATGTGGCGACCTTCAGCCTTGCAAGATAGTCCACGGCAGCTGCAACACGGGACTCCAGTCGGAACACGTTCATGGCAACTTCGTCGTTCACCGGAGAATTGACGGGGTCGAGGTTTGGTTCCAGCCGGCTAGTTTCTTCTTCAAAGTTTTGACAAAATTCTGCAAGGACGATCACCGAGTCAAGGTGATGGTCGAATGGAAAAACCACGATTGGAAATAATTGCCGAGCATAGAGGTTTACCTTCAAGCATAAGAAACAGCTTCTTGGCAAGACCACTCAGGAAGGCCTCCAGATCATTTTTCTTCCCAGTCAACTTACTGACTTGGTCGGTCAGGGCAGCTTTATCAGTTTTCAGTCGACTGACATCCTTGTTGGCGATCCCAAGAGCAGCTTTCAGATTGGTATTGTCTTGTTCAAGCTTGGTGACTGAAGCTAACTTCTCGTCGGCAAGCTTGATCTTCTCAGCTAGTTCAAGGTCTTTCTTCTGTTGGGCCTCCCTTACCTTACCTGCAAGTTACAGCAAGATCAGATTTTGAAACAAACAAAGGGAAAAGCAGTCGTCAAGGTCTCACCAAACATACCTTCGGTATCCTCCTTTGCCTTCGTCAGTTTCTCCTGAACCAGCTTCAAGTTCAGCTCGAGCTGAGTGTGCTTGTTTTCCAGCTCAGAGTAGCGAGCCACAAGATCACAGGAGTTCTATGAAGAACCAATCGACTAGATGTCAAATATAATTCACTTCCGAGTGAAAAAGGAAAAATCACACGTTTCTAAGACTACAGCCGAATACAAGCATTCGACCGTAGTCTCGGGGACTACACCCAGTGGGTGCACTCAGCGTGCCCCCACTAATTCTATCGAAGATAGAGTCGACCAGTCGACCTCAAAAAAAAAGAGAGAGATGTATTCTTTAAGACTGTAATCGACTGCAAGCAGTCGACCACAGTCTCGGGGACTACACCCAGTGGGTGCACTCAGCGTGCCCCCACCGGTTTGCGAAATCCATTCGACATACTCGAATGACGCAAAGACTGAAATTATAAAACCTAAAGCCGACTGCCAGCAGTCGACCTTAGCCTTGGAGACTACACCCAGTGGGTGCACTCAGCGTGCCCCCACTAATCCTATTGAAGACAGAGTCGACCAGTCGACCATTTTGCGAAATCCATTCGACATAGTCGAATGACGGAAAGCCTGAAATTATAAAGCCTAAGGCCGACTGCCAGCAGTCGACCTTAGCCTTGGGGACTATACCCAGCGGGTGCACTCAGCGTGCTCTCGCTAACACGGAGTCTGAATCGACACACCCAGTGGGTGACTACTATAAATTCTAGAAAGAAAAGTTTTTGATAGCATATCCTAACAGAACAGGCGGTGGTCGACTGACCTGAACATTGCTTTGAAGGGCGGAACTGGCGTCGTAACCTGCCTGGCTCGCATCCCGGATGGTCCTTAACTGCTCCATCATGATCCCTGCCTGGCGTATCGCCTCCTTCGCGGCGCCAGCTTGGTCCTCTGGGACGTGGTGCGTCGTGAAGAGGGAGGGCTGCTGAGCACTCGTCAGTGGATCTGCGAAGGACACAGTGTGTCGAGTGGTATTCTCTTCCTCCGCAATCAGAGTCTCAGGCGCCGTCACATCCTGGGGCACCCTGCTGGCAGACGCTTTCCTACTCTTTCTGCGCTTCAGCGGTTCCTCATCCTCATCATCATCAGGGAGAGTGATAACAACATTGGGTGGAGCTACAGAGAAGAATCAGGATTAGAGATCATGAGTCAGTCGACTAAAGACGACGTTAAGAATATAGTACCTGGTTTTGAGGTTGCTGCGTCCTCCATCTCATGGTCATCAGCCCGGGCTGAGGTCTCAGAAGTAGCAGCACTGCAACTCCAAAGAATCAGTCGACTAACTTCAGCGTCAACCAGAGACAAAGTTCACACAAAATAAGAAGACTTAAGCAGCATGATTACCCTGATATGGTGGGGATGGACACCTTCATCTTCGGCAGGAGCTTGGTCGGCTTCGACGGAGCCGCCCGGGGCTGCTTCGGCGCCTTTTCAGTCGGCGCCGGAGAGGTGGTCCGAGGGCGCTTGGTCGACTGTGCAACGGTCGCAACCCCCTTGCCACATTCAGTCGAAGGGTCGTGGACAAGCTTCGACCGCCTTTCTGAGCGCGGTGGTACGACCTCCTCCTCCTCTTCTTCCTCGTCTTCAGCGTCATCTTCATCACCGTCATCGTCGTCATCGTCATCATCATCCTCAGCAACGTCCGAGTCCCATTCCTCCTCCTCCTGGCTCTCGCCCCCACTCGCCTCACCCTCCTCAGTCGGAGCCTGTGCTCCATTGGGCATCGAGTACAGCTCGGTGAGGGCCTGATAGACATCAAGACAAGGATCAATCGACCAATTGGTAGAATAAACAGAAATGAATATGACAAGAACACAGTGGAGAGCAGAGCAGGCATACCTTGTTTGGATCACTGTTGTGGTCGAGTGGAGGAATCCTTCTGGCTCCGCGTGGGTTATCCTTGTTTCCGGTAACGGCGGCCATCCATCTTTCCAGAGTGACATCGTCGACTGCTTCTGGATGGACTCGAGTCTCGTCTTCAGTCCCACAGTACAACCACATGCAGTGGCTCCGGAACTGAAGGGGCTGGATATGACGCCTAAGGAAAACCTCCAGGAGATCCATGCCCGTCACTCCCTCCCGAACCAACTGTACCACGCGCTCCATCAACATCTTCACGTCAGCTTTCTCCTCCGGAATCAACTTCAGAGAGGAGGGCTTGTTCACTCGGTCCATGGTAAACTGAGGGAGTCCACTCGACTGCCCCGGCGTCGACTGATCCTGGCAGTAGAACCAGGTCGACTGCCAGCCTCTGACTGACTCGGGAAAAGTCATGGCTGGGAAGGTGCTCTTATTCCTCACCTGGATCCCCAGGCCCCCACACATTTGGACGACTCGGGTTCTTTCGTCGCCTGGGCTCGCCTTCTTCACGGTCTGAGAGCGACACGTGAATATATGCTTGAACAAGCCCCAGTGCGGTCGACAGCCCAGAAAACCCTCACACATGGACACGAACGCGGCAAGATAGGCGATAGAATTTGGGGTAAAGTGGTGGAGCTGCGCTCCAAAGAAGTTCAAGAAACCACGGAAGAAAATACTCGGCGGCAAAGAAAATCCACGATCAACATGGGTGGCCAAGAGCACGCACTCACCCTCTTCTGGCTGGGGCTGCCACTCCTTCCCCGGAAGCCTCGCAGCTCCATGAGGGATCAAGCCCTCGTTGGCCATGTCGAGGAGATCTTTCTCCGTGATGGTCGACTGGATCCAATCTCCTTGGACCCAGCCCTTCGGCAGGCGAGATCTAGACGAAGACCCGCCGCGGCTGGTGGATCTCCTCTTCGCCTTCTCCGTCGCCGACGCCTTCTTTGCGCGTTCCAGCGCCGCCGTCTTCTCCTTGGCCATGGTTGCCGGCGAGACGCGCGAGGAGAGGTTGGGCGGAGGCGAGAGCGAGCGCGTCGGGCGGAGACGAAGGGAGTAGAGAAAGAGAATGCTGAGGCACTGTACAAAAAACCCTCGCCGGACGCATTTATAAGGTCCCTTCCGAGTGGATGACAGGTGGGCCCGGTCGATCTAATCATATCCAGGAACAGTTATGCAGGCGGGATACGTGGCGAAGAAAGCGGCGCGGGGATCGAGGCGTCTATATCCCGTCCCATCCGAACGCCGCGGTCCGCTCCGTTTCGCGCGCTTCCCCAAATTTCGCATCCCGCGGAATTCGTGAACGGCAGACCGGTCTGTCAGACGCGGGATTTCCTGCGATCCGTCGCTCGGAAATCGTCAAAGCCCGAAAGATCACTCGACGAAAGAAGAGAATGGATCGAGTCGACTGAAGACAAGTTGGTCACTATCAACGAAGAGATTCTTTGGTCCAGAACAACGCACGACCAGTGTGCAAAAGTTAATCGGAAATAACATCAACTCCTTCCTCACTCGAAGCCTCAATCCATTCGGGGGCTAATGATGGGGTCATGTACCTAGGGTAGGGTCACAGACCTGATCTAAGTACCCTGCCCAAGGACACCCTTAGAAGAAGTCACCTTCCAGTCGACCAACGAGGGACTCACTTGACTGACTTGAAGGACTCGACCACGAAGACTCACTCGACCACAAGAAGGTCAAGAGGCACTCTGCACTGCAACGGCCTGTAATTAAGTAGACTTTATGATAGTAAAGACACTTTATGTGGGGCGTTACCAGTAACGCCCCGGACTTAACTCACCTTAAACCCTCTCCTACGTGGGCTGGCTGGGGTCCTGGCGCACTCTATATAAGCCACCCCCCTCCACAGGTAGAAGGGTTCGGCACCCTGTAACTCATATACATATAATCCACTCGACCGCCTCCGGGCTCCGAGACGTAGGGCTTTTACTTCCTCCGAGAAGGGCCTGAACTCGTACATCTCTTGTGTTTACAACCTCTCCATAGCTAGGACCTTGCCTCTCCATACCTACCCCCACTCTACTGTCAGGCTTAGAACCACGACAGTAGTCATAGGAACAGATTTCTGTGATGAACTACTTTTCAATAAGGGAGAAGGTACAATTACCTTATCAAGTTCTACTTTCCTCCCACTCACTTCTTTCGAGAGAAACTCCTTCTCTAGAAAGGATCCATTCTTAGCAACGAATGTCTTGCCTTCAGATCTGTGATAGAAGGTGTACCCAACTTTCTCCTTTAGGTATCCTATGAAGACACATTTCTCCGATTTGGGTTTGAGCTTATCAGGATGAAACTTTTTCACATAAGCATCGCAACCCCAAACTTTAAGAAACGACAACTTTGGTTTCTTGCCAAACCACAGTTCATATTGTGTCGTCTCAACGGACTTAGGTGGTGCTCCTTTCTAACATGAATGCAGCTGTCTTTAATGCATGACCCCAAAACGATAGTGGTAAATCGGTAAGAAACATCATAGATTGTACAATATCCAATAAAGTATGATTATGACGTTCGGACACACCATTACGCTGTGGTGTTCCGGGTGGCGTGAGTTGCCAAACTATTCCGCATTGTTTCAAATTTAGACCAAACTCGTAACTCAAATATTCTCCTCCATGATCAGATCGTAGAAATTTTATTTTCTTGTTACGATGATTTTCAACTTCACTCTGAAATTCTTTGAACTTTTCAAACGTTTCAGACTTATGTTTCATTAAGTAGATATACCCATATCTGCTCAAATCATCTGTGAAGGTCAGAAAATAATGATACTTGCCGCGGGCCTCAACACTCATCGGATCGCATACATCAGTATGTATTATTTCCAATAAGTCAGTTGCTCGCTCTATTGTTCCGGAGAACGGAGTATTTAGTCATCTTGCCCATAAGGCATGGTTCACAAGCATCAAGTGATTCATAATCAAGTGATTCCAAAATCCCATCAGCATGGAGTTTCTTCATGCGCTTTACATCAATATGACCTAAACAACAGTGCCACAAATAAGTTGCACTATCATTATCAACTTTGCATCTTTTGGCATCAATATTATGAATATGTGTATCACTAAGATCGAGATCCAAGAAACTATTTTCATTGGGTGTATGACCATCAAAGGTTTTATTCATTTAAACAGAACAACAATTATTCTCTGATTTTAAATGAATAACAGTATTGCAATAAACATGATCAAATCATATTCATGCTCAACACAAACGTCAAATAACATTTATTTAGGTTCAACACTAATCCCGAAAGTATAGGGAGTGTGCGATGATGATCATATCAATCTTGGAACCACTTCCAACACACATCGTCACTTCACCCTTAACTAGTCTCTGTTTATTCTGCAACTCCCGTTTCGAGTTACTAATCTTAGCAACTGAACTAGTATCAAATACTGAGGGTTGCTATAAACACTAGTAAAGTACACATTAATATCAAATATACTTATGTTCACTTTGCCATCCTTCTTATCCGCCAATCACTTGGGGTAGTTCCGCTTCCGGTGACCAGTCCCTTTGCAGTAGAAGCACTTAGTCTCAGGCTTAGGACCAGATTTGGGCTTCTTCACTTGAGCAGCAACTTGCTTGCCGTTCTTCTTGAAGTTCCCTTTCTTCCCTTTGCCCTTTTCTTGAAACTAGTGGTCTTGTCAACCATCAACACTTGATGTTTTTCTTGATTTCTACCTTCGTCGATTTCAGCATCACGAAGAGCTTGGGAATCGTTTCCGTTCTCCCTTGCATATTATAGTTCATCACGAAGTTCTACTAACTTGGTGATGGTGACTAGAGAATTCTGTCAATCACTATCTTATCTGGAAGATTAACTCCCACTTGATTCAAGCGATTGTAGTACCCAGACAATCTGAGCACATGCTCACTAGTTGAGCGATTCTCCTCCATCTTTTAGCAATAGAACTTGTTGGAGACTTCATATCTCTCAACTCGGGTATTTGCTTGAAATATTAACTTCAATTCCTGAAACATCTCATATGGTCCATGACATTCAAAACGTCTTTGAAGTCCCGATTCTAAGCCGTTAAGCATGGTGCACTAAACTATCAAGTAGTCATCATATTGAACTAGCCAAACGTTCATAACGTCTGCATCTGCTCCTGCAATAGGTTTGTCACCTAGCGGTGCATCAAGGACATAATTCTTCTGCGCAGCAATGAGGATAAACCTCAGATCACGGATCCAATCCGCATCATTGCTACTAACATTTTTCAACACAATTTTCTCTAGGAACATATCAAAATAAACATATGAAAGCAACAACGCAAGCTATTGATCTACAACATAATTTGCAAAATACTACCAGGACTAAGTTCATGATAAATTTAAGTTCAATTAATCATATTACTTAAGAACTCCCACTTAGACAAACATCTCTCGAGTCATCTAAGTGATCACGTGATCCAAATCAACTAAACCATAACCGATCATCACGTGAGATGGAGTAGTTTTCAATGGTGAACATCACTATGTTGATCATATCTACTATATGATTCACGCTCGACCTTTCGGTCTCCGTGTTCCGAGGCCATATCTGCATATGCTAGGCTCGTCAAGTTTAACCTGAATATTCTGCGTGTGCAAAACTGGCTTGCACCCGTTGTAGATGGACGTACAGCTTATCACACCCGATCATCACGTGGTGTCTGGGCATGACGAACTTTGGCAACGGTGCATATTCAGGGAGAACACTTCTTGATAATTTTTAGCGAGAGATCATCTTAAAATGCTACCGTCAATCAAAGCAAGATAAGATGCATAAAGGATAAACATCACATGCAATCAATATAAGTGATATGATATGGCCATCATCATCTTGTGCTTGTGATCTCCATCTCCGAAGCACCGTCGTGATCACCATCGTCACCGGCGTGACACCTTGATCTCCATCGTAGCATCGTTGTCGTTTACGCCATCTATTGCTTCTACGACTATCGCTACCGCTTAGTGATTAAGTAAAGCAATTACAGGGTGTTTGCATTTCATACAATAAAGCGACAACCATATGGCTCCTGCCAGTTGCCGATAACTTCGGTTACAAAACATGATCATCTCATACAACAACTTATATCTCATCACGTCTTGACCATATCACATCACAACATGCCCTGCAAAAACAAGTTAGACGTCCTCTACTTTGTTGTTGCAAGTTTTACGTGGCTGCTACGGGCTGAGCAAGAACCGTTCTTACCTACGCATCAAAACCACAACGATAGTTCGTCAAGTTGGTGCTGTTTTAACCTTCTCAAGGACCGGGCGTAGCCACACCCAGTTCAACTAAAGTTGGAGAAACTGACACCCGCTAGTTACCTATGTGCAAAGCACGGCGGTAAAACCAGTCTCGCGTAAGCGTACGCGTAATGTCGGTCCGGGCCGCTTCATCCAACAATAGCGCCGAACCAAAGTATGACATGCTGGTAAGCAGTATGACTTGTATCGCCCACAACTCACTTGTGTTCTACTCGTGCATATAGCATCAACGCATAAAACCTGGCTCGGATACCACTGTTGGGGAACGTAGTAATTTCAAAAATTTCCTACGCACAAGCAAGATCATGGTGATGACATAGCAACGAGAGGGGAGAGTGTTGTCCACGTACCCTCGTAGACCGTAAGCGGAAGCGTTATGACAACGCGGTTGATGTAGTCGTACGTCTTCATGATCCGACCGATCCAAGCACCGAACGTACGGCACCTCCGTGTTCAGCACACGTTCAGCTCGATGACGTTCCCCGGGCTCCAATCCAGCAAAGCGTCGGGGATGAGTTCCGTCAGCACGACGGCATGGTGACGATGATGATGTTCTACTGGCGCAGGGCTTCGCCTAAACTCCGCGACGATATGACCGGGGTGGAATATGGTGGAGGGGGGCACCGCACACGGCTAAGGAACGATCCGTAGATCAACTTGTGTGTCATGGGGTGCCCCCCTGCCCCCGTATATAAAGGAGCAAGGGAGGAGGAGGCGGCCGGCCAAGGGAGGGCGCGCCAGGGAGGAGTCCTACTCCCACCGGGAGTAGGACACCCTCCTTTCCTAGTCCAACTAGGAGACCTTCCATGTAGTAGGAGTAGGAGAGAAGGAAAGGGAAGAGAGAAGGGAAGGAAGGAGGGGTGCGGCACCTCTCCCTAGTCCAATTTGGACTAGGCCTTTGGGGGCCGTGCGGCCTGCCCTAGGCAGCCCCTCTCTCTTTCCTGTATGGCCCAATAAGGCCCAATACTTCTCCCGGCGAATTCCCGTAACTCTCCGGTATTCCGAAAAATGTCCGAATCACTCGGAACCTTTCCGAATTCCGAATATAGTCGTCAAATATATCGATCTTTACGTCTCGACCATTTCGAGACTCCTCGTCATGTCCCCGATCTCATCCGGGACTCCGAACTCCTTCGGTACATCAAAACTCATAAACTCATAATATAACTGTCATCGAAACCTTAAGCGTGCGGACCCTACGGGTTCGAGAACTATGTAGACATGACCTAGAACTGTTTCCGGTCAATAACCAATAGTGGAACCTGGATGTTCACATTGGCTCCTACATATTCTACGAAGATCTTTATTGTCAAACCGCATAACAACATATGTTGTTCCCTTTGTCATCGGTATGTTACTTGCCCGAGATTCGATCGTCGGTATCCAATACCTAGTTCAATCTCGTTACCGGCAAGTCTCTTTACTCGTTCTGTAATACATCATCCGACAACTAACTCATTAGTTGCAATGCTTGCAAGGCTTAAGTGATGTATATTACCGAGAGGGCCCAGAGATACCTCTCCGACAATCGGAGTGACAAAACCTAATCTCAAAATACGCCAACCCAACATGTACCTTCGGAGACACCTGTAGAGCACCTTTATAATCACCCAGTTACATTGTGACGTTTGGTAGCACACAAAGTGTTCCTCTGGTAAACGGGATTTGCATAATCTCATAGTCACAGGAACATGTATAAGTCATGAAGAAAGCGGTAGCAACATACTAAACGATCGTGTTCTAAGATAACGGAATGGGTCAAGTCAATCACATCATTCTCCTAATGATGTGATCCCGTTAATCAAATGACAACTCTTTTGTCCATGGCTTGGAAAGTTAACCATCTTTGATTCACGAGCTAGTCAAGTAGAGGCATACTAGTGACACTATGTTTGTCTATGTATTCACACATGTATTATGTTTCCGGTTAATACAATTCTAGCATGAATAATAAACATTCATCATGAAATAAGAAAATAAATAATAACTTTATTATTGCCTCTAGGGCATATTTCCTTCAAGAGGACCCGTCAAGCCCGCGCACGCCGACTCCGCCGACGCCGGAGGCCGACCTCGCCGTCTGATGCGCGCTTCCGTTCTGA
The DNA here is from genome assembly GCF_002162155.2 of Triticum dicoccoides. Lineage (NCBI taxonomy): Eukaryota > Viridiplantae > Streptophyta > Magnoliopsida > Poales > Poaceae > Triticum > Triticum dicoccoides. The sequence goes on from NC_041385.1 coordinate 732,157,876, forward strand.
TTTTTGTACGCCGAACTTTTCATCAATCGCCGATCGCCGCTTGATCGCCGGATTGTGGCGTTTATTTTTGGGCGCGGGAATGAACTATGTTTGAATTTGCCAAGGATGGGGGGCGCCTGGGGGCGTGGCTGGGTGCTAGGCCGTCCCCAGGGGCCGAACTAGCGCCGACTCGCCCCCAGGGCGCAGTTTTGGCGCCCTGGGGGACCAAACGGCTGGAGATGCTCTCACCCTCCTCTACTTGGACTAAGGCCGGAGCATGTCGAGACTCATTGGTGCTTGAGTACTAACGTTGACTGTTGGAAGCGGAGGCTGGATTAGGATCCACATGTGATGCCTAACTAGCTGATCTGTATTCTCTTGTAAATATTTTTTACTTTATGTAAAGCTATGATACGTCTTTGGTGTACCCATGAAAAAATCCTCACACTCTTATTTCTCCCTCATCCTTTTCTATTTTGCAACGGCGGCAGTAAGATGAGAGAGAGAGAGAGAGAGAGAGAGAGAGAGAGAGAGAGAGAACCATCTAGCTACTACTATGGACTCATAGGTCCTGAAGGAACTACTCACACATTATCATGGAGGCAGTAAGGTTGATGAAGATAGTCTCCCCAACAGTTTCCCTCTCTGGCAGAGTACCATAAAAGGCCTTCCGGTGGGATCGCGGAAGAACAGAGACTTGTTGCGGTGGAAGAATTGTTTTCGGTCTCGCTCCGAAGGTTTTGGAATTTATAGGCCAGAAACCAGGGCACACAGAGCATCAGGGCCCCCACAAGCTTGCCCAGCGCGCCTACCCCCTTGGGTGCGCCACCTGGGCTTGTGGCCCCCTCGTGTGTCTTCTGGTCTCTCCTTGAAGCTTGTAAGGTCTCTTATGTTCCAGAAAAATCACCGTAAAGTTTCATCGTGTTTGGACTTTGTTTGATATGATTTTTCTACTAAACAAAAAACATGCAAAAAAACATGAACTGACACTGGACACTAAGTTAATAGGTTAATCCATAAACATAATATAAACTGGCATATAAAACATACAAAAATGATAAGATAATAGCATGAAACAATAAAAAATTATAGATACGTTGCAAACGTGTCTGATATGCATAATTTGGTAGTCGGACATTCATTCTTGTGTAGATCACTTGTCGAATATTCATAGCTTTGCAGCCAGATAGATATTCATAGTTTTGTACCGAAAAGGCATAGTTGTGTAGATCACTTGCCGGATATGCATAGTTTTGTAGCCGGATATGTATGGACAATTTTGAAGCCGGATTTGCATAGTGGATATGGCTTGCTGACAATGTTTTCTTTGTAGCCTTCTCCTGGGTGTAGTGTGTCTAAGAAGTTGGAGAAGAAAAATTTCACCGTCATGCATTGTTGGTTGAAGTTAAATGGACAACCCAAGTGGAAGCTATACATTGCCAAGACCATTGCCCAAGGCACCAAGGAAGAAATCAGTGACCCAACCGACCCAACAAAAGAACCGCCCATGAAGGTTAGAAGAGAGTTTCGAGAAAAGAAGTGGGAGGAGGTAAGGGCAAAGAGAGAAGGTGAGGTGGCCAAGTTGACAGAGAGATTCGAAGACATCTTGACAAAGAAGGAGGAGGCATACGTCAAGCGCGCCAACGTCAAGGAGGGAAAAAGGCGGAGAGGTTTAACTTGTTGATGGAGGCGACCGAGAAGAAGCTCAAGCTCGAAGAGAAGAGTGTCATGATTGAAGAGAAGAAGGTGGAGATCGCAGCCGCTTCAGAGGACGCGAAGACGCTCGCCTTGAAGGTGGCAGATTTCGATGATTACACAAGAATGATCGTGCAAGCCTTCCGTTTCGAGATGTTGCGGCGACTGAAGGATGAACCGGAGAGGGCAGAGTGGGAGGAGATGAAGGCGGGGGAGAAGGAGGCGGAGGCGGCCTACACGACGGCGACCGCAGATTGAGCGTGAAGTCTCGAATTGATGTTCCGGCAGGGCAGAAAATCCATTTTTTTGCACGAACTGCTGCAATGATTTTTTTTTTGTGTGATCTGGCATATACAAACTAAACATACTTGCCTCTTTTTGGCTGTGATCGGCAAGTGATGTGATCCGACGGTGGTGTGGTTTAGGGCGTGCTATGGATTGGATTTATTTAAATTTAAAATTGCCCTTTTACTGACGGGCATATAGTGGCTAGCTTTGGATAACTGGCTTCTGCATTAGTGTCCGCGGACTACCCCCAGTTCACAGACGCTTGTAGTGTCCGGTTTGCGGTTGGGCGTTGAAGATTCCCTAAAAGGATATGCATTATTCTTTTTTTCCTTTTTCTTTTTCGCTTAAGAGAAAGTATGGATGGTATTATTGTTTCCACTCAAGAGAGAGGGCCGGAGAGTATAGTATTATTGACTCCTCTAGCACGCACAACGGACCAGAACTGTTCGGAGACTGGACCGGCACGTACGTCCATGATTTAGACCTGCAATATAGTGCATTCATATATGCCCGTGAATCGACAGACCGTAGTGCAACTTTATTCGACGGGAATTAACCGTGCGTACATACCAAAGTAACAAGATATTTCGCCCGCCCAGCGACGGGAACAACAGAGTACGTCGTTTGTTTGTTCGCACCTATCTACTACTATCTATCCAGACGGCTCTTTGACTGTCCCTGGCGGCTGGAAACCCTAGCCGCGGCAAGGAGACCCAATCTTTCAGCGCCGTCCTTCGACGGCTTCCCTCCGTCGGCGACCTCGGTCGTCGATGGTGAGGGGGATCGCCGGATACACGCGTGTGGATCGTTTTTACTCCCTCGTAGTTTTAGATTTTTAGGTTGTTCATCGTCTTTGTTTCGACGGCGACGATGACAACGCTGAATAAAGATTTTTCGGATCCTTCTTTGACAAGGCCATTGGTCCTATGGTTGGGGACGGATTTGGAAACCAGTCTGTTCAAGCAAGGATGGCGTGGCGGCGGCGGCATCCTCGTGGTGGACATGTGTCCTCGGGCTCCGCCGTTGCGACGGCGTTTGCTCCAGCGTCGGCGCGGAGCTTGGGAGGTAATCCAGGAGCGGATGCAGATTGTGGTCTGCATCGACGACATCTGGAAGACGGAACATGTGCTGGATTCGTGGTTCGTGGATGGCAGATATGGTTTCCTTCCGCGACGTCTTAGTCGCGGTGGGGTGCCAGATCTGGAGTTCGATGGCGTGTCCGGGGTGTTGCCCCGGTCTGATTCGTTCAACGGTAAGGGCTTCACTTTTGGTGAGCCACTTTGGAGGTCCGCAAAGCTGCATATCAGCGATGGAGCCGCGTCGAGCTCGGGTGAGGAGGTGATCCATCATTCTTTTTTTCGGTGACTGCTGTCGTGGTGCCGGAGGAAGGTGATGGGCGTTGGTGTCAAGCTCAGAGATGTTCTGCTATCTTTTCAGTTTTGTCATGTCGGTCCTTACGTGACTTGTACTTTAATCTTTATGATATGAATGAGACACATGTTATCATGAAAAAAAAGTGACGGGAACAACGAAACCGCGCGGGCATGTGTTTATGAAAACGTGGGATGGGGTGGGTGGTCGTCGTATGCTCCCAACTTGAGTTGGCCGGCCGGCCGATCGGACACACACGTGAAAATAACTGCGTTGGTACTTGGTAGGAGTACATCCACAGAGAGGAATTGAAGGACAACCACTCAGCACTCAGCAGTGAGCAGTCCCGAGCGCACACGCAGCAGACGCGGAGTGCACGTACCGGAGACTGACTGGTAGGTAGCTCAGCTGGATCGAGAGTTTGAATCGAGCTTGGGGGGAGTTCCTTCCTGTCCCGCTATGTTTGCTCCCTGGTGCTACACCGAAGAAACCTGGTGGTCCCATCCCCAAGAACGAGTCACGCATATCTCGCCATGCCGAGAGCCATGGGCGTCCCTACTCGTAGGTGGATATGGTAGCCAATTGCGTGCTCACACTCCAGCGTCTTCCCTTCCAAAATGTCAAAGTTTCGCTCTCCCCCGTCGCCGTGCCCGTACTCTCTGCCTGCCTACTAGGAAAGAGAAAGAGATAGGCTCGCCCGGCTGAGCCCGGAAAAATGACGCGTAATCCAATCGGCCTTTGGATTTTCCAAACTTCGCTTTCTCTCTGCCTGCCTAACTGCTCCTAGCTCCATTTTCCCAAACATTTCTCGTCACAAGGAAGAAAACGTCACCTTGGTACATGAGATGAAAGACGTTGTTTGAAAATTCGAATGACAAAAATTCCACGGCGGATTTTATATAAATAAACAACGTCGTGTCAGCCCTGTCATCTATGCGTCGGGAAAGTAGGTGTGCTGCCATGCCAGAATGTGCCTTCTTGTGAGCACAAAAGTTTATTTTACCACTCGGGGCCATCTCAAAAATAGATAAATCTTGGGTGGGTCTATCTCGAGGCAGGAGAAAAGTCACTTACCGAATAAGAAACACGATAAACTAGTAACAAAAAATGAGCAACAATACATTTAAGCCACAACTTGGCCAACGACGGGCGGCGCGCCTCCGCACAGACACTAGTTCATGCATGTGTGGTCGTTCAGATAAAACATAGAGAATGCACACGGCTGCATTCCAATATTTCACGCACTATTGTTCGTGCATAGTGCTCCGTATAACACAGGGAGCCCGGGTGGATGGAGGTCGTTCTCCATGAAAAACTGACCCGTCACGTCACAGCCAAAACCGGGCCGCGCAAGTGGCATGTGCACCACCATGGCACCGTTTCCCGCTCGGCTCTACGTGGACGTAGTTTATCGTGCCAATTCCATTTGTGATGATCTTTTTCGTTGCCGACAAGTGATGCGTGGTATCACCCGGAGCTGCTAGCTGCTGTCACGCGTCTTTTTTCAAACGTAGAGATCATCATCCTGGTATTTCTGCTCAGACAGCGCCGTTCATTACGTGTGTAATATATCCATCATGTCGATCTATGGAATCGACCTACTGTTCACGATTTTTTTAGTGCTATATTTTTTTTCAGGGACTGTATATAGTTCTTCTTACTATAGAAAGTTAGAAACTACCAGCAAAAAAAAATTAACCGGCAGATTTGCCAACCGTCTTGGTGTATGTTCCAACGGTACTTTTTAGATGCGAATCAACCTGTGGTTGAGTTGGTTAGGTGGACAGTGGTATCCCTAGCACACCAGGGTTCAAATCCTGGTGCTCGCATTATTTCTGGATTTATTTCAGTCTTTCGAAGGTGCTCATAGGGGTAGGGTGTGCGTGTGTGCGTTCATAGGGGTGAGTGTATGCGCGTGTATATGAGCGCTTGTGTCTGTACTGATGCTCAAAAAAAATGGTATGCTAGCCCGTGATTTACCTATCTATATTAATATAATTTTATAAAAAAAAATTACTGGCCGAGTCTTTCGAAGGTGCTCATAGGGGTAGGGTGTGCGTGTGTGTGTTCATAGGGGTGAGTGTATGCACGTGTATATGAGCGCTTGTGTCTGTAGTGATGCTAAAAAAATGGTACTTTTTAGATTAAGATACTTGCATGTGTTGCAACAGGGTATAAATATTTTAATATGCTAGCCCGTGATTTACCTATCTATATTAATATAATTTTATAAAAAAATTTACTGGCCGAGTGTAGCTCAGATCAGTGGTGAAGGTACATCAGCAAACCTGGGCGGGCCAATACAAACAAAGCAGCTATTTATACATATCCTTCAATCTCCATTATATTTGCTATAGGTTGGGCGGGCCATGGCCTATTTGACTAACACGTAGCTCCGCCAGTGGCTCGGATGGTTAGCTTCATTATGGTGGAATCAGCCCACCGGGATTCAAGTCCGAGACGTACACATGTGCTTGCATTTTCCTGGTTTAATTTCAGGCTTTCCGACAATATTCGTTCAGTGGGAGGAAAGGTTCCCGTCGACGACGAGGTGCATGTGCTGACTTCGTCAACCTCAAGATGTTGTGCCGGGTAACTCGAATGTGCTCATTTGACAGGGTGTGCGTTCATATGAGTGAGTGTATATGTGGTATATGAGCATATGCTTTATACTATGTTAAAATAACATTTACCAAATCATGCGCTTGATTACCTACATAAATAAATTTTAGATTTTTATTTAATAACCATTTACCAAATCACGTGCTTGATTACCTACCTAAATAAATTTTAGAAATTTCTCTAATAATCATTTATTTGGTAAGAAATTATTTACGTACCAACTAAAATATTTTATTTCATAATAAGTCGATAAAAGGCCTCCAGACGTAGGGTTCCTCTCTCCGCTCGTCTTCTTCCCACTCCCTCACAGCCAGGGCCGCACTTCCATCGACACCGACCATTGTCCTTGGGTGCCGCTCCCCCTTTCATCCGGATCTTGACGACTCGAGGGCTCATTTGGGAGGAGCACCTTGCATCGATTGGCACATGAGATGTGTTGAAGATGGCAAGATTCCAATAGATCATCTCGTGGTTCTCGAGCCCCGGGGAGCTATGGAAGAAGGCATTGGACATTTGCAGATATGCGACCAAGGAGGACAGGGTTCGGTTCATCCGGGGCGAAGACATGGCATCGATGGAGGTCATTCTATGGGTGATGGAGGAGGCCGAGGCGGCGGATCCAATATAGAGGAGGAGTTGGGTAGTCTACAACTCCCGCATTCAGAACCCATCAGATCCGGAAGAGGATGCGATGGTGCTACCGGCGGTGTTGCCGACGCCAGGACCCCGTGCAATGCCAATCTTGGTCGAGGAGGATGCGGTGGTGGTGCGGAGGCAGAGGGCGGTCAGGGAAGTCGTCCATCTTTTGCGTCGTTCGCCGCACTTTCCCCCATGTTCCGCAAGAATCCTCAACCTCTCTTGCCCCCTGACCACGGAGTAGGGGTTTCCCCAGCCGGCCACCATTTTTGGTTGCTGGCTGGGGAGGAATCCCACAAGGGGGGTTGTGGGTGGTGAATTTCCATTGCCGAGTCCCATTTAGTTTGCTTCCCCTTCCAAATATACTAGCAACGAGGAGAATGTAGTGAGATGGACCTTAAGAATTAGGGTGGTATATGGAAATTAATCTAATAGTGTGAGTTGTGATGATTTGTTGCTTGGATTCGAGTAATTGTGAAGGGGACAATTAAATGAAATCACTGGTATTTAGTTGTTGAGGAAGCAATGAAAATTGATAATTATATAGCTATTTGTGTTATTTGGACAAAGGATAAGTTGGGCTTTTGGATGGGTTATCTTATTACACCAGAGTTCTAATTATTGATCGTTAGCGGGCGTAGAGGAAATTTTAGAGGGGTGAGCTTTTCCCACCAATACCTCTGGACATTTTCGTGGGCCTATTGGGTGCACCCTTTTCCGTCCTGGGAGGGTTTGGGAAGCGGAGGGAGAAATGTATAATGAAAATACGCCTTCCAATGCTTTAAGATTTTAGATGGTTTGGTCACCCTCCAAAGTGAGAGTTCTTTCTTGTCTTGTAGGATGAGTTAAGGTTTCCCCTTCCTCCGCCGGGAGAGAAAGACATAGCTAGCAACTATGGGGTGGCGGCGGAAGGTGGGATTTAACAAAGAAAGGAGAAACCATTTTCATTACCAAAGAAGGAATCAGGGAGAGTTTTTCAAGAGAGACCAGATCAATTGTAAAGGGAATGATAGGCTGAGAGAAATAATAGAGAGCATGGACCGGTAGTAAATTATGTATTCTCTGTGGTCAACAGGAGAGCATCAACCATATTTTCAATGTTCTATTGCTAAGCTTTTTTGAAGCCTTACAGAAATGTACTTTTGATCTAAATTCCATTCATGATAATATGAATAAGTGCTTTGGAAGCTGATTAAAAGATTTTCAAAAGACAACAAGAAATTGGTGATTGTAGGATTTTTAGCTATGTTTTGGACCATTTGGAGATGTAGCAATTATGTGATTTTTGAAAGAAAAGTTATCAATGATACCATGAATGTGATTAAGCTAATATGTCATTTGCATCTGTGGCTGGCCATTTTGTAGATAAAAGAGGAAGATCAAATGGTGTTGATGGGGCAAGGGTCATAGAACATGTAGCAAGTGAGGTGTATCGAGCTTCGCAAGGTTGACGTCTAGGTGTTCGTAGGATTTGCGGATGATTCTTCGACTGCGTACCCGTTCCCTCGAAGTTTACATACTTGTTCATGTCTTTGGAGTCTCCTTATCATGCATAAGTTCGGTTTGATCTTTCGTCTAGCTTAGTGGACCGATCCTTCCTATTCTGTTTAGTTGGTTGATATTATGGAGTCTAGGAGGTCTGCCTTTGTTGGCTGAGCCTCTCTTTCGACATCTGATGCTTGGCTGAGCTTGAACCTCCGAGTTCAGGTTTGCAAAATATAACATGGAGTTTGAAACTTTAGTTGGTTTGGTAGCTTATAGTTTGGATGTAACGAATATTATGGTTCTTTAATAGAAATCGGAGGGATGGCCCCTCTTTCATTAAGAAAGTCAATAAGAGGTAGAGGAATTAAGACGTTTTTTAGGGAAACGGTGAAAAAAATAGAGATAAAAGGGGAAGTCAAAATGGAGAGAGAGGGGGGGTATACATAAGGTTGGACTAAAAACAAGGTGGACGATAGAACCTTACATTTTTTGTAAAATGTTATTGTCTCCATATTCCCTTGGAGGGCATGGCAAGACGAATGTTTTTCATGTGAATTTATATTGTTGCTCGGTAGACACGCATGAACAGACATGATAAAACCGAGTTGGACGGATTTGTCATGGTTGCTAAAGAAATTTGTCGTCCATGTACAACACGAAATTGCCTTGAAAATCATTCTATTTTCCAATGCTCTCCCGTGAATATTTGCTGGTTATCAAAATTCACATTCTTTAAGTAGAAGATATTTCGTCAAGAAAAATAACGTAAGGGCATCTCTAACGCTGACCCTCAAATCAAACACCATTTATGTTTACAAACTGATGGAGACCAGTCCACGGAAAGTGATGCGGAAGGCGGCCATCAAAACATGTCCCCAACTTCCGACTTCGACTAATCTGGAAGTTGGACCTATGACCACTCATGTCAAATTGAAGAGTTGCGCCATCATCTTCACCCTTATCCTCCACGATCATGTTGTGTATCATCACCTCCCACAAGGTCTCCGGATCCCACTGTTTAGCAGGTTGCGGAGTTCCGAGAAGGGCTTGGCGTGCGATTGGGGTGGTAGTGTCAGTGAGAGCGCGACTATGGATGGGTTTTGGGTTGGCTGGGGGTGTGGAAGTCCTGCATGACTGGTGTCCGGACAACTCGATCACTACAAAAAAACACTTTTGTGATGATACGTGTTTGTCACAGTAGGTCGCGTTTTTTGTCATGCATGTACATCCATGATAAATTTATGACAGAATCAAGATAGTCATACATGTGTTGTCGTAGAAGTGTTCCATGACATTACCAAAATTATCATCACGGAAGTGTCCACTACCATGATGATAAATCGCGCGTCACAGAAGTGCTTTCGTCAAGGGTGACCGACACGTGGCATCCACCATAACGGAACGCCGTTAAGCTATCGGGTCGGGTTTTGGATCCGATAACCCGTTAACAGCCCCGACCAATGGGGATTTTCCACGTGTAAAATCATCATTGGCTGGAGGAAACACATGTCGGCTCAACGTTGGGACAGATGTCATCAGCTCATTGGACCGAAGACGCCTATGATACGTCGACACGTGGCACGGCTCAACAGAGGCCCATTCCTGTGAAAAGGCCAGCCCATTTGACTTGGTCAAAAGGTGGCGGGCCGGCCCACGAAAAGCCTGTTAACGACCTGTTCGCATATAGCCCATTTACAGCCCGCTAACACAGGGCCCATTACGCCCTATCCGAATTAGTCCGAGTAGCATCATCTGGGCCGTCCAATATGATTCAGCCCGTTTTAACTTCCCGCCCATGTGTGGCCCATGACTTCTTTCGGCCCATATGAGGACCTTTGTAACTCTTGGCCCATTAACGACCCGTGGTGAAACTGGCCCGTAATGAATAGTGTATCACTTTATACCCATTAACGGCCCGTTACTCCATTGGGCCGTTTCCAGCCCAACTTATCTTTCCGCCTTCTCAGGGCCCATTGATTCTTGGGCTCACTTGCAGCATTCGGTTACATACGGCCCATTACTGTCATTTTCTGCTTGTGGGCCAAATTCAGCCCGTCGTTATAGTTGGCCCATTAATACGTTGGGCCATTTTCATGTCAAAAAAACCCGTTGGGCTGTTTTCATAGAGTTGTCAAATACGGCCTATTAACGACCCGTTATGGTCCACGAATAGTATGGCCCATGATTGGCGAAATGATGATACGCCCCGTAGAAGGCCCATGGATTCTACGGCCCGTATGAGGTGAAGGAAATATGCCCTAGAGGCAATAATAAAGTTATTATTTATTTCCTCATATCATGATAAATGTTTATTATTCATGCTAGAATTGTATTAACCGGAAACATGATACATGTGTGAATACATAGACAAACATATAGTCACTACTATGCCTCTACTTGACTAGCTCATTAATCAAAGATGGTTATGTTTCCTAACCATAGACATGTGTTGTCATTTGATTAATGGGATCACATCATTAGAAGAATGATGTGATTGACATGACCCATTCCGTTAGCCTAGCACTTGATCGTTTAGTATACTGCTATTGCTTTCTTCATGACTTATACATGTTCCTGTAACTATGAGAAATATGCAACTCCCGTTTACCGGAGGAACACTTTGGGTACTACCAAACGTCACAACGTAACTGGGTGATTATAAAGGAGTACTACAGGTGTCTCCGAAGGTACATGTTGAGTTGGCGTATTTCAAGATTAGGTTTTGTCACTCCGATTGTCGGAGAGGTATCTCTGGGCCCTCTCGGTAATGCACATCATTATAAGCCTTGCAAGCAATGTGACCAAATGAGTTGGTTACGGGATGATGCATTACGGAACGAGTAAAGAGACTTGCCGGTAACGAGATTGAACTAGGTATTGGATACCGACGATCAAATCTCGGGCAAGTAACATACCGATGACAAAGGGAACAACGTATGTTGTTATGCGGTTTGACCGATAAAGATCTTCATAGAATATGTAGGAACCAATATGGGCATCCAGGTCCGCTATTGGTTATTGACCGAGAATGGTTCTAGGTCATGTCTACATAGTTCTCGAACCCGTAGGGTCCACACGCTTAACGTTACGATGACAGTTTTATTATGAGTTTATAAGTTTTGATGTACCGAAGTTTGTTCAGAGTCCCGGATGTGATCATGGACATGGCGAGGAGTCTCGAAATGGTCGAGACATAAAGATTGATATATTGGAAGCCTATGTTTGGACATCGGAAAGGTTCCGGGTGAAATCGGGATTTTACCGGAACACCGGGGGGTTACCGGAACCCTCCCGGGGGTTAATGGGCCTTAGTGGGCCATGAGGGAGAAGAGGAGGGCCGGGCAGGGCAGGCCGCGCGCCCCCTCCCCCCTAGTCCGAATAGGACAAGGAAGGGGGGGGGGGCGGCGCCCCCCTTTCCTCTTTCCCCTCCCCCCTTTCCTGTTGGGGAACGTAGCAGAAATTCAAAATTTTCCTACGTGTCACCAAGATCTATCTAAGGAGAAACCAGCAACGAGGGGAAGGAGAGTGCATCTACATACCCTTGTAGATCGCTAAGCGTAAGCGTTCAAGAGAACGGGGTTGAAGGAGTCGTACTCGTCGTGATCCAAATCACCGGAGATCCTAGTGCCGAACGGACGACACCTCCGCGTTCAACACACGTACAACCCGGTGACGTCTCCCATGCCTTGATCTAGCAAGGAGAGGAGGAGAGGTTGAGGAAGACTCCATCCAGCAGCAGCACAACGGCGTGGTGGTGATGGAGGAGCGTGGCAATCCTGCAGGGCTTCACCAAGCACCGCGGGAGAGGAGGAGTACTTGGGAGAGGGGAAGGGCTGCGCCAGAACTTGTGGTGCGGCTGCCCTCCCACCCCCCACATATATATAGGGGCAAGGGAGAGGGGACCCGGCCCCCTCAGATCCAATCTGAGGAGGGGGCGGCGGCCAAGGGGGGGAAGAGTGCCTCCCAAGTCAAGTGGAGGCCCTCCCCCTTAGGGTTTTCCCCTTCCCATGCGCATGGGCCTTGGGGGGGCTGGTGCCCCTGGCCCATTAAGGCTAGGGCGCCCCCCTACAGCCCATGCTACTGTATTGGATGTGGTGGAAAAATTTCCGGACCTCCGGACCCCTCCGGAATCCTCCGGAACCTTCTGGAAGCTTCCCGGTACAATACCGAAAAAACCCGAACTTTTCCCGGAACCCGAACAACAACTTTCCATATATAAATCTTTACCTCCGGACCATTCCGGAACTCCTCGTGACGTCCGGGATCTCTTCCGGGACTCCGAACAACATTCGGTAACCACATACAAACTTCCTTTATAACCCTAGCGTCATCGAACCTTAAGTGTGTAGACCCTACGGGTTCGGGAACCATGCAGACATGACCGAGACGTTCTCCGGTCAATAACCAACAGCGGGATCTGGATACCCATGTTGTCTCCCACATGTTCCACGATGATCTCATCGGATGAACCACGATGTCAAGGACTCAATCAATCCCGTATACAATTCCCTTTGTCTAGCGGTATTGTACTTGCCCGAGATTCGATCGTCGGTATACCGATACCTTGTTCAATCTCGTTACCAGCAAGTCTCTTTTACTCGTTCCGTAACACATCATCCCGTGATCAACCCCTTGATCACATTGTGCACATTATGATGGTGTCCTACCGAGTGGGCCCAGAGATACCTCTCCATTTACACGGAGTGACAAATCCCAGTCTCGATTCGTGCCAACCCAACAGACACTTTCGGAGATACCTGTAATGCACCTTTATAGCCACCCAGTTACGTTGTGACGTTTGGTACACCCAAAGCATTCCTACGGTATCCGGGAGTTGCACAATCTCATGGTCTAAGGAAAAGATACTTGACATTAGAAAAGCTTTAGCATACGAACTACGATCTTTGTGCTAGGCTTAGGATTGGGTCTTGTCCATCACATCATTCTTCTAATGATGTGATCCCGTTATCAACGACATCCAATGTCCATGGTTAGGAAACCGTAACCATCTATTGATCAATGAGCTAGTCAATAGAGGCTTGCTAGGGACATGGTGTTGTCTATGTATCCACACATTTATCTAAGTTTCCTATCAATACAATTATAGCATGGATAATAAACGATTATCATGAACAAGGAAATATAATAATAACTAATTTATTATTGCCTCTAGGGCATATTTCCAACAGTTTCCCACTTGCACTAGAGTCAATAATCTAGTTCACATCGCCATGTGATTAACACTCACAGGTCACATCGCCATGTGACCAACATCCAAAGAGTTTACTAGTGTCAATAAACTAGTTCACGTCATCATGTGATTAAGACTCAATGAGTTTTGGGGTTTGATCTGTTTTGCTTGTGAGAGAGGTTTTAGTCAACGGGTCTGTAACATTCAGATCCGTATGTACTTCGCAATTCTCTATGTCATATTGTAAATGTTGCTTCCACGCTCCACTTGAAGCTATTCCAAATGGTTGCTCCACTATATGTATCCGGTTTGCTACTCAGAGTCACTCGGATAGGTGTTAAAGCTTGCATCGACATAACCCTTTACGCCGAACTCTTTATCACCTCCATAATCAAGAAACATGTCCTTATTTACTCCAAAGACAATTTTAACCGCTGTCCAATGATCCATTCCTGGATCATTCTTGTACCCCTTGACTGACTCATGGCAAGGCACACTTCCGGTGCGGTACACAACATAGCATACTATAGAGCCTATGTCTGAAGCATAGGGGACGACCTTCGTCCTTTCTCTCTTTTCTGCCGTGGTCGAGCTTTAAGTCTTAACTTCATACCTTACATCTCAGGCAAGAACTCCTTCTGTGACTGATCCATCTTGAACACCTTCAAGATCATGTCAAGGTATGTGCTCATTTGAAAGTATTATTAAGCATTTTGATCTATCTTATAGATCTTGATGCTTATTGTTCAAGTTGCCTAATCCAGGTTTTCCAATGAAAAACACTTTTCAAATAAACCTATATGCTTTCTAGAAAATTCTACATCATTTCTAATCATCAACATGTCAACAACATATACTCATCAAAAATTCTATAGCGCTCCCACTCACTTCTTTGGAAATACAAGTTTCTCATGAACTTTGTATAAACCCAAAATCTTTGATCATCTCATCAAAGCGCACATTCCAACTCCGAGATGCTTACTCCAGTCCTTAGAAGGATCGCTGGAGCCAGCATACCTTTTAGCATCCCTGGGATCGACAAAACCTTTCCTTACGAAAACTGGTAAGGAAACTCGTTTTGACATCCATCTGCCAGATTTCATAAATGCAGCTAATGCTAACATGATTCCGACGGACTTAAGCATCGCTTATGAATGAGAAAATCTCATTGTAGTCAACTCCTTGAACTTGTGAAAAACTCTTTGCCACAAGTCGAGCTTCATAGACGGTGACATTACCGTCCACGTCCGTCTTCTTCTTAAAGATCCATTTATCTCAATGGCTTGCCGATCATCGGGCAAGTCCACCAAAGTCCATGCTTTGTTCTGATACATGGATCCTATCTCGGATTTCATGGCTTCTAACCATTTGTTGGAACATGGGCCCACCATTGCTTCTCCATAGCTCGTAGGTTCATTGTTGTCTAGCAACATGACCTTCAAGACAGGATCATCGTACCACTCTGAAGCAGTATGCGTCCTTGTCGTCCTACGAGGTTCGGTAGTGACTTGATCCGAAGCTTCATGATCAATATCATAAGCTTCCACTTCAATTGGTGTAGGTGCCACGGGAACAACTTCATGTGCCCTGCTACACACTGGTTGAAGTGATGGTTCAATAACCTCATCAAGTCTCCACTATCCTCCCACTCAATTCTCAAGACAAACCTTTCCTCGAGAAAGGACCCGATTCAAGAAACAATCCCTATTGCTTTCGGATCTGAATTAGGAGGTATACCCAACTGTTTTGGGTGTCCTATGAAGATGCATTTTATCCGCTTTGGGTTTGAGCTTATCAACATGAAACTTTTTCACATAAGCGTCACAGCCCCAAACCTTTAAGAAACGACAACTTAGGTTTCTCCAAACCACAGTTCAAACGGTGTCGTCTCAACGGAATTACGTGGTGCCCTATTTAAAGTGAGTGCGGTTGTCTCTAATGCCTAACCCATGAACGATAGTGGTAATTCGATAAGAGACATCATGGTACGCACCATATCCAATAGGGTGCAACTATGATGTTCGGACACACCATCACACTATGGTGTTCCAGGCGGTATTGGTTGTGAAATAATCTCCACAATGTCTTAATTGTGTGCCAAACTCGTAACTCAGATACTCATCTCTATGATCATATCATAGACATTTTATCCTCTTGTCACAATGATCTTCAACTTCACTCTGAAATTACTTGAACCATTCAATAATTCAGACTTGTGTTTCATCAAGTAAATATACTCAACATCTACTCGAATCATCTGTGAAGTAAGAACATAACGATATTCACTGCATGCCTTAGCACTCATTGGACTGCACATATCAAAATGTGTTACTTCCAACAAGTTTCTTTCTTGTTCCATTTTACTGAAAACGAGGCTTTCAGTCATCTTGCCCACGTGGTATGATTTGCATGTCTCAAGTGATTCAAAATCAAGAGAGTCCAAATGATCCATCTGCATGGAGTTTCTTCATGCGTATACACCAATAGACATGGTTCGCATGTCCCAAACTTTTCAAAAACGAGTGAGTCCAAAGATCCATCAACATGGAGCTTCTTCATGCGTTTTATACCAATATGACTTACATGGCAGTGCCACAAGTAACTGGTACTATCATTACTATCTTATATCTTTTGGCATGAAAATGTGTATCACTACGATCGAGATTCAATAAACCATTCCTTTAGGTGCAAGACCATTGAAGGTATTATTCAAATAAATAGAGTAACCATTATTCTCCTTAAATGAATAACCGTATTGCGATAGACATAATCCAATCATGTCTATGCTCAACGCAAACACCAAATGACAATTATTCAGGTTTAATACTAATCTTGATGGTAGAGGGAGCGTGCGATGTTTGATCACATCAAACTTGGAAACACTTCCAACACATATCGTTAGCTCACCTTTAGCTAGTCTCCGTTTATTCTGTAGCTCTTTTATTTCGAGTTACTAACACTTTGCAACCGAACCGGTATCTTAATACCCTGGTGCTACTAGGAGTACTAGTAAAGTACACATTAACATAATGTATATCCAATATACTTCTATCGACCTTGCCTGCCTTCTCATCTACCAAGTATCTAGGGTAATGCTACTCCAGTGGCTGTTCCTCTTATTTCAGAAGCACTTAGTCTCGGGTTTGGGTTCACCTTGGGTTTCTTCACTGGAGCAGCAGCTGATTTGCCGTTCCATGAAGTATCCCTTCTTGCCCTTGCCCTTCTTGAAACTAGTGGTTTCACCAACCATCAACAATTGATGCTCCTTCTTGATTTCTACTTTCGCGGTGTCAAACATCGTGAATACCTCAGGGATCATCATATCTATCCCTGATATGTTATAGTTCATCACGAAGCTCTAGCAACTTGGTGGCAATGACTTTGGAGAAACGTCACTATCTCATCTGGAAGATCAACTCCCACTCGATTCAAGTGATTGTTGCACTCAGACAATCTGATCACAAGCTCAACGATTGAGCTTTTCTCCCTTAGTTTGCAGGCTAAGAAAATCGTCGGAGGTCTCATACCTCTTGACGTGGGCACGAGCCTGAAATCCCAATTTCAGCCCTCGAAACATCTCATATGTTCCGCGACGTTTCGAAAACGTCTTTGGTGCCTCTACTCTAAACCATTTAACTGAACTATCACGTAGTTATCAAAACGTGTATGTCCGATGTTCGCAACATCCACAAACAACGTTTGGGGTTCAGCCCACTGAGCGGTGCATTAAGGACATAAGCTTTCTACTGTCCGCATAATCGCTACTGTCAAGTTTCAACTATATTTTCTCTAGGAACATATCTAAACAGTGGAACTAAGGCGCGAGCTTATGACATAATTTGCAAAGATCTTTTGACTTTGTTCAGGATAATTAAGTTCATCTTATGAACTCCCACTCAGATAGACATCCCTCTAGTCATCTAAGTGATTACATGATCCGAGTCAACTAGGCCGTGTCCGATCATCACGTGAGACGGACTAGTCATCATCGGTGAACATCTTCATGTTGATCGTATCTACTATACGACTCATGCTCGACCTTTCGGTCTCTTGTGTTCCGAGGCCATGTCTGTACATGCTAGGCTCGTCAAGTCAACCTAAGTGTTTCGCGTGTGTAAATCTATCTTACACCCGTTGTATGTGAACGTAAGAATCCATCACACCCGATCATCACGTGGTGCTTAGAAACGACGAACTTTCGCAACGGTGCACAGTTAGGGGGAACAATTTCTTGAAATTTTAATGAGGGATCATCTTATTTACTACCGTCGTTCTAAGCAAATAAGATGTATAAACATGATAAACATCACATGCAATCAAATAGTGACATGATATGGCCAATATCATATTGCTCCTTTTGATCTCCATCTTCGGGGCTCCATGATCATCATCGTCACCGGCATGACACCATGATCTCCATCATCGTGTCTTCATGAAGTTATCTCGCCAACTATTACTTCTACTACTATGGCTACCGGTTAGCAATAAAGTAAAGTAATTACATGGCGTTGTATAATGACACGCAGGTCATACAATAAATAAAGACAACTCCTATGGCTCCTGCCGGTTGTCATACTCATCGACATGCAAGTCGTGATTCCTATTACAAGAACATGATCAATCTCATACATCACATATCATTCATCACATTCTTCTTGGCCATATCACATCACATAGCATACCCTGCAAAAACAAGTTAGACGTCCTCTAATTGTTGTTTGCATGTTTTACGTGGCTGCTATGGGTTTCTAGCAAGAATGTTTCTTACCTACGCAAAACCACAACGTGATATGCCAATTGCTATTTACCCTTCATAAGGACCCTTTTCATCGAATACGTTCCGACTAAAGTGGGAGAGACTGGCACCCGCTAGCCACCTTATGCACAAAGTGCATGTCAGTCGGTGGAACCTGTCTCACGTAAGTGTACGTGTAAGGTCGGTCCGGGCCGCTTCATCCCACAATACCGTCGAAACAAGATTGGACTAGTAACGGTAAGCATATTGAACAAAATCAACGCCCACAACTACTTTGTGTTCTACTCGTGCAAAGAATCTACGAAATAGACCTAGCTCATGATGCCACTGTTGGGGAACGTAGCAGAAATTCAAAATTTTCCTATGTGTCACCAAGATCTATCTAAGGAGAAACCAGCAACGAGGGGAAGGAGAGTGCATCTACATACCCTTGTAGATCGCTAACCGGAAGCGTTCAAGAGAACGGGGTTGAAGGAGTCGTACTCGTCGTGATCCAAATCACCGGAGATCCTAGTGCCGAACGGACGGCACCTCCGCGTTCAACACAGGTACAGCCCGGTGACGTCTCCCATGCCTTGATCCAGCAAGGAGAGAGGGAGAGGTTGAGGAAGACTCCATCCAGCAGCAGCACAACGGCGTGGTGGTGATGGAGGAGCGTGGCAATCCTGCAGGGCTTCGCCAAGCACCGCGGGAGAGGAGGAGTACTTGGGAGAGGGGAAGGGCTACGCCAGAACTTGTGGTGCGGCTGCACTCCCAGCCCCCACATATATATAGGGGCAAGGGACAGGGGGGCCAGCCCCCTCAGATCCAATCTGAGGAGGGGGCAGCGGCCAAGGGGGGGAAGAGTGCCTCCCAAGTCAAGTGGAGGCCCTCCCCCTTAGGGTTTTCCCCTTCCCATGTGCATGGGCCTTGGGGGGGCTGGTGCCCCTGGCCCATTAAGGCTAGGGCGCCCCCTACAGCCCATGCTACTGTATTGGACGTGGTGGAACAATTTCCGGACCTCCGGACCCCTCCGGAATCCTCCGGAACCTTCTGGAAGCTTCCCGGTACAATACCGAAAAAACCCGAACTTTTCCCGGAACCCGAACAACAACTTTCCATATATAAATCTTTACCTCCGGAGCATTCCGGAACTCCTCGTGACGTCCGGGATCTCATCCGGGACTCCGAACAACATTCGGTAACCACATACAAACTTCCTTTATAACCCTAGCGTCATCGAACCTTAAGTGTGTAGACCCTACGGGTTCGGGAACCATGCAGACATGACCGAGACGTTCTCCGGTCAATAACCAACAGCGGGATCTGGATACCCATGTTGGCTCCCACATGTTCCACGATGATCTCATCGGATGAACCACGATGTCAAGGACTCAATCAATCCCGTATACAATTCCCTTTGTCTAGCGGTATTGTACTTGCCCGATATTCGATCGTCGGTTACCGATATCTTGTTCAATCTCGTTATCGGCAAGTCTCTTTTACTCGTTCCATAACACATCATCCCGTGATCAACCCCTTGATCACATTGTGCACATTATGATGATGTCCTACCGAGTGGGCCCAGAGATACCTCTCCGTTTACACGGAGTGACAAATCCCAGTCTCGATTCATGCCAACCCAACAGACACTTTCGGAGATACCTGTAATGCACCTTTATAGCCACCCAGTTACGTTGTGACATTTGGTACACCCAAAGCATTCCTACGGTATCCGGGAGTTGCACAATCTCATGGTCTAAGGAAAAGATACTTGACGTTAGAAAAGCTTTAGCATACGAACTACGATCTTTGTGCTAGGCTTAGGATTGGGTCTTGTCCATCACATCATTCTTCTAATGATGTGATCCCGTTATCAACGACATCCATGGTTAGGAAACCGTAACCATCTATTGATCAACGAGCTAGTCAATAGAGGCTTGCTAGGGACATGGTGTTGTCTATGTATCCACACATGTATCTGAGTTTCCTATCAATACAATTATAGCATGGATAATAAACGATTATCATGAACAAGGAAATATAATAATAACTAATTTATTATTGCCTCTAGGGCATATTTCCAACATTTCCTTCTCCACCGCGCGCCCCCTCCCCCCTAGTCCGAATAGGACAAGGAAGGGGGGGGGGGGGCGGCCCCCTTTCCTCTTTCCCCTCCCCCCTTTCCTTCTCCACCAAGGCAAGAGGGGGGAGTCCTACTCCCGGTGGGAGTAGGACTCCTCCAGGCGCACCCCAAGGGGGCCGGCCGCACCTCCCCCTCCCTCCTTTATATACGGGGGCAAGGGGGCACCCCATAACACACAAGTTGATCTACAGATCGTTCCTTAGCCATGTGTGGTGCCCCCTCCACCATATTCCACCTCGGTCATATCGTCGCAGAGTTTAGGCGAAGCCCTGCGCCGGTAGAGCATCATCATCGTCACCACGCCGTCGTGCTGACGGAACTCATCCCCGAAGCTTTGCTGGATCGGAGCCCGGGGATTGTCATCGAGCTGAACGTGTGCTGAACTCGGAGGTGCCGTACGTTCGGTGCTTGGATCGGTCGGATCGTGAAGACGTACGACTACATCAACCGCATTGTCATAATGCTTCCTCTTACGGTCTACGAGGGTACATGGACGGACACTCTCCCCTTTCGTTGCTATGCCATCACCATGATCTAGCGTGTACATAGGATTTTTTTTGAAATTACTACGTTCCCCAACAGTGGTATCAGAGCCAGGTTTTATGCGTTGATGTTATATGCACGAGTAGAACATAAGTGAGTTGTGGGAGATATAAGTCATACTGCTTACCAGCATGTCATACTTTGGTTCAGCGGCATTGTGAGATGCAGCGGCCCGGACCGACATTACGCGTACGCTTACGTGAGACTAGTTTCACCGCTACGAGCACTCGTTGCTTAAAGGTGACCGGCGGGTGTCTGTCTCTCTCACTTTAGTTGAACCGAGTGTGGCTACGCCCGGTCCTTGCGAAGGTTAAAACAGCACCAACTTGACAAACTATCGTTGTGGTTTTGATGCGTAGGTAAGAACGGTTCTTGCTAAGCCCGTAGCAGCCACGTAAAAATTGCAACAACAAAGTAGAGGACGTCTAACTTGTTTTTGCAGGGCATGTTGTGATGTGATATGGTCAAGACGTGATGCTATATTTTATTTTATGAGATGATCATGTTTTGTAACCAAAGTTATCGGCAACTGGCAGGAGCCATATGGTTGTCGCTTTATTGTATGAAATGCAAACGCCCTGTAATTGCTTTACTTAATCACTAAGCGGTAGCGATAGTCGTAGAAGCAATAGATGGCATAAACGACAACGATGCTACGATGGAGATCAAGGTGTCACGCCGGTGACGATGGTGATCACGACGGTGCTTCGAAGATGGAGATCACAAGCACAAGATGATGATGGCCATATCATATCACTTATATTGATTGCATGTGATGTTTATCCTTTATGCATCTTATCTTGCTTTGATTGACGGTAGCATTTTAAGATGATCTCTCACTAAAAATTATCAAGAAGTGTTCTCCCTGAATATGCACCGTTGCCAAAGTTCGTCATGCCCAGACACCACGTGATGATCGGGTGTGATAGGCTCTACGTTCAAATACAACGGGTGTAAAACAGTTGCACACGCGGAATACTCAGGTCATACTTGACGAGCCTAGCATATACAGATATGACCTCGGAACACGGAGACCGAAAGGTCGAACGTGAATCATATAGTAGATATGATCAACATAGTGATGTTCACCATTGAAACTAGTCCATCTCACGTGATGATCGGACATGGTTTAGTTGATTTGGATCACGTGATCACTTAGATGACTAGAGAGATGTCTGTCTAAGTGGGAGTTCTTAAGTAATATGATTAATTGAACTTAAATTTATCATGAACTTAGTACCTGATAGTATTTTGCTTGTCTATGTTTGTTTGTAGATAGATGGCTCGTGCTGTTGTTCCGTTAAATTTTAATGCGTTCCTTGAGAAAGCAAAGTTGAAAGATGATGGTAGAAATTACACGGACTGGGTCCGTAACCTAAGGATTATCCTCATTGCTGCACAGAAAAGTTACGTCCTGGAAGCACCGATGGGTGCCAGGCCTGCTGCTGATGCAACTGACGACGTTAAGAACGTCTGGCAGAGCAAAGCTGATGACTACTCGATAGTTCAGTGTGCCATGCTTTACGGCTTAGAACCGGGTCTTCAACGACGTTTTGAACGTCATGGAGCATATGAGATGTTTCAGGAGTTGAAGTTAATATTTCAAGCAAATGCCCGGATTGAGAGATATGAAGTCTCCAATAAGTTCTATAGCTGCAAGATGGAGGAGAATAGTTCTATCAGTGAACACATACTCAAAATGTCTGGGTATAATAATCACTTGATTCAACTGGGAGTTAATCTTCCTGATGATAGTGTCATTGACAGAATTCTCCAATCACTGCCACCAAGCTACAAGAGCTTCGTGATGAACTATAATATGCAAGGGATGAACAAAACTATTCCCGAGCTCTTCGCAATGCTAAAAGCTGCGGAGGTAGAAATCAAAAAGGAGCATCAAGTGTTGATGGTTAACAAGACCACCAGTTTCAAGAAAAAGGGCAAAGGGAAGAAGAAGGGGAACTTTAAAAAGAACAGCAAGCAAGTTGCTGCTCAAGAGAAGAAACCCAAGTCTGGACCTAAGCCTGAAACTGAGTGCTTCTACTGCAAGCAGACTGGACACTGGAAGCGGAACTGCCCCAAGTATTTGGCGGATAAGAAGGATGGCAAAGTGAACAAAGGTATATGTGATATACATGTTATTGATGTGTACCTTACTAATGCTCGCAGTAGCACCTGGGTATTTGATACTGGTTCTGTTGCTAATATTTGCAACTCGAAACAGGGACTACGAATTAAGCGAAGATTGGCTAAGGACGAGGTGACGATGCGCGTGGGAAATGGTTCCAAAGTCGATGTGATCGCGGTCGGCACGCTACCTCTACATCTACCATCGGGATTAGTTTTAGACCTAAATAATTGTTATTTGGTGCCAGCGTTGAGCATGAACATTATATCTGGATCTTGTTTGATGCGAGACGATTATTCATTTAAATCAGAGAATAATGGTTGTTCTATTTATATGAGTAATATCTTTTATGGTCATGCACCCTTGAAGAGTGGTCTACTTTTATTGAATCTCGATAGTAGTGATACACATATTCATAGTGTTGAAACCAAAAGATGCAGAGTTGATAATGATAGTGCAACTTATTTGTGGCACTGCCATTTAGGTCATATCGGTGTAAAGCGCATGAAGAAACTCCATACTGATGGGCTTTTGGAATCACTTGATTATGAATCACTTGGTACTTGCGAACCGTGCCTCATGGGCAATATGACTAAAACGCCGTTCTCCGGAACTATGGAGCGAGCAACTGATTTGTTGGAGATCATACATACTGATGTTTGTGGTCCAATGAATGTTGAGGCTCGCGGCGGGTATCGTTATTTTCTCACCTTCACAGATGATTTGAGCAGATATGGGTATATCTACTTAATGAAACACAAGTCTGAAACATTTGAAAAGTTCAAAGAATTCCAGAGTGAAGTGGAAAATCATCGTAACAAGAAAATAAAGTTTCTACGATCTGATCGTGGAGGAGAATATTTGAGTTACGAGTTTGGTCTACAGTTGAAACAATGCGGAATAGTTTCGCAACTCACGCCACCCGGAACACCACAACGAAATGGTGTGTCCGAACGTCGTAATCGTACTTTACTAGATATGGTGCGATCTATGATGTCTCTTACTGATTTACCGCTATCGTTTTGGGGTTGTGCTTTAGAGACGGCCGCATTCACGTTAAATAGGGCACCATCAAAATCCGTTGAGACAACATCTTATGAACTGTGGTTTGGCAAGAAACCAAAGTTGTCGTTTCTTAAAGTTTGGGGCTGCGATGCTTATGTGAAGAAACTTCAACCAGATAAGCTCGAACCCAAATCGGAGAAATGTGTCTTCATAGGATACCTAAAAGAGATTATTGGGTACACCTTCTATCACAGATCTGAGGGCAAGATTTTCGTTGCTAAAATCAGATCCTTTCTAGAGAAGGAGTTTATCTCGAAAGAAGCGAGTGGGAGGAAAGTAGAAGTTGATGAGATAACTGTATCTACTCCCTTGTTGGAAAGTAGTTCATCACAAGAACCGGTTCCTGTGACAACTACACCAACTAGTGAGGAAGCTGATGATATTGATCATGAAACTTCAGATCAAGTTTCTACTGAACCTCGTAGGTCTACCAGAGTAAGATCCGCACCAGAGTGGTACGGCAATCCTATTCTGGAAGTCATGTTACCTGACCATGATGAACCTACGAACTATGAGGAAGCGATGATGAGCCCAGATTCCGCAAAATGGCTAGAGGCCATGAAATCTGAGATGTGATCCATGTACGAAAACAAAGTATGGACTTTGGTTGACTTGACCGATGATCGGCAAGCCATTGAGAATAAATGGATCTTTAAGAAGAAGACTGACGCTAATGGTAATATAACTGTCTATAAAGCTCGACTTGTTGCGAAAGGTTTTCGACAAGTTCAAGGGGTTGACTACGATGAGACTTTCTCACCCGTAGCGATGCTTTAGTCTGTCCGAATCATGTTAGCTATTGCTGCATTTCATGATTATGAAATTTGGCAAATGGATGTCAAAACTGCATTCTTGAATGGATTTCTGGAAGAAGCGTTGTATATGATGCAACCAGAAGGTTTTGTTGATCCAAAAGGTGCTAACAAAGTGTGCAAGCTCCAGCGATCCATTTATGGACTGGTGCAAGCATCTCGGAGTTGGAATAAACGTTTTGATAGTGTGATCAAAGCATATGGTTTTATACAGACTTTTGGAGAAGCCTGTATTTACAAGAAAGTGAGTGGGAGCTCTGTAGCATTTCTGATTTTATATGTAGATGACATATTATTAATTGGAAATGATATAGAATTTCTGGATAGCATAAAGGGATACTTGAATAAAAGTTTTTCAATGAAAGACCTCGGTGAAGCTGCTTACATATTGGGCATCAAGATCTATAGAGATAGATCAAGACGCTTAATAGGACTTTCACAAAGCACATACCTTGACAAAATTTTGAAAAAGTTCAAAATGGATCAGGCAAAGAAAGGTTTCTTGCCTGTGCTACAAGGTGTGAAGTTGAGTCAAACTCAATGCCCGACCACAGCAGAAGATAGAGAGAAAATGAAAGATGTTCCCTATGCTTCAGCCATAGGCTCTATCATGTATGCAATGATGTGTACTAGACCTGACGTATGCTTAGCAATAAGCTTGGCAGGAAGGTACCAAAGTAATCCAGGAGTGGATCACTGGACAGCGGTCAAGAACATCCTGAAATACCTGAAAAGGACTAAGGATATGTTTCTCGTATATGGAGGTGACAAAGAGCTAGTCGTAAATGGTTACGTTGATGGAAGCTTTGACACTGTTCCGGACGATTCTAAATCGCAAACCGGATACGTGTTTTTATTAAACGGTGGAGCTGTAAGTTGGTGCAGTTCTAAACAAAGCGTCGTGGCGGGATCTACATGTGAAGCGGAGTACATAGCTGCTTCTGAAGCAGCAAATGAAGGAGTCTGGATGAAGGAGTTCATTACCGATCTAGGTGTCATACCTAGTGCATCGGGACCAATGAAGATCTTCTGTGACAATACTGGTGCAATTGCTTTGGCAAAGGAATCCAGATTTCACAAGAGGACCAAGCACATCAAGAGACGCTTCAATTCCATTCGGGACCAAGTCCAAGTGGGAGACATAGAGATTTGCAAAATACATACGGATCTGAATGTTGCAGACCCGTTGACTAAGCCTCTCTCATGAGCAAAACATGATCAACACCAAGACTCCATGGGTGTTAGAATCATTACTATGTAATCTAGATTATTGACTCTAGTGCAAGTGGAAGACTGAAGGAAATATGCCCTAGAGGCAATAATAAAGTTATTATTTATTTCCTCATATCATGATAAATGTTTATTATTCATGCTAGAATTGTATTAACCAGAAACATGATACATGTGTGAATACATAGACAAACATATAGTCACTAGTATGCCTCTACTTGACTAGCTCATTAATCAAAGATGGTTATGTTTCCTAACCATAGACATGTGTTGTCATTTGATTAATGGGATCACATCATTAGAAGAATGATGTGATTGACATGACCCATTCCGTTAGCCTAGCACTTGATCGTTTAGTATACTGCTATTTCTTTCTTCATGACTTATACATGTTCCTGTAACTATGAGAAATATGCAACTCCCGTTTACCGGAGGAACACTTTGGGTACTACCAAACGTCACAACGTAACTGGGTGATTATAAAGGAGTACTACAGGTGTCTCCGAAGGTACATGTTGAGTTGGCGTATTTTGAGATTAGGTTTTGTCACTCCGATTGTCGGAGAGGTATCTCTGGGCCCTCTCGGTAATGCACATCATTATAAGCCTTGCAAGCAATGTGACCAAATGAGTTGGTTACGGGATGATGCATTACGGAACGAGTAAAGAGACTTGCCGGTAACGAGATTGAACTAGGTATTGGATACCGACGATCAAATCTCGGGCAAGTAACATACCGATGACAAAGGGAACAACGTATGTTGTTATGCGGTTTGACCGATAAAGATCTTCGTAGAATATGTAGGAACCAATATGGGCATCCAGGTCCCGCTATTGGTTATTAACTGAGAATGGTTCTAGGTCATGTCTACATAGTTCTCGAACCCGTAGGGTCCGCACGCTTAACGTTATGATGACAGTTTTATTATGAGTTTATAAGTTTTGATGTACCAAAGTTTGTTCGGAGTCCCGGATGTGATCACGGACATGACGAGGAGTCTCGAAATGGTCGAGACATAAAGATTGATATATTGGAAGCCTATGTTTGGACCTCGGAAAGGTTCCGGGTGAAATCGGGATTTTACCGGAACACCGGGGGGTTACCGGAACCCTCCCGGGGGTTAATGGGCCTTAGTGGGCCATGAGGGAGAAGAGGAGGGCCGGCCAGGGCAGGCCG
Source organism: Triticum dicoccoides (assembly GCF_002162155.2). Taxonomy (NCBI): domain Eukaryota; kingdom Viridiplantae; phylum Streptophyta; class Magnoliopsida; order Poales; family Poaceae; genus Triticum; species Triticum dicoccoides. The sequence continues at coordinate 732,184,978 of NC_041385.1, forward strand.
CGTGCCCCCTCCCCCCTAGTCCGAATAGGACAAGGAAGGGGGGGGGGCGGCGCCCCCCTTTCCTCTTTCCCCTCCCCCCTTTCCTTCTCCACCAAGGCAAGAGGGGGGATTGCTACTCCCGGTGGGAGTAGGACTCCTCCAGGCGCACCCCAAGGGGGCCGGCCGCACCTCTCCCTCCCTCCTTTATATACGGGGGCAAGGGGGCACCCCATAACACACAAGTTGATCTACGGATCGTTCCTTAGCCGTGTGCGGTGCCCCCCTCCACCATATTCCACCTCGGTCATATCGTCGCAGAGTTTAGGCGAAGCCCTGCGCCGGTAGAGCATCATCATCGTCACCACACCGTCGTGCTGACGGAACTCATCCCCGAAGCTTTGCTGGATCGGAGCCCGGGGATCGTCATCGAGCTGAACGTGTGCTGAACTCGGAGGTGCCGTACGTTCGGTGCTTGGATCGGTCGGATCGTGAAGACGTACGACTACATCAACCGCGTTGTCATAATGCTTCCGCTTACGGTCTACGAGGGTACGTGGACGGACACTCTCCCCTCTCGTTTCTATGCCATCACCATGATCTTGCGTGTACGTAGGAATTTTTTTGAAATTACTACGTTCCCCAACATGAGGCCCATGGATAGTACGTCCCGTAGAAGGCCCATGGAACATATGGCCCGTAGAAGGCCGATGGACCCTACGGCCCGTAGAAGGCCCATTGATCCCTAAGGCCCGTATAGAAGGTCGATGGATCCTACGGCCCGTATAGAAGGCCAATGGTCCTATGACCGAACGAAGGCCCATGGATCATACGGCCTGCAAGAGGCCCATGGTTACAACAGTCCATGTGTTGCCATGATTATTTTGGCCTAGTTACCAAAAATAGGCTATTGTGGCCACTAGAAAAACACAGAAAAAGAACTGCAGTGACTACAAGCACACAACTAAACAAGACAATAAGGAAATAAATAAGCAAGCAATTAAGGCTAGCCTATTACCGCTATTACACATATTACATCCACTGGGCATCAAAGTTCGCCACCAGTGCAAATATAGGGAACAAAGCAGAATATTACATACACTCGCCGTCAAAATTGGCCACCAGTGCAAATAAACGCGGCAACAAAACAAGAGCATAACTGAAACAACTTCAGAAGATCTCAAGAAACGTTATCCTGGGTATCCACCATGCTGGCAATAAGCTTAGCAAGCTGATTAGCTTTGTATTGTTTGGCGCTAAAATCCTCCAACACTTGTTGTTGCACCAGAAAGTATGCATCTGAATGCTCCAGGGATTTCCGCAGTCCTTCCGCTTCTTGTCGCAGCACAGCTGATCGATGTCTTTCAGCTTGTAGTTGAGACTCAAGAAACCGAACTGATTCAGACAGTGAGTTTGAATAGCTTGTGCAAGTAGTAGTGGCCAGTAACTCAAACACTAAACCAAGACAGGACTTTGGGGTTGTCTCGCTGTCTTCAAGATAGTCTTGCTTAGCTGTTTTATCAGCTTTGTTGGAGACCAATAAGGATGTGTCACTATCCTGAACCTTATCTGCATTACTTCCTTTACCATTGCTTAATAAGGCACTCTTCCCCAATATTCTGTTAGCATTCTAAAAGAAGAAACAAGCAGACACATAACAAGTTTAGCATGTACTAGTATATGAAACTCATTTTGGTGAACCAGTTCATTAGTAAGGTGGACAGGATTAAACTACCAAGTATTGCCAAGTACTAGTACATAATAAAAGCATCAAACAAACATATATCTATGTCCTATGGTCACTGCATTGTCTTGCCAAATCAAAATAGAGACACGGTTCAAATCATATCAGTTCAAGACAAAGCAACAGTGAAAGAATACAAAGCGTGGGAAACTACACGGCACAACAAGATTTCAGATGGGTACCACGGGTCTACATGTACAACAACACTATTGGCTCTGTTGTGATGCTAGTAATGTGCATGATATGAAAGTCAACTGTATACCCAATTGAAATTGAAATCAAAAGAGCTATTGATAAGAGCAAACCTGTTAAAGAAACATGTGTGCACATACCTGATGTGCCATTGGAGTTTTGATTGGATCCTTCAATTTAAAAATAAGTTTGTATCAGTAAATACAGTGATACAAGAGCAAAGCAATCATAGTTAAAAAAGGCGCGCCTAAGCGAGCGCTTAAGCGCGCCTAGGCTCTAGGCGTTGGCAAAACGCATTGCGCATAACTACGCTTAATCTATGCATAACTGCGCATAAGCATGCGCTTTGGTCAGTAAAGTGCAAGGCGGTGGCAAAACGCACAATTAACGCCTAGCGCTTTTTTGAACTATGATAGCAATGTAATCTTAAATTAGAACAGTTGTTCTTCAGGTTTAGACACTTGTTCTACATGAACAGAGTACAGTAAGACGCAAGAATATAATACTTAAAAATAGAAAATGAGCTCATAGACCTTACCACATTCTTGGTTCGGGACCAGTACAGACCAAGGCGTTCCCAGTCATTGTCTAGTAAATGTGTCTCAGGAGAACGTAAGGGAATTTGATGAGTTTCTTTGCTGGTGAAGTACGTTTTCTTCAGGTAATTCCGATACTGCCATCAAGCATTCTTGAAGATAGCAGAGGTATTAGCACAGGTTACCTCATCCTGAGTTTCCAAATCGGTCCTTCTTTATAGAGAAAAATGGGAAAATTTGTTGTATTATAACCATCATGGAGGTAGGATGTATGGGACGAAGCAAAGTAATTGCCACGAATAACATTACTTACACATAACTCCTGGACAAACACCTGCAACTGACATTTTCCTTCATCTTCAGTATAATATTTCCAAGATGGGAAGATACGCACATACGATTTAACATCAAATGCGATAGATGCTAAACTATGACTGGCTGGTTGTGCTTCCTCCACAGGAATAGGTGTACTAACTGGTGGAGTTGGGGTTCGCCGTGATAGTACTAGCCCTTTGGGCACTGGAGCTGCCTTACTAACTACTCTTGTTTGGGAGCTCTGTGGTGGAGATGGTGCTATGTCAACAGGAACTGGGTTACTATCGGCTGGGGTTGGGGTTAGATTGGGTGAAGCTGGTTCTCTGTCCATCACAGTAGGGGTACAATCTGCGAGAGTTTGGGTTATGTGTGGTAGGGCTGGTTCTTGTGCATGTACAACCGGGCTGCTATCTCCACCAAGAGGTAGCTCTGTTTTATTTGAAGACCATGTTTTTATTCCGCTAGATACTGGCATCACCCGCTCCAATTCAAATGGCAGATAAACAGGAAACATAGTTGAATGTACAGACATTGTATGAGAGACAGATGCAATAGATAGTGTGGAAAAAAGAGGGCATGAAATAGTTGACATGTATATAACTAAAATGGATAGCATGACATAATTTCACATATATGATGTTTATCTAAACTGGATAGCATAGCATAACATAATTCAAAGATATGATGAATAACTAAACAGGATCGCATGACATAATTCACCTACATGTTATCTAAGTAATCAGGATCGCATCATTTAATTCACATATGTGATTTATATGCTAAACAAAGGGCATTCGATATGATGTCTGAACTAAGAACATGGTGTTGAATATTGTGTATATGATGTCTAAACTATGCAATGCAAGACACCATATGCATGATATGAGTAGTATAACCGTGCCAAGTTAGAGCATACACCTAAGTAGGGGAATAGGACTAGTCATCTATCTCTGAATCCATCTCTGAGGAGCTATCGGGACCCAACAAGATATCTGCTTCGACCGGTAGCACTGTCTGCTCTGAAGGCCTTGTTTTCACTCCAGATTTTTCCATCTCCCACCCAAATGGCTGATTCACAGGAAGAGTAGTTTAATGTACAAACATTGTCGACAAATGGAAATGTAATGAAGAAAAGGATGGGCAAGATATCATTCAAATATATGATACCTGGTTAAACAGGATGGCATTGCACATTTCACATATATTATGGCTGGCTAAAAGACATGAGACTGCATAATTCCCATATATGATATAGAAACTAAACAAGTGGCATTACAGAACATGTCTAAACTAAGCAGATGACATATATGATGTCAAAAGTAGGCACTGCAAGGCAACATATGCATATATGACTAACATCAGCATGCCAAGGTAGAGCAAACACCTTGGGGGGTAAATAGGAAAGGTCAGCGGCGTCTGAATCCGCCTCAGAACAGATATCTTCCTCTGGATTACAATCTGGAGAGGGGTGGGGAGGGTTTGCCATTGAACCCACCATGGAGCGATGTCTGCATGACATTGTACTGCCGTGCAAAACTCTTCTCTTTTTCTCTACATGTTCAGCATGACTGTGTACAATATCTGACATGCATACGAAAAAATATGGTGAGATTATGTAAGGAGAGCATGCAGAAATTTAGAGTGATTGTAACAACCAGTGGATGGATCCAAAAATAATGATAGCAGGATGATGATTGCTTTAAATTAATAAAAAGACATATGATGATTGCTTTACTATTTGTTTCCCACCCAAGATGAACAACATAGGCATACCCTAGGTGAACCAGATATTAGACAGACATACTATTCATTGTTGCCTCGATATGTGCCCCACAACTAATTTAGAACTCAAGTTTGAACATTAATTTGGACCTGAGTTGGGAGTCCAAGAGCTGAACAGGACGATAAAGTAGCAGGTAAGTTTAAGCAATGCATAACATCAGCAGAAACAAAAGAGTGCGACCTCTCTTGTGGACCCGTGTACTCCTCAGGTTCATCTACTGAGTCGATGATGGTGATTCTGTTGGGGTGGGTGCCGGCGGCAGGGAAGGAGATCTGAGGCGGCGAAAGACGGTCAGGAGTCGTGATGTCTGGTTTGGTGGATGCTTCTATCGATGGAGCAGCTCAGGTGAGGTGGACGACGTCGCGGCAGGAGCAGGACAAACCACACAAAGTTCCCTTCGACACGTACCTGTAACTGAAGTAATTCTATAAGGGCTCATTTGGCTTGCATGATTCTTAAAACGCAGGGATAGGAAAAACACCGGAATAGGATAGGAAAATGCACATGGTAAACAGAGCATTTGTAAACACAGGATTTCTGTCAACTTGGGTGTTTGGTTTACAGGAATTGGAAGAGCAGAGGAATGCAAAGAAACATGGCCAAAATAAAGAGAAACCATATGAAAGCGTGTATAGTAAGAATGTTATTCTAGCACTAATGCACTTGGTCTTGTTTTCATGCATAGGATTTTGAAAAGTAGGTCCAGGTGGATGTTTTGCTTCATTCCTTTCAACAAAATGCATGAATAATTGAATAGTAGAGTGCTATTGGAAAATTCCCTATTGCTATGTTTTTCCGTTGAACCAAAATATCCCTAATGGATCGATGTGAATGTATAGTAATAAGTGATGCAACAAGTGTACAACCTCTTTGCCGTAGCCGTGTCGACCTCAGCATCATTGGGTTGGTCGCTGAAGCAGTTGAGGTAGAGGTGGCTGTCAGAGGTGTGGAGGAAGATCTAAGGAATCTGTAGATGGCGTCCAGGGCACTGCCCCGTTGTGATGGATCGTTCTATCGTTGGAGCAGCTCCGGTGAGCCGTAAGACGTCAAGGCTGAAGCAGCACAAGACAGAGATCGTCAATCTCAAGTGGAATTCTAATAGCATCTCCAATAGATGATGTAAAATGGATGTAAAATTAACATCACCAAAAACCACCTGACTACAACAGATGAGGTAAAAACTGTTGACTCTGAACTTAACTGTCGAAACTGAAATTTACTGTGGAATCTGA
>NC_041385.1:732191031-732210512 GCF_002162155.2 Triticum dicoccoides
GGGGGGGGGGTGAATAGGCGATTTTTATGAATTCTTCACTGAGGAATTTGCCGGTGAGGAAATTCCTTAGCGAAGAACTATAAGCAGCGGAATAAGTACTCAGAAGTAAGCATAACAAAATACAAGCATGATCATCATGATGAAATGAAGACTAGCACAGAGTACAGAAAGCGTAATCACAGGATAACACAAGATGAAGACAAACAGACTGAAGAAATTGAACTGAGGAAATTGAGAAAGTCTTCAGTCAAAGTCTTCAAACACAGATATGAACAAACACTCAACACAGTAATGAGGAAATGAAAGGGTTGAGGAAATAGAACCAGTTAGGTTGGTGAAGACAATGATTTGGTAGACCAGTTCCAACTGCTGTCTCAGTTGTACGTCTGGTTGGAGCGGCTGAGTATTTAAACTCGAGGACACACAGTCCCGGACACCTAGTCGCTGAGCACGCAGCTCAGGACACCCAGTCCTCACCGTATTCTCCTTGAACTAAGATCACACAGATCTTGTCCAATCACTCGTGGTAAGTCTTCAGGCGACTTCCAAACCTTCACAGACTTGGTCACTCGGCGATCCACAATTCCTCTTGGATGCTCTAGACCTTGATGCCTAACCGTCTGGAAGAAGGACCGTCTTCAAAGGTAACAAGCGTCGGATCCACGCAGGATCAATTTCTTCAGTGATGCTCAATCACTTTGGGTTTATAGGGGTTTGGTTTTGGGTTTTCCTCACTCGATGATTTTCGCTCAAAGTCCTCGGAGGATGGATTGCTCTCAAATGACAAGTGCCAAGTTCTCTCGGAGCAGCCAACCAGCTAGTGGCTATAGGGGGCGGCTATTTATAGCCTAGGGAGCAGCCCGACATGATAAGACATAAATGCCCCTCAATGATATGACCGTTAGGTGGATAAGATATTTTGGGACAGCTGGCGCGCAGCACAGCAACGGTTGGAAATTTGACTCTCAAATTCCTCAGGGCTATCATGTTCCTCACTGTGTAGGTAATTCGCACTGACGAATTCCTAACTCCTCAGTCAGAACAAATTCATCAGCGACCATAAGAACTTCGTCTCTGTCACTGAAGAAAGTGACTGAACTATATGAGATTTCCAAAGGCTTCACTCGAAGGGATTGGTAGGTGTAGGATTTTGAGTTGAGCATCACATGGAAATTTTTCCTTAGTATTTCCTCGACCCCCTTTAACAGTATGGTGTTTCCTATGACTCAAGAAAGAGAAAATGAAACTACGAAAACAAAAGTCTTCATGCTTCAGGTTCCACAAATGAATACCAAGTCTTCAAGGTCACACCAATTTCTTCACTTTCAAAGTCTTCAGAAAGTCTTCAGAATATCAAAGTCTTCAATTGAAGAACTTCATTTTTAGGGGTCGACTTTCTCTGTAAATATCAAACTCCTCATAGACTTATAGACCTGTGTACACTCACGAACGCATTAGTCCCTTAACCTATAAGTCTTCAATACACCAAAATCACTAAGGGGCACTAGATGCACTTACAATCTCCCCCTTTTTGGTGATTGATGACAACATAGGTTAAGTTTTCAACGGGGATAAACATATGAAGTGTATACACTGATATTGAGGAATTTGATTACGAGATATAGAAGAACTCCCCCTGAAGATGTGCATAGTGAGGAATTTGCTTCTGAGGCAATGCACATTTGAAGAGTTTGAATCATGGAGATCTCCCCCTATATCTTGTAATTCATACACGCATTTGATATATAATATGAAGAATTTGAAATGCATGATGAAATATGGTGCCTAATGAGATTCAGCATGCGTGCAATGTCATTAACGAGGAATAAGCATGCAAAGCATAATGCAACAAAAGTATCAGCGCACCATCGGGTTTAAGATTACAACTCGATCCAAATAAAAGTTTCAGAAGAACGAGAGTTGTAACTTAAAAAATGCCCTTAATATAGACCCGCTTGAAGACTAACTCAGATTTCTCCCCCTTTGTCATCAAATGACCAAAAGGATTGAAACTGAGGACTAACGCCCTGAAGAATTTCAAGTCGATGGAGGAGCGCCAGCGTTGTCGGGGTTGTTTGTTGTAGCAGGGCCTGCCGCAGTGTCGTCCAAATCTTCATACTCATCAGTGTCATGCGATGAAGAATAAGAGCTGGCCACCAGTGGAGGAATTTTGACCCTCTTGAATTTCTTCGGAGGAGGTGCAGACCAGTCAAATTCTTCCTTGAAACCCATAGTCTTCAGTTCTTCAGCGCTATAGACATGAGTGAGGACAGCCCAGGTGCGGTTGAAGGTTTCATGAAGGTAGTATTGGTTCTTCTTCACTGCATTGTGTGTTGAGGTCATATTGTGAAGAAGTGCACCAAACTGACGCTTTACCCATTTGTGATTGCGATCAACCTTCTGATGAAGACTGAGGAGTAACTCACGGTCAGTCATCACCCTGGGAGCTGTGGCTTGAGGATTTTGCTTGGCTGAGGTATTTGCGGCAGAGTCATGTGTGGCAGAATCGTCATTGGTAGAGTAAGATGCAGCCTTGCGAAATTGACCATCCAATGGACGAATGCCTTCATCGATCACAGCAGCGGCTTTGCCTTTATCATCAGCTGATGAAACTGTCCATTTGAGGACTTCAATGGGAGGCAAGTAGCTACCGTGGTTCAGAGTGTCAGCTTTGTAATTCAGTGAGGATCTTGCCCTAATGAATCTCATAATCCAAGGAGCATAGGGCTTCAGCTTGAATGGTGACATAGCAATATTGGCCAGAGTCCTCATGAAGAAATCATGGAAGTTGATGGGAACGCCATGAATGATGTTGAAAAGCATATTCTTCATGATGCCAACGACTTCTTCATCATTTGAGTCGTGGCCTTTGATGGGACTCATTGTCTTCGTCAGAATTCGATAGACAGTCCGAGGCACATACAATAATTCCTTGACGAGGAATTTGATTCTTGGGGCCTTCCTTGGCTTCAAAGGCTTCATCAGCACTTGCATATAGTGATTTGAAAGTTCTGGTTCATTCTAGATACAACGAGCACCATCAAGTGGAGGACTGAGTGGTAGAGCACAAAGCAATTCAGTTGTTGGTGCCTTGTAGTGAGTATTTTCAGACATCCAGTCTAATACCCATGAGTTCACGTCTTCAGCGTCTCCGGTGATGTGCAGAGTTGCATAGAATTGAAGAATGAGTTCTTCATTCCAGTCACAGATATCAATGCAGAAATTCAGAAGTCCTGCATCGTGAAGAACACTGAGGACTGGCTCAAAGCCGGGTAGAGACTCCATGTCCACATGAGGAATATGTGCATGATCGAAGACTTTGTCTTTGTTGAAGAGCACTGAGGAATAGAAATTGGCTTGGCTGGCAGTCCAGAAACGACTCTTCCTTATGCAAGCAGAATCATATGGATTATAATCAGTGAAGAATATGTGCTCGGCAAAGAAATCTTCAGCCTTGAACTTCTGTTTGCTTGAGAACGGATTCTTTGGCTTTGGCAGAGGGGTGTCAGTGAGTTGCATCACCACCTCAGGAATCGCGAGCTCAGGTTCTTTAGGCTGAGGAATTTCTTGTTCCTCAACAGGTGCAGTCTGAGGATCAGCAGTAGCAGGTTCATCAGCACTAGTGGCTGGAATTTCTTCATGGACAGATGAAGTGGGATGAGTTTCTTCAGAGCCCATTTGAACAGTTGGAGCAGGGGACTGAGGTATTTGTTGGATTGGGGTGAAGAGTGGAAAATTTGGATGCTGATTTTCCCAAAAGTCATCGTTCATCACTGGCGTTGTGCTTCCAATATCCACATCTTCTTCAAGATCCTCAACACCGGCCTCTTCAGCTGTGAACTGAGGCATAGGTGAGGAAATGATTGGGGTTGAAGGGATTGCTTCCACTTCAATTTCTTCATCAATCTGCTCTGACGAAGCAGCAGAATGATTTTCTTCATCAGATCCGCTTAGGATCTCATAGTCTTCTCCGAAAGGAACAAGGTCCTTTGATGGCATGGAGGAAATCGGAACAACATCAATTGGATTTTCGAGTGAGCTGGTCATTGGCTTCATTTTCTTCGCAGCCGAAGAGTTTGACGCAGCAGATGCCTTCCTTTTCTTCACTACAGCTCGCTCTGCAGCCTTGGTCTTCTTCACATCAGAAGCAGATGGAAGAATTGGAGTTGGTGTTGGCGCAGGAGGAGCTGAGGAATCTGGATGAATTTCCTCAGGTGCAACTGATGCAGTTGCCCTGACTTGTTCAGTTTCTTCAGGCGCACCACTAGTGGATGCCCTGGCAATTTCTTCAGCGGCTGGAATGGGATCATCAGCCATGGAACTAGCATGTTCTTCAGCAGGCTGAAAGTCATCAGTGGTCCTGGCATGTTCTTCAGCAGGCTGAGCAGAATCTGCAGCCTGAAGATTTTCTTGTTGTGATGGGGCTGCAACATTTGTGAATTTCTTCGTCAGATTGACGAATCTTACTTTAGCTCCTTGCCAATCAGCATAGTAGGCATCAAAGTCTTTGCTGAGGGCTTGAATTTCAGACTGAGCCTGGAGAAGTTCCTCAGGTGTCATTCTGACAACGTTTTTCTTCAGGAGCTTCTCCTTTCTGTATTGAGCTTTCCTGATCTCTCTTGCCTTTTCAAACTTCAATTTCTCTTCAGTGATGAAATGGGTCAACATATGACTTTGTCCAGGGGTCAGATGAAAATCAGGCATTGGGGTGTTTGGATCCTTGTGCCAGAGATCAATATAATCGAGGATTTTCCTCGGATCCAACAGCAGTGGCACAGATGTGCCTTTGGCTCTAGCGGCCTTCACCTGTCTGTCTCTGATGATTTCTGCAAGTTCATCATCAGAAGCTTCATCATCAGAAGGCACATGGAATGCGACCTGTTTCTTCTTTGGACTTGGCCGAGGACCTCGTCCAGCTGTTGCTTTGGTCTTCAACAGTGTGGGGCCTAATGAGGAAATTGGTGCAGCTGAGGAACCTGCTGAAACACCAGAGGCAATCGAGAAACCAGCAGTCCTTTGACATGTAGCCAGATGCACGGGAGCTGAGGACTTTGAAGGAGCTCTTGAGGATTTTGGTGGAGCTGTAGCAGTGTGAGGAATTTGCCATGAGGGCACTGTTGGTGAAGCACTTGGCTTACGAGCAGGCTTCTTTTGCATGGATTTCCTCAGTTTGACCGAGGCCTCAGTAGCAGTAGCAGTGGCAGAATCCTCATTGAATTTCTTCACTGCCTCCTTGGCTTGTCTTGCCAATTTAGCTTGGCGCTTAGCCCATTCTTCAGGAAAGTCCTCACCACGTTTGATGCTTGTGGGGTCAGCTACTTGGCCAGGTGCCAATGGAGCTCTTGGCATGGAGGATTGAGGGTGAATTTCCTCATGAACTATGGAGTCACATATCTGTATTCCCTCCATTCCCTTGCCCATCTCCATTCAATCCTCTGAATGCGCACCTTGCGCTGATTTTTGTTTTCTTTGCCAAATTTTGCTTCATCAGGTGTGCAATAGTCAGCATAAATTTCCTCAGGGATTTCAAACGCAGTCATAACCTCAGGTTTCTTTCCTCCTTTCTGCGGCTTCTTACCGTCTGCCATATTCTTCAGTTGAGGAATTTGAACAATCGAGTTCTTTGAAGAAGTATGCAATTTTTCTTCGAGCAACGCTGCAAATGAGTTAAGTTGATGAGAACCTAGTGATTTAGCAGCAGACATGAGTACCTATGAACAGAGTACAGGTGTGAGGAATTCGGAGAGGTCATATGCATTCTGAGAAGGTTTTTCGAAAAGAACAAGTTTTGAGAAATTTGACCAGATGAACCTTGAGGAATTTCACTAAGCGTTCTTGTCTTAGGTTCCAGAGTTGTACAGATCAAAGATCCACACAATTAGGGAATCTTGAAGAAACTGATTGCTTAGAGAAACAGTTCAAGATCATATGATGTGAGGTGTTCATATGTGTGAAGATTTGAAGAATAAACACCTTTGAAGATTTTCAGGAAAGTTTGAGAATCAAAGTGAGTAATAAAAGTAACTTTTAATTACCCGAAGTGAAGAACACGACGAACTGAGAAGAACAGATGTGAAGCTCGTCAGGTTAGATCTCCCACGCCCTAACTTGGCAGAGGAAGACAGCTACGGCGGCAGCGGAGTGAAGATTTCCGCGGTTGGTGTGAGTACGACGGCGACGAGGTCGAGGCAACGAAGCTCTTCCTCACCGGCGATGATGGAGTAGCGGCGGCGCTAGGGTTTGAGGAGCTCGAGTGAGAGAGTAGCGATCGAGCGGAGTAAAAGAAGTGAGGATGGAGAGAGGGGTATTTATAGAGGCAGTGAAAAACAGTTCGCCCGAAGATTTAGGACGAACGTGCCCCTGACCATTCTCCTTCTGACGACATGTGTCACCCACATACTGTGTAGTGGAGATCGTGTACGATCATGGCTGAGTAAAATAATGCATCATGGGATGCAGAACGGTTTGAGCGGCAAAACCGAAAATTTGGATAAGATTTGTTTTAAAGTTTCATTCGCAATTTCTTCAGCTGACAAGGACACAGTGAAGATTTTGAACGAGTTTCAAATAGAACGCATATGCAGAATTTGTGAATAGATTGGGTTGAGTATAGCATAGAGGGGGAAGGGTCCGATCACATTCACTTAGCAGAAAAAACAACTTGAAGAAATAGCTATAAGTGAATGCTGTAGAGGACATAAACTCATATATATATAGCCAATGAAGAAAAATGAAGGAAACAGTGAAGATTTTGAAAAGTTGAAGAATTTGAAAAACTGAAGAATTTCAAAACTGAGGAAAAACTCAAATTGAAGATTTTCAACTTTTTGTGGTGGCGTGACCCACCGTATAAGAATAATGATTTCAGACACCGCGTACAATTGTCGTAGGGTTCTGAGAATCAAATTCTTCATTAATTTCTTCACACTTAGAGTGTTATTCTTCATTGATTGAAGAAAAACGTTTCTTCATGTGTTGCACATTTAAGTTATCAATTTTGCATAAGTGTTAGGATGTGTGTCCTTTTCAAAGAACATTCAAAGATTCTAAGATATATTTAGCTCACACCGCAACTTGCTAAATCTCTTCTCATCCAAGGGCTTAGTGAAGATATCAGCTAGCTGTTCTTCAGTCTTCACGTGCTCGATGGCGATGTCGCCCTTTAACACATGATCACGAAGAAAATGATGACGAATCTGAATGTGCTTTGTCTTCGAGTGCTGAACTGGGTTGTGAGCAATCTTGATGGCACTCTCATTGTCGCAGAGGAGAGGCACATTCTTCACGTTGACGCCATAGTCCTTGAGTGTTTGCTTCATCCAAAGCACTTGAGCACAGCAAGAGCCAACAGCAATGTATTCAGCTTCCGCAGTGGACAGTGATACGCAGTTCTGTTTCTTCGAGGACCAACAGACCAAAGATTGTCCGAGGAAATGGCAAGTGCCAGAAGTTGACTTGCGGTCCACACGATCACCAGCATAGTCAGAGTCAGAATATCCAATGAGATCAAAAGCAGAGCCTTATTGTGTGATTCCTAGTGTTGGTGTGTGAGCTAGATATCGAAGAATATGCTTCACAGCCTTATTGTGTGATTCCTTCGGTGCAGCTTGAAATCGGGCACACATGCAAACACTAAGCATTATATCTGGCCTAGATGCACATAAGTACAATAAAGAACCAATCATGGAGCGGTATACCTTGTGATCGAAGTCAATACCATTTTCATCAGTGCATAGATGGCCATTTGTGGGCATAGGAATTTTGACGCCTTTGCAATCTTGCATGCCGAATTTCCTCAGTACATCTTTGAGGTATTTCTCCTGAGATATGAATATGCCATTGCGCTGTTGACGAATTTGAAGACCTAAGAAGAATTTCAACTCTCCAATCATAGACATTTGATATTCTTCACTCATCATATAGGCAAATTCATCACTATAATGTTGGTCAGTACAGCCAAAGATAATATCATCAACATATATTTGGCACACAAATAGTTCACCATCATAAGATTTAGTAAAGAGAGTAGGGTCGAGTGAACCGGGTGTGAAGCCATTCTTCACGAAGAATTCCTTCAATGTATCATACCACGCCCGAGGGGCTTGCTTGAGGCCATAGAGGGCCTTATTTAGTCTGAAGACTTTGTCAGGATTCTTTGGATCTTCAAAACCTAGGAGTTGAGCAACATATACTTCTTCCTCAAGCTTACCATTGAGGAATGAACTTTTCACATCCATTTGATATAAGATGATATCATGATGGTTAGCATAAGCAAGTAATATGCGAATAGCCTCAAGTCTAGCAACAGGTGCAAAAGTTTCATCGAAATCAATTCCTTCAACCTGTGTGTAGCCTTGAGCTACCAGTCGTGCCTTATTCCTCACCACAAGGCCATTTTTATCTTGCTTGTTGCGGTAGAACCACTTTGTGCCAATGATATTATGCTTGCGAGGATCTGGACGTTTGACCAGTTCCCAGACATTGTTGAGCTCGAACTGATGTAATTCTTCTTGCATAGCCTGAATCCACTCTGGCTCCAAAAATGCTTCATCTACCTTAGTGGGCTCTGTGATAGAGACAAAAGCATAGTGCCCACAAAAGTTAGGTAAATGTGAAGCTTTTGAGCGTGTGAGAGGACCTGGTGCTCTAATGTCATTGATGATCTTCTCCACTTGCACTTCTTTTGCAACGCGAGGATGAGCTGGTTGTCGCTGAGGAGTTTGATCAGCATTTTCTTCAGCACCATTTTCCTCGGCATTTTCTTCAGGTGTATCAGCTCGATGTTCTTCATGAACTGGAATGAATTCTTCAGCAAATTCTTCAGTAGGAATGACATCCTCAGTTGCCTTGAACTTGATAGAATCCTCAGGTGCTGGTTCATCTAACACAGAAGGTAGGTGCTCTCTTTGCGAGCCATTAGTTTCATAGAACCGCACATCTACAGTGTCAACAATCTTGTGAAGAACAATGTTGAAGACTCTATAGGTGTGCGAGTCCTTTCCGTAACCAAGCATAAAACCTTCATGTGCTTTCGGTGCAAATTTAGAGTTGTGGTGAGGATCTCTAATCCAACATTTAGCACCGAAGACTTTGAAATAACTCACATTGGGTTTCTTGTCAGTGAGGAGTTCATAGGCCGTCTTCTTGAAGAATTTGTGAAGATATACTCTGCTGATGATGTGGCACGCAGTATCAATTGCATCAATCCAAAAACGAAGAGGCGTTTTGTATTCATCAAGCATAGTGCGAGCCATCTCAACAAGAGTTCTGTTCTTGCGCTCCACGACGCCATTTTGCTGAGGAGTATAGGGAGCAGATAACTCATGAGTAATACCAAGTTCATCAAGATAGTCATCAAGACCGGAATTCTTGAACTCAGTTCCATTGTCACTTCTGATGTGCTTGATCTTCACACCAAAGTTGGTTGAAGCCCTCGAGGAAAAACGTTTGAAGACTTCCTGCACTTCATGTTTGTAAGTAACAATGTGTACCCATGTATATCGAGAGTAATCATCAACAATGACAAAACCATATAGAGATGCATCATTAGTGACTGCCGAGTAATGATTAGGTCCGAAGAGGTCCATGTGAAGCAATTCGAATGGACGAGTAGTGGTCATGATAGTCTTCGCTGGATGCTTGGCCTTGGTCATTTTTCCAGCTTCACAGGCTCCGCATAAGTGATCCTTGAGGAATTTGACATTCTCAATGCCAATGACATGCTTCTTCTTCGCAAGCGTGTGCAAATTCCTCATGCCTGCGTGACCAAGTCGTCGATGCCATAGCCAGCCTTCTGAAGCTTTTGCAAGTAGACACATGGCTGGTTGTGGTCTTGTAGAGAAATCAACAATATACAAATCTCCTCTCCTAAAGCCTTCGAAGACTTTGGAATTGTCAGCTTCCATAATCACAACACATCGATACTTGCCAAAGACAACAACCATATCAAGATCACAAAGCATTGAGATTGACATGAGGTTGTATCCTAAGGACTCAACAAGCATGACTTTGTCCATGTGTTTATCCTTAGAGATCGCAACCTTACCAAGACCCAATACCTGACTTTTGCCTTTGTCAGCAAAGATGATGTCCTTCAGATGTGATGGTGATAAGGGAGCATCCATCAATAGATTCTTGTCACTAGTCATGTGATTTGTACATCCACTATCGAGGACCCATTCAGTGGTTTTGGGTTGATCATCCTGCAGATGAATTAGTGTAACTTACAATCTCATATGCTTCATCAATGAAGAATATGATATCAAGTTCATCAGATGAATTTCATCAAGCAGTAAACAGATATAGCAGTAGGAGGACGTGTGAAAGTTTATTTCATCATGATTCGCCTGCGTCCTTTCAGGCAATTTTGTCAGGTCCCCAGCAAATTCTTCAGACGTTAAGGCACGTCTGGAGACCTGACCCTGCAGAAGAGATTAGTTCTTTTTCTTCACCACCCACATCTGAAGGGGTGGCAAAGAGTTCATCACTTTGCGAGCACCATACAAGAATGGTGGCATAGAAGCCAAACCATTTCGTTTCACATAAGAGGGGTTAGGGTAAGCATATGAATAAGCAGAGAAATTCTTCGAGGACTTATGAACATAATGGTTTGAAGAATAATGCACATATTCATAGCCCTTAGCTCTACCCTGCGAAATAGAGTTGTTAGCACGATGATAATCATATGAGGACTTTGATCCATTTGAGGAATTTGATCCATATGAAGAATTTGATCTAGGGTTCCTGTTCTTCACTGGTGGTGTCATGAGGACATTCACCTGAAGACTTTCAAGGCACTTCATGGGAACCCAGATTTTCTTCATGGGAGAACCGTTCCTGCAGTTAGTGCCAACATATCTAGCAAATACTTCACCATTCTGATTTTTGAACAGTTTATAGTTGGAGTCAAATGACTCATCAAAAGGATGAGGAGATTCACATGTAAAGCCAGATAAGTTAGATGGATCAACTGGAGGTCCCTTTGCAGCAACCCATGAGGTTTTGGGGTACTGCTCAGGCTTCCAATATGTTCCATCAGCATTGAGTTTCCTCTCAAAGGCAATACCCTCTTTCCTAAGTTTTCTGTTGAGAATCTGCTTTTTAAGCACATCACAAAGAGTCTAATGCCCTTTGAGGCTTTTGTACATGCCTGTCATGTACAATTCCTTTAGCCCTGCATCGTCAGTGATACTAGCAATGTCCTTAGATGAGGAATTAGTGATAGCAGAGGCAGGTGAAGAATTTGTAACAGTTGAAGCATTTGAACATTCAGGTGAAGAATTAGCAGATTCACGTTCAATGCACTTTAAGCATGGAGGAACAAATTCTTCCTGAGAAGCGCTGATTTGTTGAGCTAGTAATGAATCGCGCTCCTTCTGAAGATCTTCATAACTACTCTTAGCTTCTCAAGATCTTGCTTTCTTTGAAGAAATTCATAAGAAAGTTTCTCATGATCAGATAAGAGAGTGTTATGATGACTTTGAAGGTTATCAAACCTAGACTGAAGTCTCTGAAGATTTTTAGTCAGGGCTTTAGTGCGATCCATTTCTTCACCCAACATATCATCACTTTTGTCTAGCATGTTTTGAACCTTTTCAAAAGCCCTTTGTTGTTTTACCGCAATCTTAGCAAGTTTAGAGTAGCTGGGCTTGAGATTCTCATCAGATTCATTTTCACTAGATTCAGAGGAGGTGTATTTGAGTACCTTTGCACCTTTTGCCATGAAGCAATAGGTGGGAGCGTAGTCATCATTATCTTCATCAGGCTTGTCGGTGGGGTCAGTTTCTTCAGTGTTGCAGATGGACTTGCTAACGAAAGCAGTAGCGAAGGCCAGACTCGCCACACCAGATTCGGATTCTTCAGACGCCTCCTCTTCCTCATGTTCCTTAGATTCAGCTTCAGAGTCCATTTCCTTGCCAATGAATGCCCGAGCCTTCTTGGAGCTGCTCCTCTTGTGAGATGAAGACTTCGAGGATTTTGATGACGAAGATTTTGACGATTTCTTCTTCTTCTTCGCATCATCAGAACTGTAATCCTTGTATTTCTTCTTCTTCAATTCCTTTTCCCACTGAGGACAATCTTGAATATAATGACCAGGTTTCTTGCATTTGTGGCACAACCTTCTCTTATAGTCACTTGATGAGGAATCACTGCTTCTTGAGGATTTTCCAAAGCGACCACGTCTTGAGAACTTCTGGAATTTCTTCACGAGTAGTGCTAGCTCCTGGCTCAATTCTTCAGGATCACCAAGGCTACTACCAGAATCCTCACATTCAGATTCAGACACAACCTTGGCCTTCAGGGCACGTGGTTTGCCATAGCTCGAACCATAGAGATCTCTCTTTTCAGCAAGCTGGAACTCATGAGTATTTAGCCTTTCGAGGATATCGGCAGGATCAAGAGACTTGTAGTCAACCCGTTATTGTATCATCAGACCTAGAGTATCAAATGAGGAATCAAGCGATCTCAACAGTTTCTTCACCACCTCATGGTCAGTGATGTCAGTGGCACCGAGGGCTTGAAGCTCATTTGAGATGTCAGTGAGGCGATCAAAGGTTTGTTGGACATTTTCATTGTCGAGTCTTTTGAAGCAGTTGAAGAGATTCCGAAGAACATCAACTCGAGAGTCACGCTGAGTTGAGACTCCTTCATTCACTTTGGACAGCCTATCCCAGATAAGCTTAGCAGTTTCTAAAGCACTCACTCTTCCATACTGTCCTTTACTCAGATGGCCACATATGATACTCTTCGCTTGAGAATCTAGTTGCTTGAATCTCTTCACATCGGTAGCGTTCAGTGAGGGTGAGACAGAGGGAACACCATTTTCCACAACATACCAGAGATCGTTGTCAATTGCCTCGAGATGCATTCGCATCTTGTTTTTCCAGTAGGGGTAGTCCGTCCCATCAAAGGTAGGTCACCCAGCCGAGACCTTGATCATACCTGCGGTCGCCATAACTAAAACTCCAGGCGGTTAAACCAAAATCACACAGAACAAGGGAGTACCTTGCTCTGATACCAATTGAAAGTGCGTTATGTCGACTAGAGGGGGGGTGAATAGGCGATTTTTATGAATTCTTCACTGAGGAATTTTCCGGTGAGGAAATTCCTTAGCGAAGAACTATTAGCAGCGGAATAAGTACTCAGAAGTAAGCATAACAAAATACAAGCATGGTCATCATGATGAAATGAAGACTAGCACAGAGTACAGAAAGCGTAATCACAGGATAACACAAGATGAAGACAAACAAACTGAAGAAATTGAACTGAGGAAATTGAGAAAGTCTTCAGTCAAAGTCTTCAAACACAGATATGAACAAACACTCAACACAGTAATGAGGAAATGAAAGGGTTGAGGAAATAGAACCAGTTAGGTTGGTGAAGACAATGATTTGGTAGACCAGTTCCAACTGCTGTCTCAGTTGTACGTCCGGTTGGAGCGGCTGAGTATTTAAACTCGAGGACACACAGTCCCGGACACCCAGTCGCTCAGCACGCAGCTCAGGACACCCAGTCCTCACCATATTCTCCTTGAACTAAGATCACACAGATCTTGTCCAATCACTCGTGGTAAGTCTTCAGGCGACTTCCAAACCTTCACAGACTTGGTCACTCGGCGATCCACAATTCCTCTTGGATGCTCTAGACCTTGACGCCTAACCGTC
This sequence comes from Triticum dicoccoides, assembly GCF_002162155.2. Taxonomy (NCBI): domain Eukaryota; kingdom Viridiplantae; phylum Streptophyta; class Magnoliopsida; order Poales; family Poaceae; genus Triticum; species Triticum dicoccoides. The sequence goes on from NC_041385.1 coordinate 732,204,696, forward strand.
TAGAAGAAGCACAGTCTTCAAAGGTAACAAGCGTCGGATCCACGCAGGATCAATTTCTTCAGTGATGCTCAATCACTTTGGGTTTGTAGGGGTTTGGTTTTGGGTTTTCCTCACTCGATGATTTTTGCTCAAAGTCCTCGGAGGATGGGTTGCTCTCAAATGACAAGTGTCAAGTTCTCTCGGAGCAGCCAACCAGCTCGTGGTTGTAGGGGGCGACTATTTATAGCCTAGGGAGCAGCCCGACATGATAAGACATAAATGCCCCTCAATGATATGACCGTTAGGTGGATAAGATATTTTGGGACAGCTAGCGCGCAGCACAGCAACGGTCGGAAATTTGACTCTCAAATTCCTCAGGGCTATCATGTTCCTCACTGTGTAGGTAATTCGCACTGACGAATTCCTAACTCCTCAGTCAGAACAAATTCATCAGCGACCAAAAGAACTTCGTCTCTGTCACTGAAGAAAGTGACTGAACTATATGAGATTTCCAAAGGCTTCACTCGAAGGGATTGGTAGGTGTAGGATTTTGAGTTGAGCATCACATAGAAATTTTTCCTTAGTATTTCCTCGACCCCCTTTAACAGTACGGTGTTTCCTATGACTCAAGAAAGAGAAAATGAAACTACGAAAACAAAAGTCTTCACGCTTCAGGTTCCACAAATGAATACCAAGTCTTCAAGGTCACACCAATTTCTTCACTTTCAAAGTCTTCAGAAAGTCTTCAGAATATCAAAGTCTTCAATTGAAGAACTTCATTTTTAGGGGTCGACTTTCTCTGTAAATATCAAACTCCTCATAGACTTATAGACCTGTGTACACTCACGAACGCATTAGTCCCTTAACCTATAAGTCTTCAATACACCAAAATCACTAAGGGGCACTAGATGCACTTACAAAACTGAAGGCAATGGTAGGAGAGAGGCACTTGACATGTAGTTTAGGGAGGGCCTGCAGTTCATCTTCAACCTGCACCCCCCCGAGCCGCCAACCACCACCGGCCGAACCGCCGGCCCCAGCGCCGCATCGCCGCCCCAAACCAACTCGCCACCGCCGCCCCGGCCAGCCCTCTAGGCCCCCACCCCCCCACCCTGAACCCTAAGATGGATAGTGGGGTACCTCTCCAGCGAGCCCCCGTCCCCGCTGTGGGTGGTTCTTCCTTAACTCCGGTGAGCCCTGATGTATACTACACAACCTTCTTCTTGTAGACGTTGTTGGGCCTGCAAGTGCACAGGTTTGTAGGACAGTAGCAAATTTCCCTCAAGTGGATGACCTAAGGTTTATCAATCCATAGGAAACGTAGGATGAAGATGGTCTCTCTCAAACAACCCTGCAACCAAATAACAAAGAGTCTCTTGTGTCCCCAACACACCCAATACAATGGTAAATTGTATGGGTGCACTAGTTCGGCGAAGAGATGGTGATACAAGTGCAATATGGATGGTAGATAAAGGTATTTGTAATCTGAAATTATAAAAACAGCAAGGTAACAAGTGGTAAAAGTGAGCGTAAACGGTATTGCAATGACAGGAAACAAGGCCTAGGGTTCATACTTTCACTAGTGCAAATTCTCTCAACAATAATAACATAGATAGATCATATAACAAGCCCTCAACATGCAACAAAGAGTCACTCCAAAGACACTAATAGCGGAGAACAAACGAAGAGATTATGGTAGGGTACGAAACCACCTCAAAGTTATTCTTTCGGATCAATCTATTCAAGAGTTTGTACTAGAATAACACCTTAAGACACAAATCAACCAAAACCCTAATGTCACCTAGATACTCCATTGTCACCTCAAGTATCCGTGGGCATGATTATACGATATGCATCACACAATCTCAGATTCATCTATTCAACCAACACAAAGTACTTCAAAGAGTGCCCCAAAGTTTCTACCGGAGAGTCAAGAACGTGTGCCAACCCCTATGCATAGGTTCATGGGTGGAACCCGCAAGTTGGTCACCAAAACATACATCAAGTGGCACATGATATCCCATTGTCACCACAGATAAGCACGGCAAGACATACATCAAGTGTTCTCATAAAAGACTCAATCCGATAAGATAACTTCAAAGGGGAAAACTCAATTCATCACAAAAGAGTAGAAGGGGGAGAAACATCATAAGATCCAACTACAATAGCAAAGATCAGGATACATCAAGATCGTGCCATAGAGGGAACACGAGAGAGAACACGAGAGAGAGATCAAACACATAGCTACTGGTACATACCCTCAGCCCCCAGGGTGAACTACTACCTCCTCGTCATGGATAGCGCCGGGATGATGAAGATGGCCACCGGTGATGGGCTCCCCCTCCGGCAGGGTGCCGGAACAGGGTCCCAATTGGTTTTTCGTGGCTCTGGAGGCTTGCGGCGGTGGAACTTCCGATCTATCTTCTGTTCTGGAAGTTTTAGGGTACGTAGGTATATATGGGTGCAAGGGGTATGTCGGTTGAGCTTCGGGGGGCCCACGAGGTAGGGGGCGCGCCCTAGGGGGGTGGGCGCGCCCCCCACCCTCGTGAGCACCTCCCTCATCTCCTGATGTAGGGTCCAAGTCTATCTGGTATGTTTCCTTCCAAAAATAACTTCTCCAGTTGATTTCGTTCCGTTTTGACTCCGTCTGATATTCCTTTTCCTCGAAACACTGAAATAGGCATAAAACAGCAAATCTGGGCTGGGCCTCCGGTTAATAGGTTAGTCCCAAAAATAATATAAAAGTGGATAATAAAGTCCGAAATCATTCAAAACAGATAGTAATATAGCATGAATGCTTCATAAATTATAGATACGTTGGAGACGTATCAAGCCCCCCCCCCCAATCCCTGAAAATCGACTGACCCAAAAGTCGATTCAGTCGACTGAAGTGTGGCTTAATCAGAGCAGATCAGCAACACGAGCGAGGGGGAGAGCAACAGCAGCAGCTAGGCGAGCGAGCGATCAAGCGAGAGCCGGAGCAGCAGCAGCAGTAGATCCGGCTGGTATGGCCGCCGCCGCCGAAGGGGCCTCGCACTGGGGGAGAGCCGCCGTGAAGATGTCGCCCGCAGCCCTAGCTTCAAGGTAGCCGCTCCATGGGGGTGCGGGATGGAGCACCGTCGGCGCCGGGAGGTCGAGTTAAGGAGAAGGTGCGATGCGATGAGTGTACAACCTCTTTGGTGGCGCCGAGTAGGCCTTGGCTTCGTCTGAGGAGTCGGTGAGGATGCTGCGGTTCCTGTGGAGCAGGTTAAGGCGGCGTTGTGGGGATGGAGCAGCCGTGATAGACGAGGCGATCGTCAGAGCAGCTCCTTGGAGGTGGAGGACGGGGCGGCTGAACCGGCTGGACGGCGAGATGGACGACGGATCCTCATCCAGGGTGGTGGACGAGGGACGTCGAGCTGTTGCGGTGGATGACGTCGTCAGGGAAGGGGCTCCGGCTGGGCAACGGTGACATGGCGGACGGAGGAGGGTGGGGTTTCGCGGCTGGAGCGGAGAGGTTATGGCAGCCTGGTATTTCGAATGGCGAAAAGGGGGTGATGGAAGCGGGTGAAGCATGACTTAGGGACAAGTTTGTCCAAAATGTAGGGTGTGTTACAAAAGTACCCCCCACCGATTTGAACTAGCGGCCCTTTCGGCTCAGGGTTAGAAGGGGGAATTTGCGTGTCGGGATTTGGCAGCTAGAGGGAGTTTTTGCGCACATTGCAATTTCGGGATAGTAACGCGCGGGTTGTGAAGGCGCCAGTTTTGGGAGCACGATATCTGAATTTTCGGGATATAACAAGACGCGGGTTGAATTTTAGGGATAAGCCTAACGTGTAGTAATATTGTACTTGTACGTACCAAATCAATTCGCACTTCCCTCAACCAAAAAGAAAACGAAAAAAATAAAACTATTCACACCACACAAAGAGAGAGTCCTGGCCCGTTTTACTATACAAATGCTATTCAAAGCTACTCCCTCCTTCCATCTATATAGGGCCTAATGCGTTTTTTGATGCTAACTTTGACCAAATATTAGAGCAATGATATATGACATGCAACTTACACAAAGCACACTGTTAACTTCGTCTGTGAAAGGTTCTTTCAATGATATATTTCACATTGTGCATGTCATGTACTATTAATATTGTCAATAGTCAAAGGCGGTCTTAAAAATCTCATTACGCCCTATATAGATGGAAGGAGGGAGTATGAATCCATGTTATGTCCGATTAAATTTTTTCGCTTGCTGTATAATGCATGTAACCTACTCATACCAACATTTTAGTGCATTCCACATGTCTATACTACCACTGCAATTCGAACTAAATTTGAATTTGTTTCTCTATTTCAATAAGAATCTACAATCATGATTGTTGCCAACTTCAACCATCATAGTTTCCTTGCTATCCGCTAGATATAAATCGGACGGCCTATAATGCAGGATGGTAGGCACACCATCATCAACAACTCCGCTTTTTTATAAGAGTAGAAATAAAATATATTAAATGTAGTATAACATGTTCGTAAACACACCATGTGTATCACCGTTATATATATTCACACATGCGTCGGTTTAAAACACTATGATAAATTCTTCAAATATCCGAATTCACTTTTTATAATGAAGTATATATGATCTCTATTCGTCTTTTACACCCACACAACCCTCTTATCTTTGTAGCTAGTGCTAACTTTCTCTTGTGCATGCACACGCCCGCATCCCTCTCACCCTCCCTCAACATTCTCTAGATCCATCACGCAAATTCGTCTTTTCACTTTAGGTCGTTCACCCACGGTGTGTGTAGGCCCCCAGCTCCTTCTTTACGGCACACATCGATCGATATGCCTCTCTAGCGAGGTGGGCCTAGCACAAACACAAGCTTCCCCTCTTCTCTTGTCACTGTCCATACCTCACACCCACCACTCTTTTCATCATTCTCGTACTCGCACACTCCTCCCCGCTCGATATAGTATGCCTCTCGTACCACCTCCTACATGCATCCCTCTATCTCTATCCTTCTCCTCGTGCCACGTTTGCTTCTAACACACACATGCATGTATACCGATCGATCTCCCAACATATACCTGGATCGACTTTAACTACCCCCCCCATCGATCGATGTACCTCACAAGTTATGTCTCTCCTTTCTCTAACAAAGGGCGATTGATCTTCCTATGTAGTTATGTCTGCTTACCACAGCCACATCGTCCCCCCTCATCATTCATGCATGCCTCCTGACCCGTCTCTCACACGCACGTGCACAGATAACAAGAAGCCATCTCCTCTCTTATTGATATTGCGGGCGTGCCCTTTATTTGTCTAGCAAGCCTATCCCACCATTTGTTAGAAGCAACTCCACTACCATCACCTCCAACACTCTAGCTCTATCTCTCTCCCAACCTTATTCCTCTCCTGCACATATGCATGTATGTCGATCGATCTCCCTTAATACATGAGGCAGATCGATCTCCTTAATACATGAGGTAGGCCTCTCTCCTCCTCCACACATATACCAGCCATTGTACCTCTATAGTTAATTGGGCCTCCCTCTTCCCCCACCACACACCGATAGTCGAGCGTTGCAGGTAGGTATCCATGCCACAGATACAAACTGCACCTGACCCCTCTCACGTTTCGGTAGGCCAGCCACTCTATATCTTTGACGTGGGCACACACAAATTCGATGGCACTCTTTATCGATCATGCACACACACACACACACATCATCCCTCTTTTTGATTCTATGGACACCTCAAGCCGGTGATACCTCCACTCTCTTCTCGTGGATCGCCCCCTCTATATATATGTTATATCCAGGACTCTATTTCACACACATTGCATATGTTACATTTTTT
>NC_041385.1:732210605-732298709 GCF_002162155.2 Triticum dicoccoides
ACAAAAAAAACTCTCAAGAACCCACACACTATATCTCTCTAGGTTTGTATCTCTCGCACACAATCCCACGTAGGTGGTGTACGTATACAAGAAGAGAATAGGTCAACCGTGCATGTACTCATGCTTCGTGCCCAGCCACACCCGTGCTGGTACACGGTGGAGCTCATTTCTTTACGAAATGGCAGCCCACGTGCTAATTTGAACGCCTGTAGCGGTTGTTTACCTAGGGAGGTCGTGTACCATGCCTGCACGAAACAAAGTTTGACTTGACGCATTGCCGCGTTATTTTTAAATAAATTTATAGCGCTCAATGGCACGTACACAGAATATAAAACGTTTTTTATGGAGAAAAAGGTAGTCCGCTCACTATATACAATGGAGCCTTGTGTGCCTGGTTTGTCGCTCTTCAGAGTATCTCACACAAGGCTGCGGTGGCGCTCTCTCTCACCGTTGGTCACTGATACGGACGCATCCCATCCGCCGGGGGAAAGGGAGTGCGGTGGCCTCTCTCTCTCACTGTTGGTCACTGATCCGGCCGCATCCCGTCCGCCAGGGGAAAGGGAGTGCGGTGGCCTCTCTCTCTCTCTCACTGTTGGTCACTGGTCCGGCCGCATCCCGTCCACCGGGGGAAAGGGAGTGCGGTGGCCTCTCTCTCTCTCTCACCGTTGGTCACTGATCAGGCCGCATCCCGTCCGCCGGGGGAAAGGGAGGAAGTGTATCGTTTCTCCGTTCGACGGCATCGAGGCAGCATGTCCCGATCTGCGGTACACGCCATTCTCTCTGACCAAGCTCCGGCGCGGCAGGGCCTACGCCACCTGCTCGCAGATTCCGCCCGCCGCTGCTCACCTAGTTACATCCCGACGACCTCCAGGTATCCCCTCCGGCTCCACTGCCCGTCTTCCCACGTCGCTGCATGTGGATCTTCCATAGTTCTTTGCCCAAAACGTAGCTCGTCCAGCGTACTTTCCATATTGCATTCTCATCCTCACACCGTTTTAGACAAACACAACCGTGTTGTTATCTTCCCTTAGGGCAAGGAATATGCTTCTTTTCTGTTGTCGCATGTGTCATCAACTGTTATTGGCCAGTAATTGTTTCCTTTCTACCTCTTTTTTGCAAACAGGGCTATCCATTTCACCTCGTTGCTATTGCAACCTTTTGGTGAACTGCACAAATCACTTTTTTCTTAAGAGTGTTTTGTGCAGTTGTACTAAAATGTCACACGGGCAACGTCTCTACATTTCAGTGCGACTGCACAAAGGGAGATTGGTTTTGCTCTATCCTCCTCATCCAACTCCGAGTCTAATCTTCTCCAACTAGTTAGTCTTAAGAGAGACTACAAAGGTGACCGGCTTCTATTTGTGTGTTTATTGTTTCATCAGCAGTCCTCTATTATCGTAATCACACTTAATATCTTTGGAACAGGGACACTCAGCTCTATTTTAGTGGAACTGCACAAAATGATCGGAATGTTGCATGCTCCAGACAGCTACTTTTTTTCCCAACATGCCTTGTTGATTTAGATAGAGTTGGGGGGACGTTGCTGCCAATGAAAGCATGGATAAATTTTAATTTAACACCTTCTCACAACTTTGTTTTCAGTTGTGATGTAATTATTAGCTCTGATCTGCTAATAATTGACATGCATTAGCAAGGGAGTTAGTTTTTTATTGTTTCCGAAAGAGCATCGATGGCAAGACACGCGAAACAAAAGCTGAAAGCTCACACCATTGTACAATTTCATGTTGCTGGAAAATTATTTGTATAGTACGTGAATTATGTAAACAAATGATGGAAGCTTGATAGCATTGCCAGAAGCCTCTTCATCATCCGGGTCCATGTGCCATGCACAAAATTATACTCCTTCGTTCCTAAATATTTGTCTTTTTACAAATTTCAAACGGGCGTATTTTAGAGTGTAGATTCACTCATTTTGCTTCGTATGTGTACTCCCTCCGTTCCTAAATATTCTATTCGTCTTTCTAGAGATTTCAACAAGTGACTACATACGGAGCAAAATGAGTGAATCTACACTCTAAAATATGTCTATATACATCCGTACGTGCCAGTCCATTTGAAATCTCTAAAAAGACAAATATTTGAGTAGTCACTCGTTGAAATCTCTAGAAAGACAAATACTCCGGTGTATATTTAAGAACCTAGGGGGTAGTGCACAACCGCATGGGAGACTCAGCCTAGTCGTTGCGCCGCATTAATAGTGAGTAATGAGCAGTCAAATCATAAGCCCCACCTTTCCCACTGTAAGTTGCTCTGAAGAAGCGACCATCAATATGCTCTTCTTTGAATCCGCTCATACTACCCCATCCATCACTGTTTATACAGTGCGCTTCAAAAAAAAAAGAAAACAAATCTGTGGGACCAAGGCGACTAGCGATCGGCCTGAAAAATTGCATTGGTAGTTATAGCTCGGCCTCTATTACTAGAGGAATAATGCATATACACATGCATGCAGTGCTTCCACATCGGGTACACACATGCATGCACATACTCCACTCCGTAGTTGTACAGAGTACATGGAGAGAAAATTGTGAACTTGATTGTGGTTACGACGCCCTAATTAATTGAGCATTAAACCAAACGCATCTAAAGTCTCTCTGGTGCTGGAAATGCATTGAGATAAATGCATCATAATGAAGCGCGCCCGGTAAACTGTGACGGAGGGAGGAGTATTATAAAGGTGCAAAACCAAGTACGCGTATGGCCAGTCAGTCAACGCACCTCCTCTTGGCATATCACTGACATGTGGGACAGGAGTGTGAGCAAACCGATCTCAATTGACGGCAAAGAGCCAACCCGCCGTTCCTTGAGAGAGACGAGGAGCTAGAACACACAGACGGGCTCGCACGGAGGCCAAGATATATTCGAGCATGGTTGGTTGATTGATATCATTCATGACATGTTGGGCTGCCGTTTTCGGCCCTTCTCCGGAATAAACGTGTACTTTATCAGAGATAAAAAAAATAAGAGTACAGACGCTCCACCATGCGGTTCTAGTAGTAGTACTACTCGTACTACTACGCTTGGCTCTTCGCCTCTTCGTGAAGTCGAACAATGATGGTACTCCTCATGTTGGGTACTACAGTGTATGCCTCTGACAATCTGACACCGAATGGACTGATGCATGTCCACCGAGGGTAGGTTGCATTAGTCAAAAGGTGTAAGCGAGCTTCACCTTGTCCTGCAAGCTTCTACTCGTTCTATGAGTTGACGGGACACACCAAAAAGTAGTGCTAGTCCATACTCCCTCCTTTTCAGTTAATATGGCTTAATCTTTTTTGCGGGTAAATGAGAGAGCTTAATTCATATAAAAGCATTCTTAGGACGATCAGCCAAGACACTGGTCACTAGGAAGCGAGGTACCCCGCAAACAAAGAAGTAGGAAGCAAGGTGTTTCATCAAGCCAGCTCTCGGCCACATTCAAAGTGCAGCAAGCATGATTCGCACGAAGATGCGCCGCAAGGTTTGCTGACCTGTTTACATGCTGAATAACAAAAAAGAGGAAATATTACCGAGCGCTACTATTTGTAACAGGATATGAGCCAGAATTAAGTGAGAATTGTGGCGAGTGTTCCATGCAATCAACTTCCATTATCACATGCGAGAACCCTCGAAGAGAACAAAATGTGTTGAAGATTGCTTTATCACATTTTAAAATTATAATAAGAGTGCAGACGCTCCTCCATCCGGTTCCAAGTACTCTCTCCAGTCCTTTTTGGTTTGCGCCTAAGAAAAATCAATTTTTCCCTCGAAGCTCTGCGCCTTAGCTTCTTTACCCCGCTCTTTCCACTGATACCCCTCCCATCTGTTCCGCTTTGACTGCATGTGCAGCCGCAGTAACTCCCAACTCTCTCTCCCATACCAATCGCCCCTTCCCAAGGCGTGCGCATGTAGATAGAGTGACACACATGTAGGCATGGAAGAGTGAGACGCATGCAGACTTGAAAGAGAGAGAGATGCATGCAGCGCGAGAATTTTGGTGTGGGGCAGGCTCAACCAATGGTATGCATGCCTAGAAAAACTAACCCCCAGCCTCTCTCGGTAGCACATCAGGGATAGAACTGTCCAATTTCAAATGAAATAATCGCTCCTTGGTATCCTGGCTTCACCTTAGACGCAAAAAAAGAGGACCGGAGGGAGTACTAGTACATACCTTTATAGACTATATTAGTAGTACTAGTACTAGTAAACTTTGCGCTTGGCTGTTCGCCTATTCGGGAAGTCGAAGAATAGTAGCACTAGTAGTATAGTGTATGCTTCTGGCAATCTGACACCGAATTAACTATTGCATGTCCACCGCCTGAGCGAGGGAGAGCTTGCATTAGTCAAAAGTTTCTCCTTGTCCTGTGAGCCACCGCGCGCAAGTAATGCTAGTCCATACTGCCTCCTCTCCGGTTAATATGGATTAATTTCAAACGAGATAAATACACTGTCTGTCACTGTATATTTGTAAAAATATGGTCAGTGGACTTCATAATACGCTCATTACGCTCAATATATATATATATTTTCCGGTGTTTATAAGGTCACTAGCTCACCCTGACTGAGTATGTGTGTGCATGCACGTGTAGGTTGAGCACTTAGCGTGACCGTGTGTGTTCCGTCGTGTGCTCGGACATGCATGCATTAGGGCGTCGCACGCATTTTTGCATCCATGTGTACGTGTGACTGCTGCATACACGTAGGGGGAGTACGTGTAGGGGCCACTAAGGAGCAGTCAAATCACACAGTAAGTTAGTCGGAAGAAGCAACCATCATTTCACTCTTGAATGACACGTACGCAATATAAAATGGTTGATATGGAGAGAAAAAGAAAACCACTATATATACACTAGCAGGAGCCTAAGCTACAAGCATGCTTGCTAAGCTTTATCTCTTCACAAGCTGGCGGAAGGGAACAATGTTCTGCGTAGACACGGTCGACATCGGCGAGGGAGAAAACCCATAGCCGGTGTGCCCCAATCAGGGGTCACCGCGGTATGGGCCGATGCCGCGTCCCAACCGCCCTTCTAGGTACAGCCTGACGTCCCAGGTAGTCCATCTTCCTTTTGGAGCCGGCTCGCTCCACTGCGGTAGCTCCATCTCCATGTCGATCTTTCTCTACTTCTACCGGCTTCTACTTGTGATGAGTTTATGTCTCATGAAATAGTGCCAGTACTATTATTCTAATCACACTTCTTCAATATCTTTGCCATCAGGGATGCTCAGGTCGATTTTAGTGGAACTGCACAAAAGCATCGTATGATCCGAGGGTGCCAGCCATCTTTCCTTCGACAGGTTCTACCTGGCCAGGGAATTAAATCATATTTAGGGTTTAGGGTTTAAGTCGTAGTGACCCCATCAGTAGTTTTTCTTTCGTACACGCTCTCACAACTTTTTTCTTTAGTTGTGAAGTAAATATTGTCTATGATCTGTGAATCATTGAGATGCATCAACATGTGTGTTAGTTTTCCTTTGTATTTGATGGAATGTTGTAACGGGGCAACATTGGAATAGGAATGAAAATGGAGTGGAAAGTTTCCGTTTTTCCGGAGAAAAAATAAAAACAGAGAGAAACCAACGTTTTGTTTCGTTGGATCGCGCCATCAAGCAAAACCAACGTTTAAATCACGTCTGTCGTGTTCGTGTCTCACCCTCCTCCACGGCTCGACCCCACAGGGTCGCTCGGCATGCCACTCACCGCAAACCGAATAACTTTCCCGCCTGCTTGTCGATGAATCGCGCCATGGAGTACTACTAGCACTACTGGAAGAGATTGACGAGTTGGGGGAGAACAGCTAGCTGCAGCACGGACTCCCAAGAACTTTTTACATGCATGTTGTAGCCGGCTATTGCGACATTTGAACATGGAGCAGCCATGTGCACCCGGAAGCGGCGCGGACGACGCTCTCTCGGCCGGCGCGCCACTTCAATGTCGGCGCCAGTGAGAGGTCGCGTCCGCTCTGGCCGGGCATGAATGCGGCATTGACCGTTTCGGACGGGAAGCACACACGGGTGATGAAGAGGGTTCGGGTTGGTTAGGACCGGCCGTGGCAGTGGTCCGGACGTGCGCAAACAAGAGATGTTGTACGTTAATATTGCTGCATATATAATTAACAATGTAAATAATGTGCCAGTTGGACAAATATGATTGGAGATGGAGATGGAAATGGAATTTTACGTAAACACGGATATGCATGTCTATGTCTATATGTGTGTGCGCGACGACTCTCGCGACCTGGAAGCGGGGGCGTGTTTTTGATTGAGTTTTCTTTCTTGGTACATTAGAAAATCAGTTTGTCTAATTCACATCTAGATGTTATTTAAGGATATCACATCTAAGCTCCCACAAGTATATAATGTAGCAATAAGAAACAAAAAAACTAGGACAAAAAAATAGACCACAAACAGAGTGGACATCAACTTAGACATCTAGATGTGTCCTAGACAGACCCTTAAAAAATTGTCCGCCAGTTTTCGTTTTCTTTCCAGGAACGCGCGTATTCTATTTAAAACCACTGCTATGGAGAGATTTTTTTTACTCCATTATACTCCCTCCTTTCCGGTTTATAGGGCTTATCTCAAAATTTTAGTTTTTCCATTTTATAAGGCCCAATTTGGTTGTTTCCCATCACATGTTCAGATTTCAAGGTGCATTAAATCATTGCATGCAAGTATTGAGAGAAAATTGACCAATGCATGTACTTTATGCATGCATGCATAGCAACTAATGCATTGATAAACATAATTTTTTGAGAGAAACAAGAGCATTAATTAGGTGCTTTTGCAAACTACAAAAAGTATTCCACCACTCACTATCTACCTTTGTTGGTGAGATTTTTGAATTGAGCCTTATAAACTGGAAAGGAGGGAGTAGCCTCTTGTTTGATAGAGTTTCTCGCGTCTCGCTCTCTCACCCTCTCCATATCAAAACAAGATGACAGTGTCCACTCTATCTCTCTCCTCACCGGTGGTCACAGATCCGGTCGAATCCCGCCCGCTGCGGGAGGTGAGGAGGTGCAGCGTTGACGTTGTCGCCGTCGGCGATGGGGGGAGCCGATGTGCACCGTCCTCTTGGAGCCGGTGCTGGCGCGGACGAAGATCCTCCGCGCCCTTGTTCGCTGCCGTCGTGTGGTCAGATCCCGCCCGCCCACCTAAACGACATCTCGCCCACCTGAGGTATAACTTCTTGTACTGGTCCAGCTCCCCAGGTTGCTGCGTGCGGGTTTTCTTCTATGTGACTACTCCCCAGCTCCCCATGCATTGTAGCTAGGGTTCGTCGGCTGGTCCAACATCACCTACTAGTACTATTATAGAGGAAATGCCACTCGAAAAGTTGTCCTGATTTATGCCTTGGTGGAGGTATACATGTTGTTTCGACAAAAAGTACATGGTGGTTGTGCGGTCATTGTCCATATGGTGGTAGTACTATCACTGGTTAAATGAAGAAATGCTTTTTTTCTCGGGTATCCTGGTTTAGTTCCCATCAAGATATAATTATGATGCTTCTGTTTGTTGGTGTACTTTTCATTAACCCTTTTTTATATTTTTGGAAACAGTGATGCGTGTCTCCATACCCGGGCATGTCTTCCTCAATTTTAGTGGAACCGCACAAAACTGGATGGCCATTGTTGTTCCGCCTTACTGTCCTCTGCCATGTGGTTCTTCCTTCCTCGAGCTTGATTACTGAGAAGAAACAAGCCACAGTGACGATTTGTCGAACTGCATAGGTGCCTCACCCAAGCTTGATGCCAAATGGATGACGCATCACCACGATGACCTATCGATGCTCATGGTTGCGCCTCATGGTTGCGTCGGCTGGTGAAGCTGATCGATTTTCAATGAAAAACAAGCTGTCTTCCATCAGTGCTATTTGCTTGTTACACACAAAGATGATATCCTTCGTCAGTTCACCTTGGTTGCGTTGGAGACGCAGCCGTCTTTCACGTTGGTGCAATTTTATCACACAATTGGCTATGAACCAAATGTTTCCTCGAAGAAGGATCAACGTTGGTACTAAGAGCATAAGTTTTGTAATGATTTCTAAGCCTTCTCACAACTTTGTCTCTAGCTCCCCTGTAATTTATTTGTCCAGCTATTAACTTTGATTTAAAAAATGGTGTGGACTAAAAACCCGGATGGACATAGTAGCCCTCCATTTTTATTTACTCCGCATATTAGATTTGACTGAAGTCAAACTTTGTAATACTCTCAAACCTTTCCGATAATTGAAATTAAAATTCTTTATTTGTACACACTCTCACACGTTTCTGATAATTTGGCGCATGTGTGGTTGTTCACTTAAGGGAGGGTAGTGTACCACACGTGAAGGACAGGAAGTGCGACCCGGACGCGTGGGCGTGGATCGTTAGTTTATCGGAAGTAGTACTAGTTTTCTTCACTATACATTAAATAAAGAGTTTTGTTTCGTACTTACACAATTTAAAACGATTGTTATGGAGAGAATAAGAAAACCACTCCACTATATATTAGTCATATACACATGAGAGTACTATATGGATGCAGCTTCATTGACTTTGTGCACCTGCCTTTGGGTTTATGACAGGTGGGCCCAAAATGTGGCTGGCTCACCTGTCATACAGCCAGAAGCAGATGGAGTGAAGGCACCGGAGCTCAGTCCGTACTACATTAGTATATATATATAAGCGGGAGCCTCAGCGCTTGTTCGCTAGGGTTTGCACTCTCCACACGCTCGCCGTAATACATATATGTTACACGCTGGAGGCTCAGCGTTCATTTGCTAGGGTTTGCTATATTCACAGTCTCTCACCCTCTCTTCACTAGATCTAAACAAGACTGCGTGGCCTCTTGTCTCTCTCTCCCCCCTCACAACTGGTGAAGGAGGCATCCGTATCCCGCCGCACCGGGAAGGGGAGGAGGTCCAGCGTTAACTCTATCGCCTTCGGCGAGGGAGGCAATCCACTGCCGGCTGCGCTGTTCTCTTTCACCCTGCGCCTGTGCGGGAGGGCCACCGACCCCTTCTTCCTCGCTGTCGTACATAGTGTGGGCAGATCCGGCCTCCCGCCGCACACCTTGCCACATCCCGACGACCCTAAGGTGTAAGTTTCTCTGAAACCGTCGTTGCTCTAGCTGCATGTGGATCTTTTTTGATCTGTAGCCGAATCTAGGTCTTGGTTCAAAGAGGAAAGAAAGGTGCAATGGGGTGCAGCATGAATCTAGGATGTGGTTCAGTGAGGAAAGGAGGGAGGAAAAGTAATATAGACTGGCTATCCAGCCGCTTTGTTGGTCGAAAAGGGAAAAAGGGGGTAACCCAGTACACACATATGTAAGGAACCGATCTCTTTGTTGAAAAGGGAAAGAAACTGGGGGGGGGGGGTCGGGTAGTTTCTGCAGGACTAGATTTGCTGCCCTCACATAGGAAAAAAGTTCAAAGAGAACAAATATGGGACCAACACAGATATGCTGCTTGGCCACATACTCTGCATCACCCATTTATACGTGTGGACGCACATGGTGCTAGCATGTCCCATACAGCTATTTTGCTGTTGTTAATCTAAGAATGCCGCCGGAAAATTGAAGTAATGCCACTGTTAAAAGTAAATTACATTTTTTAACAAATGTTGTTTCAAGAGAGTGTCTCTGTTAATATGAATCAATGCAACCGTTTTGGAAATGCTATTATCCTACTTTGTTTTCCATCCAAGATAAGTTAGATGCTTCTTTCTGTCACCGTTTGTTTCATCCTCCTTTATTGGCAAGTAATTGTTTCCTTTTTTGCCTCTGTTAAAACAGGGGTATCGATTCAACTTGTTGCTATTGCGACATTTTGCTTCGCTACTCGAAACACTTATGTTTTAAGAGTGTTTCGTGCAGTTCAACTTGAATGTCACACCGGTGACTTTGCTTAATTTTGGTGGAACTGCACAAAAGGAGATCCGAGATTTGTTTCCAGTGTTCCTATCGAGTTGTTTCAAATCTTGGTCTCAACCACATGATATCTATTCTACTTGCTGCTATTGCGACATTTTGCTTCACTACGCGAACCACTTCACTTGATTTTAGTGCAACTGCACAAAAGGAGATTGGATTTCCTATTCGTGTTAGCTGATTCGTATTTTATCCTGGTGTTCTCATGAAAGGTCAGTACAGGCCTTCATCCACATGATTGTGCAGTGTGCTTTGAGATGTTGTGCTACCTGTATTGCTACTGTTTTAAATAAATGTTGAATTGAAGCTATTGTATTGCTGTCTTTTCCCATTAAGTAGTGAACAAAAATGGGACCAACCCAGACATGATGCTTGTTGCTTTGTTACAACAAACTCTGCATCACCCCCTTTATAAGTAGATGGAAGCACATATTGTTGTTGCGCCCACTCTCCCCTAGAACTGTTTATGCTTTTCGTTAATCTAATGCCGCTGGTAAAATTAAGCAATGCCACTCTCAGAATTAATTAACTACTGAATCTTACTTCAAAACTGCAACACTTGTTAGGAATGGTACTATCCTGCTTTGTAGTTCTTTCTACATGTTTAACCAAGGTATTGTTAAGATAATGTCTCTTTAAAAATGAATCAGTTGCATTGTTTTAGGAATGGTACTTTTCTGCTTTGTCGTTCTTTATACATGTTGAAACAAGGCATTGTTAAGATAATGTCTCAGTCAATATGAATGAATCACACTGATGGAGAATTGCTACTCTCCTGCTTTGTTTCCCATTAAGACAAGTCATCAACCGTTATTTCTTAGTAATTTTTTCCCTTATACCTATTGTTGCTTACAGGGATATCAAAATTAAAGCTCGGTTTTATTCCGACTTCGATTTTAGTTGAACTGCACATAAGGAGCCAATGTGTCCAAGGCAAACTACTGCGTTACTGGGTCCAGTTGGTCGTTCCACTTTGCAGAAAGAAGTAGTCACTAGTTGCGGTACATTATAGAAGGAAGGACCGAGAAGCTTTACAGAGTATTATTAGACACCGGTGACATGACTAGTCTGCAGAGACCATTGGCAATTTAAGAACACTTGGAGTGCCCTGGGCAAAAAGTGCCCAAACAAGTACAAGAAGCTACGACAGGACACGATCATAGGAATTACATATTTTGAACGGGAAAAGCTTGTCAAAGTTTAATCATTGATGTTAGCAAGAAGACGTTAGTTTAATATATTGGAATTGGAAAACCTTGTCAAAATTTGCTCATTGATGTTAGCCAGAAGACATGCATTTGATATTTTTGAGTGGGACGCCCTTGCTGTGAGCAGCGTCGAGTGTTTTTTCCTATTCCTGTGTTCAGTTTAGAAGTAAATAGTTACTTTGCTGAGATATTCCTGTGTTAAGAGTTTGTTTTGAATATTGTCTATGTAATGCCAGGCCTTGTGTTTGATTGCAAAGTTGAGCTTGGAATGTTGTGGCATGCGACATCACGAGTTGTTCACCGTGCCTCCTGAGAATAATGCTTCGTATTGTTTTGCATGTCGATCTAATGCCAGTGATTTTCTTGTTAAGAAGATCATCCTCTTATGTTCTTTCCGTGCGTAAGAAGTTCATCGTCTGATGTTTCATTCATAGCCTATACGACATGTTGGGTAGGTTAGACGTGAAACCATATGATCTTTCGACCAACTCATGATATTAGGCCGTGATTGGATCGTCATTTTCCAACCAAAACCGCTTGTAAAATTGACGCTTGTAAATTAAAGCAGATGGTCTCGGGCGAAGGCGCTTGGTTGGTCGATTTCGACTAGTAAAATATCGGAAGTACTTCACACATGATAAAAACGCTGAAGACACTCGGACGATTGCTAATCCAGCCGTTAGCTCCTGTTTCAGCCTTGCCAATGGATGGCATGATACGCACGTCATGCATGTATCGTCTGGTAATGTCGTCCATATAGCAGTGCTCGTAAAATATACACTGGTCTCTCAAATTACACGCGTAACCCGCCGGTTTTGTTGGGGAACGTTGCAGAAAATTAAAATTTTTCCTACGGTTTCACCAAGATCCATCTATGAGTTCACCTAAGCAACGAGTCATGGGAGAGAGATTGCATCTACATACCACTTTCTAGATCGCGTGCGGAAGCGTTCAAGAGAACGGTGATGATGGAGTCGTACTCGCCGTGATTCAAATCACCGATGACCAAGTGCTGAACGGACATCACCTCCGCGTTCAACACACGTACAGAGCGGATGATGTCTCCTCCTTCTTGATCCAGCAAGGGGGAAGGAGAGGTTGAGGAAGAAGGCTCCAGCAGCAGCACGACGGCGTGATGATGGTGGAGGGGCAGTACTCCGACAGGGCTTTGCCAAGCGCTCAACGAAGGAGGAGAGGTGTTGGGGAGGGGAGGGGCTGCGCCTTGGATCAGGTGTTCAGCCCTCCCCTCGCCCCTCTATTTATAGGGGAAGGAGGAAGGGGGCCGGCCCCCTCTAGATGAGATCTAGAGGGGGGGTGTGGCGGCCAGGGAGGGGGGCTTGCCCCCCAAGCAAGGGGGCGCCCCCACTAGGGTTCCCCCCCCCCCCAACCCTAGGCGCATGGGCCCAAGGGGGGCGCCCAGCCCTCCAGGGGCTGGTTCCCTGCCCCTTGCGGCCCATGAGGCCCTCCGAGAGGGGTGGCCCCTCCCGGTGGACCCCCGGAACCCCTCCGGTGGCCTCGGTACAATACCGATATGCCCCCGAAACTTTCCGGTGTCCGTATGACAACTTCCCATATATAAATCTTCACATCCGGACCATTCCGGAACTCCTCGTGATGTCCGGATTCTCATCCGGGACTCCGAACAACATTCGGTAATCACATACAAGTTTTTCTAATAACCCTAGCGTCACCGAACCTTAAGTGTGTAGACCCTACGGGTTCAGGAGACATGCAGACATGACCGAGATGGCTCTCCGGTCAATAACCAACAGCGGGATCTGGATACCCATGTTCGCTCCCACATGCTCCTCGATGATCTCATCGGATGAACCACAATGTCAAGGATTCAATCAACCCCGTATACAATTCTCTTTGTCAATCGTAATGTTACATGCCCGAGACTCGATCATCGGTATCCCAATACCTCGTTCAGTCTCGTTACCGGCAAGTCACTTTACTTGTACCGTAATGCATGATCCCGTGACCAAACACTTAGTCACTTTGAGCTCATTATGATGATGCATTACCGAGTGGGCCCAGAGATACCTCTCCGTCATACGGAGTGACAAATCCCAGTCTCGATCCGTGTCAACCCAACAGACACTTTCGGAGATACCTGTAGTGCACCTATATAATCACCCAGTTATGTTGTGACGTTTGGTACACCCAAAGCACTCCTACGGTATCCGGGAGTTACACAATCTCATGGTCTAAGGAAGAGATACTTGACATTGGAAAAGCTCTAGCAAAATGAACTACACGATCTTGTGCTATGCTTAGGATTGGGTCTTGTCCATCACATCATTTTCCTAATGATGTGATCCCGTTGTCAACGACATCTAATGTCCATAGTCAGGAAACCATGAATATCTGTTGACCAACGAGCTAGTCAACTAGAGGCTTACTAGGGACGTATTCGGTCTAAGTATTCACACGTGTATTACGATTTCCAGATAATACAATTATAGCATGAATAAAAGACAATTATCATGAACAAGGAAATATAATAATAATCCTTTTATTATTGCCTCTAGGGAATATTTCCAACAGTCTCCCACTTGCACTAGAGTCAATAATCTAGTTACATTGTGATGAATCGAACACCCATAGAGTTCTGGTGTTGATCATGTTTTGCTCGCGAAAGAGGTTTAGTCAATGGATCTGCAACATTCAGATTCGTATGTACTTTGCCAATATCTATGTCTCCATCTTGAACATTTTCACGGATGGAGTTGAAACGACGCTTGATGTGCCTGGTCTTCTTGTGAAACCTGGGCTCCTTGGCAAGGGCAATAGCTCCAGTGTTGTCACAGAAGAGATTGATCGGCCCCGACACATTGTGTATGACTCCTAGGTCAGTGATGAACTCCTTCACCCAAATTGCTTCATGCGCTGCCTCCGAGGCTGCCATGTACTCCGCTTCACATGTAGATCCCACCACGACGCTCTGCTTGCAGCTGCACTAGCTTACTGCCCCACCATTCAACATATACACGTATCCGGTTTGTGACTTAGAGTCATCCAGATCTGTGTCGAAGCTAGCATCGACGTAACCCTTTACGACGAGCTCTTCGTCACCTCCATAAACGAGAAACGTGTCCTTTGTCCTTTTCAGGTACTTCAGGATATTCTTGACCGCTGTCCAGTGTTCCTTGCCGGGATTACTTTGGTACCTTCCTACCAAACTTACGGCAAGGTTTACATCAGGTCTGGTACACAGCATGGCATACATAATAGATCCTATGGCTGAGGCATAGGGGATGACACTCATCTCTTCTTTATCTTTTGCCGTGGTCGGGCATTGAGCCGAGCTCAATCTCACACCTTGCAATACAAGCAAGAACCCTTTCTTGGACTGATCCATTTTGAACTTCTTCAAAATCTTATCAAAGTATGTGCTTTGTGAAAGACCTATGAGGCGTCTCGATCTATCCCTATAGATCTTGATGCCTAATATGTAAGCATCTTCTCCAAGGTCCTTCATTGAAAAACACTTATTCAAGTAGGCCTTGATGCTGTCCAAGAATTCTATATCATTTCCCATCAAAAGTATGTCATCTACATATAATATGAGAAATGCTACAGAGCTCCCATTCACTTTCTTGTAAACGCAGGCTTCTCCATAAGTCTGCATAAACCCAAACGCTTTGATCATCTCATCAAAGCGAATGTTCCAACTCCGAGATGCTTGCACCAGCCCATAACTGGATCACTAGAGCTTGCATACTTTGTTAGCATTCTTAGGATCGTCAAAACCTTCCGGCTGCATCATATACAGCTCTTCCTTATGATAACCGTTAAGGAATGTCGTTTTGACGTCCATCTGCCATATCTCATAATCATAGTATGCGACAATTGCTAACATGATTCGGACGTACTTAAGGTTCACTACGGGAGAGAAAGTCTCATCGTAGTCAATCCCTTGAACTTGCCGATAACCCTTAGTGACAAATCGAGCCTTATAGATGGTGACATTACCATCCGCGTCCGTGTTCTTCTTAAAGATCCATTTGTTTTCTATCGCTCGCCGATCATCGGGCAAGTCAGTCAAAGTCCATACTTTGTTTTCATACATGGATTCTATCTCGTATTGCATGGCTTCTAGCCATTTGTTGGAATCTGGGCCCGCCATCGCTTCTTCATAGTTCGAAGGTTCACCGTTGTCTAACAACATGATTTCCAGGACAGGGTTGCCATACCACTCTGGTGTGGAACGTGTCCTTGTGGACCTACGAAGTTCAGTAGCAACTTGATCCGAAGTACCTTGATCATCATCATTAATTTCCTCTCCAGTCGGTGTAGGCACCACAGGAACATTTTCCTGAGCTGCACTACTTTCCGGTTCAAGAGGTAGTACTTCATCGAGTTCTACTTTCCTCCCACTTACTCCTTATCAGAGAAACTCTTTTTCCAGAAAGGATCCGTTCTTGGAAACAAAGATCTTGCCCTCGGATCTTAAGTAGAAGGTATACCCAATGGTTTCCTTAGGGTATCCTACGAAGACGCATTTTTCCGACTTGGGTTCGAGCTTTTCAGGTTGAAGTTTCTTGACATAAGCATCGCATCCCCAAACTTTTAGAAACGACAGCTTAGGTTTCTTCCCAAACCATAATTCATACGGTGTCGTCTCAACGGATTTAGACGGTGCCCTATTTAAAGTGAATGTAGCTGTCTCTAGTGCGTATCCCCAAAATGACATCATAGATCGCACCATATCCAATAGAGTGCGATTACGACGTTCGGGCACACCGTTACACTGAGGTGTTCCAGGAGGCGTGAGTTGTGAAACAATTCCACATTTTCTTAAGTCCGTACCAAATTCGTGACTTAAATATTCTCCTCCACGATCCGACCGTAAGAATTTTATCTTTCGGTCACGTTGATTCTCTACTTCATTCTGAAATTCCTTGAACTTTTCAAAGGTCTCAGACTTGTGTTTCATCAAGTAGACATACCCATATCTACTCAAGTCATCAGTGAGAGTGAGAACATAACGATATCCTCCGCGAGCCTCAACGCTCATTGGACCACACACATCAGTATGTATGATTTCCAACAAGTTGGTTGCTCGCTCCATTGTTCCGGAGAACGGAGTCTTGGTCATTTTGCCCATGAGGCATGGTTCGCATGTGTCAAATGATTCATAATCGAGAGACTCTAAAAGTCCATCAGCATGGAGCTTCTTCATGCGCTTGACACCAATGTGACCAAGGCGGCAGTGCCACAAGTATGTGGGACTATCGTTATCAACTTTACATCTTTTGGTATTCACACTATGAATATGTGTAACATTACGTTCGAGATTAATTAAGAATAAACCATTGACCATCGGGGCATGACCATAAAACATATCTCTCATATAAATAGAACAACCATTATTCTCCTATTTAAATGAGTAGCCATCTCGCATCAAACGAGATCCAGATACAATGGTCATGCTCAAACTTGGCACTAAATAACAATTATTGAGGTTTAAAACTAATCCCGTAGGTAAATGTAGAGGTAGCATGCCGACGGCGATCACATCGACCTTGGAACCATTCTCGGCGCGCATCGTCACCTTGTTCTTCTCCAGTCTCCGCTTATTCCGCAGCTCCTGCTGTGAGTTACAAATATGAGCAAAGGCACCAGTATCAAATACCCAGGCGTTACTACGAGTACTGGTAAGGTACACATCAATTACATGTATATCAAATATACCTTTAGTGTTGCCGGCCTTCTTGTCCGCTAAGTATTTGGGGCAGTTCCGCTTCCAGTGACCCTTCCCTTTGCAATAAAAGCACTCAGTCTCAGGCTTGGGTCCATTCTTTGACTTCTTCCCGGCAACTGGTTTACCAGGCGCGGGAACATCTTTGCCGTCCTTCTTGAAGTTCTTCTTACCCTTGCCCTTCTTGAACTTAGTGGTCTTATTGACCATCAACACTTGATGTTCTTTCTTGATTTCAACCTCTGCTGACTTCAGCATTGAAAATACTTCAGGAATGGTCTTCACCATCCCCTGCATATTGTAGTTCAGCACAAAGCTCTTGTAACTTGGTGGGAGCGACTGAAGGATTCTGTCAATGACCGCCTCGTCCGGGAGGTTGATCTCCAGCTGGGACAGGCGGTTGTGCAACCCAGACATCTTGAGTATGTGCTCACTGACAGAACTGTTTCCCTCCATCTTACAACTATAGAACTTGTCGGAGACTTCATATCTCTCGACCCGGGCATGAGCTTGAAAAACCATTTTCAGCTCCTCGAACATCTCATATGCTTCCTGTCGCTCAAAATGCTTTTGGAGCCCCAGTTCTAAGCTGTAAAGCATGCCGCACTGAACGAGGGAGTAATCATCAACACGTGATTGCCAAGTGTTCATAATGTCTTGGTTCTCTGGGATGGGTGCTTCACCTAGTGGTGCATCTAGGACATAATCTTTCTTGGCTTCTATGAGGATGATCCTCGGGTTCCGGACCCAGTCTGAATAGTTGTTGCCATCATCTTTCAGCTTGGTTTTCTCTAGGAACGCATTGAAGTTCATGTTGACATGAGCGTTGGCCATTTGATCTACAAGACATGTTTTGCAAAGACTTTAGACTAAGTTCATGATAATTAAGTTCATCTAATCAAATTCTTTAATGAACTCCCACTCAGATTGACATCCCTCTAGTCATCTAAGTGTTACACGATCCGAGTCGACTAGGCCGTGTCCGATCATCATGTGAGACGGACTAGTCATCATCGGTGAACATCTCCATGTTGATCGTATCTTCCATACGACTCATGTTCGACCTTTCGGTCTCCTGTGTTCCGAGGCCATGTCTGTACATGCTAGGCTCGTCAAGTTAACCCTAAGTGTTTATGCATGTGTAAAACTGTCTTACACCCGTTGTATGTGAATGTAAGGATCTATCACACCCGATCATCACGTGGTGCTTCGAAATGACGAACTTTAGCAACGGCGCACAGTTAGGGGGAACACTTTCTTGAAATTATTATAAGGGATCATCTTATTTACTACCGTCGTTCTAAGTAAACAAGATGCATAAACATAATAAACATCACATGCAATTATATAAAGTAGTGACATGATATGGCCAATATCATATAGCTCCTTCGATCTCCATCTTCGGGGCTCCATGATCATCTTCGTCACCGGCATGACACCATGATCTCCATCATCATGATCTCCATCATCGTGTCTTTATGAAGTTGTCACGCCAACGACTACTTCTACTTCTATGGCTAACGCGTTTAGCAATAAAGTAAAGTAATTTACATGGCGTTCTTCAATGACACGCAGGTCATACAAAAAATAAAGACAACTCCTATGGCTCCTGCCGGTTGTCATACTCATCTACATGCAAGTCGTGATTCCTATTACAAGAACATGATCTCATACATCACAATATATCATTCATCATTCATCACAACTTCTGGCCATATCACATCACATGACAATTGCTGCAAAAACAAGTTAGACGTCCTCTAATTGTTGTTGCATCTTTTACGTGGCTGCAATTGGGTTCTAGCAAGAACGTTTTCTTACCTACGAATAACCACAACGTGATTTTGTCAACTTCTATTTACCCTTCATAAGGACCCTTTTCATCTAATCCGCCCCAACTAAAGTAGGAGAGACAAACACCTGCTAGCCACCTTATGCAACTAGTGCATGTCAGTCGGTGGAACCTGTCTCACGTAAGCGTACGTGTAAGGTCAGTCCGGGCCGCTTCATCCCACAATACTGCTGAAGCAAGAAAAGACTAGTAGCGGCAAGCAAGTTGACAAGATCTACGCCCACAACAAAATTGTGTTCTGCTCGTGCAATAGAGAACTACGCATAGACCTAGCTCATGATGCCACTGTTGGGGAGCGTTGCAGAAAATTAAAAATTTTCCTACGGTTTCACCAAGATCCATCTATGAGTTCATCCAAGCAACGAGTCATGGGAGAGAGATTGCATCTACATACCACTTTGTAGATCGCGTGCGGAAGCGTTCAAGAGAACGGTGATGATGGAGTCGTACTCGCCGTGATTCAAATCACCGATGACCAAGTGCTGAACGGACAGCACCTCCGCGTTCAACACACGTACGGAGCGGATGATGTCTCCTCCTTCTTGATACAGCAAGGGGGAAGGAGAGGTTGAGGAAGAATGCTCCAGCAGCAGCACGACGGTGTAATGATGGTGGAGGGGCAGTACTCCGACAGGGCTTCGCCAAGCGCTCAACGGAGGAGGAGAGGTGTTGGGGAGGGGAGGGGCTGCGCCTTGGATCAGGTGTTCAGCCCTCCCCTCGCCCCTCTATTTATAGGGGAAGGGGGTAGAGGGGGGGCGGCGGCCAGGGAGGGGGGCTTGCCCCCCAAGCAAGGGGGACGCCCCCACTAGGGTCCCCCCCCCAAACCTAGGCGCATGGGCCCAAGGGGGGCGCCCAGCCCTCCAGGGGCTGGTTCCCTGCCCCTTGCGGCCCTCCGAGAGGGGTGGCCCCTCCCAGTGGACCCCCGGAACCCCTCCGGTGGCCCCGGTACAATACCGAGATGCCCCCGAAACTTTCCGGTGTCCGTGTGACAACTTCCCATATATAAATCTTCACCTCCGGACCATTCCGGAACACCTAGTGACGTCCAGGATCTCATCTGGGACTCCGAACAACATTCAGTAATCACATACAAGTTTTCCTAATAACCCTAGCGTCACCGAACCTTAAGTGTGTAGACCCTACGGGTTCGGGAGACATGCAGACATGACCGAGATGGCTCTCCGGTCAATAACCAACAGCGGGATCTGGATACCCATGTTTGCTCCCACATGCTCCTCGATGATCTCATCGGATGAACCACAATGTCGAGGATTCAATCAACCCCATATACAATTCCCTTTGTCAATCGTTACGTTGCATGCCCGAGACTCGATCGTCGGTATCCCAATACCTCGTTTAGTCTCGTTACCAGCAAGTCACTTTACTCGTACCGTAATGCATGATCCCGTGACCAAACACTTGGTCACTTTGAGCTCATTATGATGATGCATTACCGAGTGGGCCCAGAGATACCTCTCCGTCATACGGAGTGACAAATCCCAGTCTCGATCCGTGTCAACCCAACAGACACTTTCGGAGATACCTGTAGTGCACCTTTATAATCACCCAGTTACGTTGTGACGTTTGGTACACCCAAAGCACTCCTACGGTATCCGAGAGTTACACGATCTCATGGTCTAAGGAAGAGATACTTGACATTGGAAAAGCTCCAGCAAAACGAACTACACGATCTTGTGCTATGCTTAGGATTTGGTCTTGTCCATCACATCATTCTCCTAATGATGTGATCCCGTTGTCAACGACATCTAATGTCCATAGTCAGGAAACCATGACTATCTGTTGACCAACGAGCTAGTCAACTAGAGGCTTACTAGGGACGTATTCGGTCTAAGTATTCACACGTGTATTACAATTTCCGAATAATACAATTATAGCATGAATAAAAGACAATTATCATGAACAAGGAAATATAATAATAATCCTTTTATTATTGCCTCTAGGGCATATTTCCAACAGTCTCCCACTTGCACTAGAGTCAATAATCTAGTTACATTGTGATGAATCGAACACCCATAGAGTTTTGGTGTTGATCATGTTTTGCTCGCGAAAGAGGTTTAGTCAATGGATCTGCAACATTCAGATCTGTATGTACTTTGCAAATATCTATGTCTCCATCTTGAACATTTTCACGGATGGAGTTGAAACAACGCTTGATGTGCCTGGTCTTCTTGTGAAACCTGGGCTCCTTGGCAAGGGCAATAGCTCCAGTGTTGTCACAGAAGAGTTTGATCGGCCCCGACGCATTGGGTATGACTCCTAGGTCGGTGATGAACTCCATCACCCAAATTGCTTCATGCGCTGCCTCCGAGGCTGCCATGTACTCCGCTTCACATGTAGATCCCGCCACGACGCTCTGCTTGCAGCTGCACCAGCTTACTGCCCCACCATTCAACATATACACGTATCCAGATCTGTGTCGAAGCTAGCGTCGACGTAACCCTTTACGACGAGCTCTTTGTCACCTCCATAAACGAGAAACATGTCCTTTGTCCTTTTCAGGTACTTCAGGATATTCTTGACTGTTATCCAGTGTTCCTTGCCAGGATTACTTTGTTACCTTCCTACCAAACTTACGGCAAGGTTTACATCAGGTCTGGTACACAGCATGGCATACATAATAGATCCTATGGCTGAGGCATAGGGGGTGACACTCATCTCTTCTTTATCTTTTTCCGTGGTCAGGCATTGAGCCGAGCTCAATCTCACACCTTGCAATACAAGCAAGAACCCTTTCTTGGATTGATCCATTTTGAACTTCTTCAAAATCTTATCAAAGTATGTGCTTTGGGAAAGACCTATGAGGCGTCTCGATCTATCCCTATAGATCTTGATGCCTAATATGTAAGCAGCTTCTCCAAGGTCCTTCATTGAAAAACACTTATTCAAGTAGGCCTTAATGATGTCCAAGAATTCTATATCATTTCCCATCAAAAGTATGTCATCTACATATAATATGAGAAATGCTACAGAGCTCCCACTCACTTTCTTGTAAACGCAGGCCTCTCCATAAGTCTGCATAAACCCAAACACTTTGATCATCTCATCAAAGCGAATGTTCCAACTCCGAGATGCTTGCACCAGCCCATAAATGGATCGCTGGAGCTTGCATACTTTGTTAGCATTCTTAGGATCGACAAAACCTTCCGGCTGCATCATATACAGCTCTTCCTTAAGATAATCATTAAGGAATGCCGTTTTAACCAAGGTATTGTTAAGATAATGTCCCTTTAAAAATGAATCAGTTGCATTGTTTTAGGAATGGTACTTTCTGCTTTGTCATTCTTTATACATGTTGAAACAAGGCATTGTTAAGATAATGTCTCAGTCAATATGAATGAATCACACTGATGGAGAATTGCTACTCTCCTGCTTTGTTTCCCATTAAGACAAGTCATCAACCGTTATTTCTTACTAATTTTTTCCATTATACCTATTGTTGCTTACAGGGATATCAAAATTAAAGCTCGGTTTTATTCCGACTTCGATTTTAGTTGAACTGCACATAAGGAGCCAATGTGTCCAAGGCAAACTGTTGCGTTACTGGGTCCAGTTGGTCGTTCCACTTTGCAGAAAGAAGCAGTCACTGGTTGCGGTACATTACAGAAGGAATGACCGAGAAGCTTTATAGAGTATTGTTAGACACCAGTGACATGACTAGTCTGTAGAGACCATTGGCAATTTAACAACACGTGGAGTGCCCTGGGCAAAAAGTGCCCAAACAAGTACAAGAAGCTACGACAGGACACGATCATAGGCATTACATATTTTGAACAGGAAAAGCTTGTCGAAGTTTAATCATTGATGTTAGCAAGAAGACGTTAGTTTAATATATTGGAATTGGAAAACCTTGTCAAAATTGCTCATTGATGTTAGCCAGAAGACATGCATTTGATATTTTTGAGTGGGACGCCCTTGCTATGAGCAGCGTCGAGTGTTTTTTCCTATTCCTATGGTCAGTTTAGAAGTAAATAGTTACTCTGCTGAGATATTCCTGTGTTAAGAGTTTGTTCTGAATATTGTCTATGTAATGCCAGGCCTTGTGTTTGATTGCAAAGTTGAGCTTGGAATGTTGTGGCATGCGACATCATGAGTTGTTCACCGTGCCTCCTGAGAATAATGCTTCGTATTGTTTTGCATGTCGATCTAATGCCAGTGATTTTCTTGTTAAGAAGA
The DNA here is from genome assembly GCF_002162155.2 of Triticum dicoccoides. Classification (NCBI taxonomy): domain Eukaryota; kingdom Viridiplantae; phylum Streptophyta; class Magnoliopsida; order Poales; family Poaceae; genus Triticum; species Triticum dicoccoides. The sequence goes on from NC_041385.1 coordinate 732,233,473, forward strand.
TCATCCTCTTCTGTTGTTTCCGTGCGTAAGAAGTTCATCGTCTGATGTTTCATTCATAGCCTATACGACATGTCAGGTAGGTTAGGCGTGAAACCATATGATCTTCCGACCAACTCATGATATTAGGTCGTGATTGGATCGTTGTTTTCCAACCAAAACCGCTTGTAAAACGGACGCTTGTAAATTAAAGCAGATGGTCTCGGGCGAAGGCGCTTGGTTGGTCGATTTCGACTAGTAAAATATCGGAAGTACTTCACACATGATAAAAACGCTGAAGACACTCGGACGATTGCTAATCCAGCCGTTAGCTCCTGTTTCAACCTTGCCCATGGATGGCATGATACGCACGTCATGCATGTATCGTCTGGTAATGTCGTCCATATAGCAGTGCTTGTAAAATATACACTGGTCTCTCAAATTACACGCGTAACCCGCCGGTTTTACTTACAGACCGCAAGCTTTTCGATGATGAGTAAATTACACTTGTACATTAATACAGGTTTGAAATAAACCAGAGCTCCCAAGCGCGGTCTTACCGTTTCATGCTGTCTCAGTTTCTCGAAGGTGCTCATAGGTGTCCGATGATCCTGGCTTCCTGAATGAGCAGCGGGTGCTGTATCAGACCTCCGTAGGGCCCGCGAGGCCCTCTCCATTGTCCTTAGAGTTGTTGTGCTCGCTGTGGCGCCAAGCATTGTTAACATGGTCAACGAATATGAGGATTCAGGAGATGACTTTATTTTGACTGGATGACACTAGGGACCCACTAGGGCCATAGCCGTACATACACAAGTGCCTCCTTATTATGTGCAACTATAATTTTTTTTGCTTTCTCCTGGTTTCCTGACATCACGGTCTCACACCATTGTCAACCTATGTAGTCAATATAAACGAGACAATTGCACAAGGTGCGGCCAACAGCTGGGACCAAGCAGATCGAGCAGTATTTGTGTTTTTGAGGCGTGAGCTCTGCAGAGTTTTTCTTGGTGATGATTTCGTTGTTGTTCAGAGGAGAGTAGGGTATTAACTAGGCGGGCTGTGGCCCGTCTAGCCCAGGCCAGATATCCAGCCCAGATACTACTTTTTTCAAGATGAAAATGGCTAGCCCAGCTATACGTCATTTTGAGGAATACCCAGGCAAGGTCAACTTGTTATTCTCCGCCCCGCTGGGCTGCAAATCTTTCCTCGGAGGGATGCATTAGGCTTAACAGGAAAATGAGCTTTAAAAATAATAAATGGGATGTAATTATAAAAACTGGACAGTAACTATAAAAAATGCACCAAACACAAAATTAGTTTATAAAATATTATTTATGGATTTTGAAAATCTTAAATTTTCATTGTTGCGCGCGCAATGTTTCGTTGGTTTTTTACGTAATACAAATTTATATTTAATCTGACTAGACATTTTGGGATAAAAATATTTCGGATCCCATCAAAATGTGGGAAATTTTATTGAATTCTGTCTTCAACGGTTGGTTGAAATTATTAATCGTTGTCTTAGCTACAAAATGGGTTGTACTTTTAACAAACTGTAAATGGGTTGTTGTAAATTCCATTAGAATTCAAAACTGGGTTGTACATTCTTACAAAATGCAAATGGGCTATAAGTTCTCTGCCACACACTTGTGGGCCTACTAAGTGACGTGTCCCCTAAAAAAAATAAGTTGATGCGTATGCAAGGCTTTGTCAACTTATTATAGTCAACACACGGTTCTAGCAGCAGTGGCCGTTGGATATCTATCCAACGGATGTCGTGCTTCTTCTTCAATCTTGGATATTCTTAGCTTCGGCCGCCCAAAAAATGGTTCCTTCCCCTGACATCTGGGGCACACCGTTTCATAGGCTGACTTGTGGGCCTACTAAGTTGGAGCGTACCAAGGGCTTTGTCAACTTAGTCAATATAAACAATTCTAGCTTCAATGACCGTACGATGTCCATCCAACGGTCGTAGTGCTTCTTCAACCTCTGGTCTTCTTGGTCCAGCCGCCCAAAGCAGCGCCTGTCGTGCCGCCTGCTCCTGCCTCCCGTGGCCGGCTATGCTACCGCGGAGGCCTCACCGCCCCCATACTACTCCCACCGCTGGCCAGACCATCCCTCCAATCACCCACACCCCCTGTTATTCTATGGCGACGGAAGCCTCACACCACAGCCGAACCAGTGAACCCTCGTACTCCTCTCTGCGCGGGCTTCCACTGCTGCGTCTTCCTCGGCTCCGCGTCGTCCCCTTCCTAGGCATTGCCTTCATCCACCGCCCTAGTGCTCTCGGCGCGGCGTGGTCAACGTGGTCAACGACCGACTTCCATCGGAAGAGTACTGTACGTGGAGAGGCTGACAACTGGGTCCACGGCGGCCGCAAGGAAGTGCCTCCTTATTACGTGCAAAATAATTATTCCTCCACCTGACAGCAGGGACCCACCGGATGGGCCACCTTATTTCGCGAAAAAAATGTTTCCCCCCTGATTGCTAGGACCCACCAGATGGGCCACCGTATTTCATGAAAAAAACGTTCCCCCCGCTGTCAACTCGGACCCACCGGAAGTGCCTCTTTATTACGCACAAAAAAATGAATACTCCGCCTGCTAGCTGGGACTCACCTTGGTGGGAAGCTTACTTGTGGGCCTACTAAGTTGACGGGGACGGAGGGCTTTGTCAACTTAGTCAATATGAACGATTCTAGCTCCAGTGACCGTACGATGTCCATCCAACGGCCGTAGTGCTTCTTCAACCTCTGGTCTTCTTGCTCCAGCCGCCCAAAGCAACGCCGGTCGTGTCGCCTACTCCTGCCTCCCGTGGCCGGCCGTGCTGCCGTGGAGGCCTCACCGCCCCCTACTATTCCCATCTTAGGACAGGCCCTGCGGCAACGGCAGCCTCACACCGCAGCCGAACGAGTGAATACTCATACTCCTCTCCGCGTGGGCATCCACTGCCGCGTCTTCACCGGCTCCGCGTCGTCCCCTTCCTAGGCCTCGCCATCGTCCACCGCCATGGTGCTCTCAGTGCGGCGTGGTCAACGTGGTCAAGGAACGACTTCCATCGGACGTGGACTGTATGTCGAGAGGCTGACAGCTGGGTCCACGGCCGTAGCAAGGAAGTGCCTCCTTATTACGCAGAAAATAATGACTCCTCCACCTGACAGCAGGGACCCACCGGACGGGCCACCATATTTCGTGAAAAAAACGTTTCCCTCTTGACTGCTGGGACCAACCAGCTACACCTTCGCACGCAAGGAAGTGCGTCCCGGCAAAAAAACAAAACGATTCGCCCCCTAACTGCTGGGACCCACCAGCTACATCTTCGCAGGCAAGGAAGTGCCTGACAGTCGGGACCCACCTGGTCGAAGCGTACGTAGCGTTGTCATTCTGGTCACGAAAGTGTACGTACATACTGGTCAATGTAGAGGCGCGCACATGTCGTAGTAGAGGCGCGCACGTGTCGTAGTAGAGGCGCGCACGTAGCATGTACACGTACGTACAACGGCGAGGGTGCAAGAAAGAAAATACGGCCACGTACGTACATACGGGCAGGGTCTCGAACGCCTACTCGCGCATACGTACATGGCTGGGTCGGAACGGAGAAACAGCGTCGTCGTCGTGTTCATGGGGAGCCAACCGGCTAGGTCGGAACAGAATGCGTGGTCGTGTTCATCGGGAGGACTTGGACGGAACAGGCGATGGAAACGAGGTCTGGCGTACCACACAACGGAGGAAACGACCCTGTGTTCGACCGGACGCGTTCAAAACGGGATCCTGTTGATCGGGAGGGGCCTGGCGTACCGCAAAACGGAGGAAACGGACCTCCTACGGTCGAAACGAGGGTCCTGTTGATCGGGACGGGTGTGGCGTACCGCAAAACGGAGGAAACGGACCTCCTACGGTCGAAACAGGGGTCATGTTGATCGGCAGGGGTGTGGCGTACCGCAAAACGGACGAAACGGACCTCCTACGGTCGAAACGGGGGTCCTGTTCATCGGGAGGGGTGTGGCCTACCGCAAAACGGAGGAAACGGACCTCCTACGGTCGAAACAGGGGTCCTGTTCATCGGGAGGGGTGTGGCGTACCGCAAAACGGGACTCCACGAGATACTGTTCATCTCCACCGTCGACCTCCTCCAGCCTCCACGGGCTACCGTCGACCTCCTCCAGCCTCCACGGGCTCCTGTTCATCCAGCCTCCACCGCGCGCTACTCCATCGGCTACTGTTCAACCACCCCTCCACCGTCTACTGTTCATCTAGCCCTCCACCGTCTACTGTTCATCCAGCCCTCCACACCACGGGGTCCTGTTCAACCATCCCTCCACGGTCACCCCTCCACAGTCTACTGTTCATCCAGCCCTCCACACAACGGGGTCCTGTTCATCCAGAGGCAACGCCACCGCTCACTGTTCATCCAACCCCCCCACCTCCCCCGCCGCAACGCTCACTGTTCATCCAATCGATCGGCTTCAGTTAGCAGCAGTAGCGAAGGAATCGCTCCATCGGGTTCAGTTAACAGCCATCGATCGACAGCTCGGGTTCAGTAACGCGTAGCCTGCAGTGCAATCGCTTGGGTTCAGTTAGAGCCCAACGCCTCGCTCGGGTTCAGTTAGAGCCAATGCCTCGCACACACGCGCGTACGTGTACGAGAGAAACGCGCATTGCTCGGCCCCCGACCTCCCACCGTAACCGGCAACTCCCCGAAATTTTCCTCCCCCTTGCTTGTACCAGTGTTTTTCCGTCATGGATGGCCCAAAGAATGTCATGCAGCTGCATCTCCGGCCCGCCCAGGACGAAAAGCCCATTTTCTGTCATGATTTTTTGTCATAGAAGTAGGAGCCCACCACATCTATGATGATACCGGGTTTTTTCATAATTATCGTCATAGAAGTGTCATATGTATGACAGAAAAGATTTTGTTCGGCCCAAAATGTCATGGATGTGTCTTTTTTTGTAGTGGATTCGGCCGGTTGCAAGAGGCACTAGTAGAAAAAGGGCCAATTGTCCCGGTTCGTAAGGGCCTTTTGTCCCGGTTTATGAACCGGGACTAAAAGGTCGTTACTAATGCCCTTGGCCTTTAGACCCGGTTCCTACACGAACCGGGACAAATGGGCCTCCACGTGGCCGCTGCGGCCAGCCCAGGCAGGGGGGGCCTTTGTTTTTTTTGAAAGGGGCTGGTTTAGGAGTTAATTTAGTTTGTTATTAGCTAGCTAATAGAGAGAAGTGTCCTCTCTTATATATCTCGGTGCTTGGTTTACCAACGCTACTGCTATGCCTAATTGTAAGTGCATCTAGTGCCCCTTAGTGATTTTGGTGTATTGAAGACTTATAGGTTAAGGGACTGATGCATTTGTGAGTGTACACAGGTCTATAAGTCTATGAGGAGTTTGATAATTACAGAGAAAGTCGACCCCTAAAAATGAAGTTCTTCAACTGAAGACTTTGTATTTCTGAAGACTTTGAAAGTGAAGAAATTGGTGTGACCTTGAAGACTTGGAATTCATTCGAGGAACATGAAGCGTGAAGACTTCTGTTTTCGTAGTTTCATTTTCTCTTTCTTGAGTCGTACGAAACACCGTACTGTTAAAGGGGGTCGAGGAAATACTAAGGAAAAAGTTCCATGTGATGCTCAACTCAAAATCCTACACCTACCAAACCCTTCGAGTGAAGCCATTGGAAATCTCATACAGTTCAGTCAATTTCTTCAGTAACAGAGACGAAGTTCTTCTGGTTGCTGAGGAATTTGTTCTGACTGAGGAATTAGGAATTCACCAGTGCGGATTGCCTACACAGTGAGGATCATGATAGCCCTGAGGAATTTGAGAGTCAAAATTCCGACCGTTGTTGTGCTACGCGCCAGCTGTCCCAAAATATCTACCCACCTAACGGTCATATCATTGAAGGGCATTTATGTCTTATCATGTCGGGCTGCTCCCAAGGCTATAATAGCCGCCCCCCACAACCACTAGCTGGTTGGCTGCTCCGAGAGAAACTGACACTTGTCATTTGAGAGCATCCCATCCTCCAAGGACTTTGAGTGAAAATCATCAAGTGAGGAAAACCCAAACCCAAACACCTTCAAACCCAAAGTGATTGAGCATCACTGAAGAGATTGATCCTGCATGGATCCGATGCTTGTTACCTTTGAAGATTGTGCTTCTTCGAGCGGTTAGGCGTCAAGGTCTAGAGCATCCAACAGGAATTGTGGATCCCCGAGTGACCGAGTCTGTGAAGGTTTGGAAGTCACCTGAAGACTTACCATGAGTGATTGGGCGAGGTCTGTGTGACTTTAGCTCAAGGATAATATGGTGAGGACTGTGTGTCCGGGACTGTGTGTCCTCAGGTTTAAATACCTAGCCGCTCCAACCAGATGTACAACTGAGACAATAGTTGGAACTAGTCTACCAAATCATTGTCTTCACCAAGCTTACTGGTTCTATTTCCTCAACTCTTTCATTTCCTCATTTCACTTGTTGTGTGCTTGTTCATATCTGTTTGAAGACTTTGACTGAAGACTTTCTCAATCTCCTCAGTTCAATTTCTTCACTCTGTCCGTCTTCATCCTGTGTTATCCTGTGTTTACATTTTCTGTACTCTGTGCTTGTCTTCATTTCATCATGATGCTATGCTTGTGTTCTGTTATGTTTACTTCGGAGTACTTATTCCGCTGCAAGTAGTTCTTCGCTAAGGAATTTCCTCAACAGCGAATTCCTTAGTGAAGAATTCATAAAAAACACCTATTCACCCCGCCCTCTAGTCGATATAACGCACTTTCAATTGGTATCAATGCAAGGTACTCCCTTGTTCTGTGTGATTTTGGTTTAACCGCCTGGAGTTTTAGTTATGTCGACCGCAGGTATGATCAAGGTCTCTGCTGGGTATCCTACCTTCGATGGAACGGACTACCCCTACTGGAAGAATAAGATGCGAATGCATCTTGAGGCAATTGATAACGATCTCTGGTATGTTGTGGAAAACGGTGTTCCCTCAGTCACACCTTCTCTGAACGCTACTGATGTGAAGAGATTCAAGCAACTCGATTCTCAAGCGAAGAACATCATATGTGGCCATCTGAGCAAAGGGCAGTATGGAAGGGTGAGTGCTTTGGAAACTGATAAGCTTATCTGGGATAGGCTGTCCAAAGTAAATGAAGGAGTCTCAACTCAATGTGACTCTCGCATTGACGTTCTTCACAATCTCTTCAACCGCTTCAAAAGACTCAGCAATGAAAATGTTCAACAAGCCTTCGATCGCCTCACTGACATCTCAAATGAGCTTTAAGCACTTGGCCCCACTGACATCACCGACCATGAGGTGGTGAAGAAATTGCTGAGATCGCTTGATTCTTCATTTGATACTCTGGCACTGATGATTCAAGAACGTGTTGACTACAAGTCACTTGATCCTGCTGGTATCCCCGAGAGACTAAACACTCATGAGTTCCAGCAGGCAGAAAAGAGAGATCTCTATGGTTCGAGCTATGGCAGACCACGTGCTCTGAAGTCCAAGGCAGTCTTTGAGTCTGAAGATGAAGACTCTGGCAGCAACCTTGGTGATCCTGATGAACTGAGCCAGGAACTAGCACTGCTCGTGAAGAAATTTCAGAAGTTCTCAAGACGTGGTCGCTTTGGAAAATCCTCAAGGAGTAATGATTCCTCATCCAGTGACTACAAGAAGAGGCTATGCCACAAATGCAAGAAACCTGGTCACTACATTCAAGATTGTCCTCAGTGGGATAAGGAATCAAAGAAGAAGAAGTACAAGGATTACAGTTTTGATGATGCCAAGAAGAAGAAGAAATCTTCAAAGTCTTCATCATCAAAATCCTCAAAATCTTCATCTCACAAGAAGAGCAGCTCCAAGAAGGCTCGGGCATTCATTGGCAAGGAAATGGACTCTGAGGCTGAATCTGAGGAACATGAGGAGGAGGGGGCTTCTGAGGAGTCCGAGTCTGGTGTGCCTAGCCTAGCTCCCGCTACAGCATTCGTCAGCAAGTGTATCTTCAACTCTGAAGAAAATGGCATCACCAACAAAGCTGATGAAGGCAATGATGACTATGCTCCCACCTATTGCTTCATGGCAAAGGGTGCCAAGGTAACTAAATACACCTCCTCTGAATCTAGTGAGGATGAATCTGATGAAAACCTCAAGCCTAGCTACTATAAACTTGCTAAGATTGCTGTGAAATAACAAAAGGCTGTTGAAAAGGTTCATAACATGCTAGACAGAAGTGATGATATGTTGGGTAAAGATATGGATCGCACTAAAACCTTGACTGAAAATTTTCAAAGACTTCAGTCTAAGTTTCACAACCTTCAAGGTCATCATAACACTCTCTTATCCGATCACGAGAAGCTTTCTTATGAATTTCTTCAAAGAAAGCAAGATCTTGAGAAGCTAAGAGTGAGTTATGAAGATCTTCATAAGGAGCGTGATTCGTTGCTTGCTCAACAAATCGGCGCTACTCAGGAAGAATTTGTTCCTCCATGTTTGAAGTGCATTGGACATGAAACTGCTAATTCTTCACCTGAATGTTCAAATGCTTCTAATGCTACAAATTCTTCATCTGTCTCTGCTATCACTAATTCCTCATCTGAGGACATTGCTAGTATCACTGATGATGCAGGGTTGAAGGAATTGTACATGACAGGCATGTACAAAAGCCTCAAAGGGCATTAGATCCTTTGTGACGTGCTTAAAAAGCAGATCCTCAACAGGAACCCTAGGAAAGAGGGTATTGCCTTTGAGAGGAAACTCAATGCTGATGGAACATATTGGAAGCCTGAGCAGTACCCCAAAACCTCATGGGTTGCTACAAAGGGACCTCTAGTTGATCCATCCAATTTATCTGGTTTTACATGTGAATCTCCTCATTCTTCTGATGAGTCATTTGACTCCAACTATAAACTGTTCAAAAATCAGAATGGTGAAGTATTTGCTAGATATGTTGGCATTAACTGTAGGAACGGTTCCTCTATGAAGAAAATCTGGGTTCCCAAAAGGTGCCTTGAAAGTCCCCAGGTGAATGTCCTCATGACACCACCTGTGAAGAATAGGAACTCCACATCAAACTCTTCATATGGATCCAAGTCCTCATACGAACAAAATTCCTCACGTGGATCAAATTCCTCAAAAGGATCAAAGTCCTCGTATGATCATCATCGTGCTAACCCCTCTGTTTCGCAGGGAAGAGCCAAGGGCTATGAATATGAGCATTATTCTTCTAACCATTATGTTCATAAGTCCTCGAAGAATTTCTCTGCTTATTGATATGCTTATCCTAACTCCTCTTATGTGAAACAAAGTGGACTGGCTTCTATGCCACCTTTCTCATATGGAGCTCGCGGAGTAATGAATTCTTTGCCACCCCTTCAGATGTGGGTGGTGAAGAAAAAGAACTAATCTCTTATGCAAGGTCAGGTCTCCAGACGTTCTTAAAACGTGTGAAGAATTTGCTGGAGACCTGAAAATGCCTGAAAGGACGCAGGCTAATCATGAAGAAATGAACTTTCATTTCTCAAGTCCTCATATTGTTTTATCTATTATACTGCTTGATGAAATTGATTTGATGATATTGATGTCATATTCTTCACTGATGAAGTATATGAGTTCGTAAGTTGCACTAATTCATCTACAGGATGATCAACCCAAAGTCAATGAGTGGGTCCTCGATAGTGGATGTACGAATCACATGACTGGTGACAAGAATCTATTGATGGATGCTCCCTTATCACCATTGCATCTGAAGCATATCATCTTCGCTGACAAAGGCAAAAGTTAGGTATTGGGTCTAGGTAAGGTTGCAATCTCAAAGGATCGACACATGGACAAAGTCATGCTTGTCGAGTCCTTAGGATACAACCTCATGTCTGTCTCAATGCTTTGTGATCTTGATATGGTTGTTGTCTTTGGCAAATATCGTTGTTTTGTGATCATGGATGCTGACAATTCCAAAGTCTTCGAAGGCTTTAGGAGAGGAGACTTGTACATTATTGATTTCTCTATAGGATCACAACTGGCCGTATGCCTACTTGCAAAAGCTTTAGAAGGCTGGCTATGGCATCGACGACTTGTTCATGCTGGTATGAGGATTATGCACACGCTTGCGAAGAAGAAGCATGTTGTTGGCATTGAAAATGTCAAATTCCTCAAGGATCATTTGTGTGGAGCCTGTGGAGCTGGAAAGATGACCAAGGCCAAACATCCAGCAAAGACTATCATGACTACCACTCGACCATTTCAATTGCTTCACATGGATCTCTTTGGTCCTAATCATTATTCTACAGTTACAAATGATGCATCTCTATATGGCTTTGTTATTGTTGATGATTATTCTCGTTACACATGGGTGCACATTGTCACTTACAAACATGAGGTGCAGGAAGTCTTCAAACGATTTTCCTCGAGGGCTTCAACCAACTTTGGTGTGAAGATCAAGCACATCAGAAGTGACAATGGGACTAAGTTCAAGAATTCTGGTCTTGATGACTATCTTGATGAACTTGGTATTACTCATGAGTTATCTGCTCCTTATACTCTTCAGCAGAATGGCATCGTGGAGCACAAGAACAGAACTCTTGCTGAGATGGCTTGCACTATGCTTGATGAATACAAGACGCCTCGTCATTTCTGGATTGAGGCTATTGATACTGCGTGCCACATCATCAACAAAGTATATCTTCACAAATTCTTCAAGAAGACTGCGTATGAACTCGTCACTGACAAAAAGCCCAATGTGAGTTATTTCAAAGTCTTCGGTGTTAAATGTTGGATTAGAGATCCTCGTCACAATTAAATTTTCACCGAAAGCACATGAGGGTTTTATGCTTGGTTACGGAAAGGACTCGTACACCTACAGAGTCTTCAACAACGTTCTTCACAAAGTTGTTGAAACTGTAGATGTGCGGTTCGATGAAACTAATGGCTCGCAAAGAGAGCACCTACCTTCCATGATAGATGAACCAGCACCTGAGGAATCTATCAAGTTCAAGGCTACTGAGGATGTCATTCCTACCGAAGAATCTGCTGAAGAATTCATTCCAGAACGTGAAGAACGTCGAGCTGGAGCACCTGAAGAAAATGGTGCTGAGGAAAATGGTCCTGAAGGAAATGCGGATCAAATTCCTCGACGACAACCCGCTCATCCTCGCATTGCAAATGAAGTGCAAATTGAGAGAATCATCGATGACATTGAAGCACCAGGTCCTCTCACACGCTCAAAAGCTTCACATTTGTCTAACTTTTGCGGGCACTTTGCTTTTGTCTCTATCACAGAGCCCACTAAGGTAGATGAAGCATTTCTGGGGCCTGAGTGGATTCAAGCTATGCAAGAAGAATTACATCAGTTTGAGCTCAACAACGTCTGGGAACTGGTCAATCATCCAGATCCTCGCAAGCACAATATCATTGGCACAAAGTGGATCTACCGCAACAAGCAAGATGAAAATGGCCTTGTGGTGAGGAATAAGGCACGGCTTGTAGCTCAAGGCTACACACAAGTTGAAGGAATTGATTCTGATGAAACTTTTGCACCTATCGCTAGACTTGAGGCTATTCGCATATTACTTGCTTGTGCTAACCATCATGATATCACTTTATATCAAATGGATGTGAAAAGTGCATTCCTTAATGGTAAGCTTGAGGAAGAAGTATATGTTTCTCAACACCCGGGTTTTGAAGATCCAAAGCATCCTGACAAGGTCTTCAGACTCAATAAGGCCTTGTATGGCCTCAAGCAGGCCCCTCAGGCATGGTATGATACTTTGAAGGAATTCCTCATGAAGAAAGGCTTCAAACCCAGTTCACTCGACCCAACTCTTTTCACTTAATCTTATGATGGTGAATTGTTTGTGTGCCAAATATATGTTGATGATATATCTTTGGCTGTACTGACCAACGTTACAGTGATGAATTTTCCTATATGATGAGTGAAGAATATCAAATGTCTATGATGGGAGAATTGAAATTCTTTTTAGGTCTTCAAATTCGTCAACAATGCAATGGCATATTCATATCTCAAGAGAAATACCTCAAAGATGTATTGAGGAAATTCAGCATGCAAGACTGCAAAGGGGTCAAAATTCCTATGCCCACAAGTGGCCATCTATGCACTGATGAAAATGGTATCGACTTAGATCAAAAGGTATACTGCTCCATGATTGGCTCTTTATTGTATTTATGTGCATCTAGGCCAGATATTATGCTTAGTTTTTGCATGTGTGCTCGATTTCAAGCTACACCGAAGGAATCACACCATAAGGCTGTGAAGCATATTCTTCGATATCTAGCTCACACACCAACACTTGGATTATGGTACCCCAAGGGCTCGACTTTTGATCTCATTGGATATTCAGACTCTGACTATGCTGGTGATCATGTGGACCGCAAGTCAACATCTGGCACATGCCATTTCCTCGGACGATCTTTGGTCTGTTGATCCTCGAAGAAACAGAACTGCGTATCACTATCTACAGCTGAAGCTGAGTACATTGTTGTTGGTTCTTGCTGTGCTCAATTGTTGTGGATGAAGCAAACTCTCAAGGACTACGGTGTCAACATGAAGAATGTGCCTCTCTACTGTGACAATGAGAGTGCAATCAATATTGCTCACAACCCAGTTCAGCACTCGAAGACAAAGCACATCCAAATTCATCATCATATTCTTCGTGATCATGTGTGGAAGGGTGATGACCCACAAGTGTAGGGGATCTATCGTAGTCCTTTCGATAAGTAAGAGTGTCGAACCCAACGAGGAGCATAAGGAAATGATAAGCGGTTTTCAATAAGGTTTTCTGCAAGCACTGAAATTGTAGGTAATAGATAGTTTTGTGATAGATAAATAGTAACGAGTAACAAGTAAACAAAGTAAAAAAAGTGCAGCAAGGTGGACCAATCCTTTATGTAGCAAAGGATAAGCCTGGAAAATTTCTAATAATGATAAAGGAGCTCACGAGGACACATGGAAATTATCGTCAAGCTAGTTTGCATCACGCTCATATGATTCGCGTTCGGTACTTTGATAATTTGATATGTGAGTGGACCAGTGCTTGGGTACTGCCCTTACTTGGACAAGCATCCCACTTATCATTAACCCTTATTTCAAGCATCCGCAACTACAAAAAAAGTATTAAGGTAAACCTAACCATAGGATGAAACATGTGGATCCAAATCAGCCCCTAATAAAGCAACACATAAACTAGGGTTTAAGCTTCTGTCACTCTAGCAACCCATCATCTACTTCTTACTTCCCTATGCCCTCCTCTAGGCCCAATAATGGTGAAGTGTCATGTAGTAGACGTTCACATGACACCACTAGAGGAGAAGACAACATACATCTCATCAAAATATCGAACGAATACCAAATTCACATGACTACTCATAGCAAGACTTCCCCCATGTCCTCAGGAACAAATGTAACTACTCACAAAGCATATTCATGTTCATAATCAGAGGTGTAATAATATGCATTAAGGATCTGAACATATGATCTTCCACCAAGTAAACCAATAAGTATCAACTACAAGCGGTAATCAACACTACTAGCAACCCACAGGTACCAATTTGTGGTTTTGGATACAAGATTGGATACAAGAGATGAACTAGGGTTTTGAGAGGAGATGGTGCTGGTGAAGATGTTGATGGAGATTGACCCTCTCCCGATGAGAGGATCATTGGTGATGACGTTGGTGATGATTTCCCCCTCCCGGAGGGAAGTGTCCCCGGCAGAACAGCTCCGCCAGAGCCCTAGATTGGTTCCGCCAAGGTTTCACCTCGTGGCGGCGGAGTTTCGTCCCGTAAGCTTGCCCATGATTTTTTCCAGGGTAAAAGCGATGATATAGCAGAAGATGGACACCGGAGGCCCACCAGGGGGCCAAGGAGATAGGGGCGCGCCCTATAGGGGGGGGGCGCCCCCTGTCTCCTGGACAGGGTGTGGGCCCCCTGGTGTATTTCTTTCACTCAGAAATTCTTATTAGTTCCAAAAGGTTGTTTCGTGGAGTTTCAGGACTTTTGGAGCTGTGCAGAATAGGTTTCCAACGTTTGCTCCTTTTCCAGCCAGAATTCCAGCTGCCGGCATTCCCCCTCTTCATAGTAAACCTTGTAAAATAAGAGAGAATAGCCATAAGTATTGAGATATAATGTGTAATAACAGCCCATAATGCAATAACTATTGATATAAAAGCATGATGCAAAATGGACGTATCAACTCCCCCAAGCTTAGACCTCGCTTGTCCTCAAGCGGAAGTTGATATCGAAAAATATGTCCACATGTTTAGAGATAGAGGTGTCGATAAAAATAAAATACGGACATGAGGGCATCATGATCATTCTTATAACAGCAACATGTATAGATTCCATCATATAATTTCTTATGCTCAAGTAACAATCAATTCACAATATCAAGTATGGTTCACAAACTTCATTAAGAACTAACAAACTGTAATCTCAGTCACTAAAGCAATTGCAATTTATCATAACATCAGAAAGAGTCAACAATAGAGCTTTTCAGCAAGTCCACATACTCAACTATCATATAGTCTTCTATAATTGCTAACACTCACGCAATACTTATAGTTATGGAATTTCAGACGGACACTGAGAAAGATAGGGGCTTATTGTGTTGCCTCCCAACGTATTCACCTTTAGGTGATGTCAACAATAATAGCCCATGCTAACGAACATCCAATTGGATATGTATATCACGATCTTTCAAACACGAGGAGCTTGCCAAAGGATAAAATGAAAAAGGGAAAGGTGAAGATCACCTTGACTCAAGCACAAAATAAAAGCATAAATTAAGAACATGAAGTAAAAGATAGGCCCTTCACAGAGGGAAGCAGAGGTTGTCATGCGCTTTTAGGGTTGGATACACAAAATCTTAGTACGAAAGAACGTCACTTTATATGTCACTAGTGTATGGACCTTTATTATGCAGTCCATCGCTTTTATTGCTTCCATAACAAGATCGTATAAAGCTTATTTCTCGGCAGTAATAAGTCATGCATATTTAGGGAGCAATTTTTATTGCTTGCACCGATGACAACTTACTTGAAGGATCTTACTCAATCCATAGGTAGATATGGTGGACTCTCATGGCAAAACTGGGTTTAAGGATATTTGGAAGCACAAGTAGTATCTCTACTTGGTGCTAGGAATTTGGCTAGCATGAGGGGGAAAGGCAAGCTCAACATGTACGGAAGATCAATGACAATATACTTTAACTGAGATGTGAGAAAACATAAACCATCACGTTGTCTTCCTTGTCAAACGTCGACTCTTTTAGCATGGCATACTTAATGAGTGCTCACAATCATAAAAGAGGTCCAAGATAGTGTATTTATATGTGAAACCTCTCTTTCCTTATTACTTCGTATTAATTGCAATGATGACCAAAACTATGTTTATCAACTCTCAACAACTTTTAAGCCTCATACTTTCTATGTGTGAAGTTATTACTATTCATAAGATCAATATGAACTCTTTTATTCTTTTTATTCTTTCTATTTTCATAGCAAGAAAGCAAAGCCCTTGACTCAACACTAATCTTTATTATAGATAGCTCACGGACTCAATTACATGAAGAGATCACAAAGCAAAAACTCGAAGCTACTTGATTTCGAAACTTCAATCTACTAGATTAAGATACTACTAAAAATGATCGAACTAAATAAAACAATAAAGATAGGAGTGTGATGGTGATACGATACCGGGGCACCTCCCCCAAGCTTGGCAGTTTCCAAGGGGAGTGCCCATACCCATGTGATTATGTCCTCGGAGGTGATGGAGGTGGTGATGATGATGGTGGATAATCGCACATCGAGCGTAAAAGCTCCTCCAGCTTGTGGATAACGCCCTTGAGTCCGGCGATATGATCCTTCAACAAAATATTCTCATGTGTGAGATACTTATTCTGTATGCGAGCTAACTCAATCATCTTGAAAGCTTCAATCTCAGTTGGAGTAAAGAGCTTAGGTAAGGGTTGAGGGATGTCTTCTTCTTTCACTGTCGGGGCTTGAACCTCCAAGGCCTTCTTGATCCATTTATCCTTATTGATCTCTTCCGGTTCTTCTCTTTTCAGCTCTATCTTCACTGGCCAAGCATCCTTGTCTTCATTGTCGAAGGAGGGTGATGCCATGGTGCTCTAGATCTGTAACAGAAAATAGCTCAAAACGAAAACAGAGGATATTTGCGTGGTACGGTGGTCAAAACTTTTGGGAGATTATATAATGAATTTTTACCAACCAAAATACGTAACATGCAAGAGAACAGAGTCCGGGAGGCACACGAGGTGTCCACGAGACAGGGGGCGTGCCCAGTAAGGGTGGGCGTGCCCTCCACTCTCGTGGAGGCCTCGTGTCCTTCCCAGACTACTTCTTTCTTCATAAAATTCTTAAATATTCCAAAACTGGTAAAAATTGCCTTTAGAATTGTTTTGGAGTCGGTTTACTTACCGTACCACATACCCATTCCTTTTAGGAGTCTGGAACGTTCTAGAAAGTGTCCCTTATGCATTCCTCCGGGGTTACGGTTTCAATAATATTAGTTTCAACATTGATAGGATTACCTGAAATATAATGTTTAATTCTTTGACCGTTCACTACCCTCGGACTTGTGCCTTCGAAGTTGTTGATTTTTATGGCACCGGAACGATAGACCTCCTCGATAACGTAAGGACCTTCCATTTAGAGAGAAGTTTTCCTACAAAAAATCTTAAACGAGAGTTGAATAATAACACATATTCACCTACGTTAAACTCACGCTTTTGTATCCTTTTGTCATGCCAGCGTTTGACTTTTTCTTTGAATAGCTTGGTATTCTCATAGGCTTGGGTTCTCCATTCATCAAGTGAGCTAATATCAAACAACCTCTTCTCACCGGCAAGTTTAAAGTCATAGTTGAGCTCTTTAATAGCCCAATATGCTTTATGTTCAAGTTCTAGAGGTAAATGACAAGCTTTTCCATAAACCATCTTATACGGTGACATACCCATAGGATTTTTATATGCAGTTCTATAGGCCCATAATGCATCATCAAGTTTCTTGGACCAATTCTTTCTAGATCTACTAACAGTCTTTTGCAAAAGTAATTTGAGCTCTCTATTTCTCAACTCTACTTGATCACTAGACTGCGGGTGATAAGGAGATGCGATTCTATGATTAACATCGTACTTAGCAAGCATCTTACGGAAAGCACCATGAATAAAATGTGAACCACCATCAGTCATAAGATATCTAGAGACTCCAAACCTCGGAAAAATAACTTCTTTAAGCATTTTAATAGAAGTGTTATGATCATCACTACTAGTTGGAATAGCTTCTACCCACTTAGTAACGTAATCAACAGCAACTAAAATATGTGTATATCCATTAGAGGCAGGAAAAGATCCCATATAATCAAAGCCCCAAACATCAAATTGTTCAATAACAAGAGAATAATTCATAGGCATTTCTTGACGTCTACTAATATTACCAATTCTTTGAAATTCATCACAAGACAAAACAAACTTACGGGCATCTTTGAAGAGAGTAGGCCAATAAAAACCGGATTGCAATACCTTGCGTGCAGTTCTGTCTCCAGCGTGGTGTCCCCCATATGATTCAGAGTGACACTTGCGTAGGATCTGTTCCTGTTCATGCTCAGGTACACAATGTCTAATAACACCATCTACTCCTTTATAAAGGTGTGGGTCATCCCAGAAGTAATGTCTTAAATCATAAAAGAACTTTTTCTTTTGCTGGTATGTGAAACTAGGTGGTATAAATTTAGCAACAATGTAATTAGCATAATCATCATACCAAGGAGCGGTACGAGAAGCATTAACGACCGCTAATTGTTCATCAGGAAAGCTATCATCAATAGGCAGTGGGTCATCAAGAACATTCTCTAACCTAGACAAGTTGTCTGCAATGGGGTTCTCAGCTCCCTTTCTATCAATAATATGCAAATCAAATTCTTGGAGCAAGAGAACCCATCTAATGAGTCTAGGCTTAGCATCTTTCTTTTCCATAAGATATTTAATAGCAGCATGATCAGTGTGAATAGTAACTTTGGAATCAACAATATAAGGTCTAAACTTATCACATGCAAACACAACTGCTAAGAATTCTTTTTCAATAGTAGCATAATTTCTCTGGGCAGTATCAAGAGTCTTACTAGCATACTGGATAACATTTAATTTCTTATCAACTCTTTGCCCTAGAACAGCACCTACAGCATAATCACTAGCATCACACATTATTTCAAAAGGTAAATTCCAATCAGGTGGCTGAACAATAGGTGCAGTGATCAAAGCTTTCTTAAGTATTTCAAATGCTTCTACACAATCATCATCAAAGACAAAAGGAATATATTTTTGCAATAAGTTAGTCAGAGGCCTAGAGATTTTAGAAAAGTCCTTAATGAACCTCCTATAAAAACCAGCATGACCAAGGAAACTTCTTATACCTTTTATGTCCTTGGGACATGGCATCTTTTCAATAGCATAAACTTTAGCTTTATCAACTTCAATGCCTCTCTCGGAGATCTTGTGCCCCAAGACAATGCCTTCATTAACCATAAAGTGGCACTTTTCCCAATTCAAGACGAGATTAGTGTCTTCGCATCTCTGCAAAACTCGATCAAGGTTGCTCAAGCAATCATAAAAAGAGGATCCATAAACGGAGAAGTCATCCATGAATACCTCACAAATCTTTTCACAAAAGTCAGAGAATATAGCCATCATACATCGTTGAAAGGTAGCAGGTGCATTACATAAACCAAAAGGCATACGTCTATAAGTAAAAGTACCGAAAGGGCAAGTAAAAGTAGTTTTTGATTGATCCTTTGCTGACACAGGTATTTGAGAGAAACCAGAATAACCATCTAGAAAGCAGAAATGTGTATGTTTGGATAGTCTTTCTAGCATTTGATCAAGAAAAGGTAAAGGGTAATGATCTTTCTTAGTGGCTTTATTTAATTTACGGAAATCAATTACCATCCTATAACCTGTAATAATTCTTTGCGGGATCAATTCATCTTTATCATTAGGAAAGACAGTAATACCTCCCTTTTTAGGAACACAATGGACAGGGCTTACCCAATCACTATCAGCAACGGGATAAATTATACCTGCCTCAAGGAGCTTTAGTATCTCCTTTCTTACCACTTCTTTCATCTTGGGATTCAGTCGTCGTTGAGGATCTCTAACTGGCTTGGCATCATCCTCCAAACTAATTTTGTGTTGACATAACGTGGGACTAATGCCCTTAAGATCATCCAGAGTATATCCAATAGCAGCATGGTGCTTCTACAAAGTTTTCAATAATCTTTCCTCTTCCTGCTCTGAAAGGTTAGCACTAATAATAACAGGATATATCTTCTTTTCATCAAGATAAGCATATTTAAGATTATCAGGTAATGGTTTTAGCTCAAACACGGGATCACCCTTGGTTGGAGGAGGATCCCCTAGAATTTCAACATGTAAGTTATGTTTCAGAATAGGTTCATGTTTAAGGAACACTTCATCTATTTCCCTTCTTTCTTTCATAAACATATCATTTTCATGGTCTAACAAATATTGTTCTAACGGATCAGTAGGAGGCACGGCAATAGAAGCAAGACCAATTATTTCATCTTTACTAGATAATTCTTTATCATGGGGTTGTCTACGAAATTTAGCAAAATTAAACTCATGAGTCATATCATCCAAGCCAATCATAACAACATCCTTTTCACAATCAATCTTAGCTTTAACAGTGTTTAAGAAGGGTCTACCAAATATAATGGGACAAAAGTCATCTTGTGGAGAACCAAGAACAAGAAAATCAGCAGGGTATTTGACCTTCCCACACAAGACTTCAACATCTCTAACAATCCCAAAGGGCCTAATAGTATCTCTATTGGCAAGCTTAATCGTAACATCAATATCTTCTAACTCCGTAGGTTCAATATCATGCATAATCTCTTGGTTTAAGGAATAAGGTATTGCACTAGCACTAGCACCCATATCACATAAACCATGATAACAATGATCTCCTATTTTAACAGAAATAACAGGCATGCCAACGACAGGTCTATGTATTTTGGCATCTGGTTTAATAATACTAGCAATTTCACCACAGAAGTAAATAACATGCCCATCTAAATTATCATCCAAGAGATCTTTAACCATAACAATACTAGGTTCAACTTTGATTCGCTCAGGAGGTGTATAAGTTCTAGTATTACTCTTACGAACAACAATTAAAGCTTTAGCATGATCCTTTATCCTAACAGGAAAAGGTGGTTTCTCAACATAAGTAGTAGAAACAATAAGATCATTATAGGTAATAGTCTTTTCTTCAACTGTAATAGGGGCAACTACTTTCTTCAATGTTATATTTAAACCACTTCTCCTTAGGGAGGTCAACGTGAGTAGCAAAAGATTCACAGAAAGAAGCTACTATCTCAGAGTCAAGTCCATATTTAGCACTAAATCCACGAAAAACATTGGTATCCATAAAAGATTTAACACAATCAAACTTAGGTGTCATACCCGACTCCTTACCATCGTCAGAACCCCAATCTTTAGAGTTGCATTTAATTCTTTCCAATAAGTCCCATTTGAATTCAATATTCTTCGGCATATAAGAACCAGCGCAGGAAGTATCGAGCATGGTGCGATCATTGAGAGAAAGCCGAGCATAAAAATTTTGAATAATCATTTCTCTGGAGAGCTCATGATTGGGGCATGAATATAACATTGAATTAAGCCTCCCCCTAGCTTGAGCGATTCTTTCTCCTTCGCGAGGCCAGAAATTATATATGTAATTACGATCACGATGAACAAGATGCATAGGATAGAACTTCTGGTGAAATTCCAACTTCAATCGTTTATAATTCCAGGATCCCGTATCATCACATAGCCTATACCATGTCAATGCATCTCCCTTCAAAGATAAAGGGAAGACCTTCCTTTTGACAACATCATCGGGGATACCTGCAAGCTTGAATAATCCACAAACTTCATCCACAAATATAAGGTGTAAATCAGGATGCAATGTTCCATCTCCTGCAAAACGATTAGCTAGCAGTTTCTCTATCATACCCGAAGGAATTTCATAGTGAACATCTTCAATAGGTTCAGAAGGTTGAGGAGAAACTCTTTGCTCTACTGGTCGGGGCGAAGATTCCCCAAACAAGCCCCTCAAAGGATTAGTTTCCATAATGACAAGTAACAGAAAATTTCAGCACACTATATAAATATTTCCTTACCAAGTTCCACTCATCAAAAGCGCTACACTCCCCGGCAACAGCGCCAGAAAAGAGTCTTGATGATGCACAAGTGTAGGGAATCTATCGTAGTCCTTTCGATAAGTAAGAGTGTCGAACCCAATGAGGAGCAGAAGGAAATGATAAGCGGTTTTCAGTAAGGTTTTCTCTGCAAGCACTGAAATTGTAGGTAATAGATAGTTTTGCGATAAGATAAATTGTAACAAGTAACAAGCAATAAAAGTAAATAAGGTGCAGCAAGGTGGCCCAACCTTTTTGTAGCAAAGGACAAGCCTGGACAATTTCTTATAATGAGGAAAGCGCTCCCGAGGACACATGGGAATTATCGTCAAGCTAGTTTCATCACACTCATATGATTCGCGTTCGGTACTTTGATAATTTGATATGTGGGTGGACTGGTGCTTGGGTACTGCCCTTACTTGGACAAGCATCCCACTTATGATTAACCCCTATTGCAAGCATCCGCAACTACAACAAAAGTATTAAGGTAAACCTAACCATAGCATGAAACATATGGATCCAACTCAGCCCCTTACGAAGCAACGCATAAACTAGAGTTTAAGCTTCTGTCACTCTACAAACCCATCATCTACTTATTACTTCACAATGCCTTCCTCTAGGCCCAAATAATGGTGAAGTGTCATGTAGTCGACTTTCACATAACACCACTAGAGGAAAGACAACATACATCTCATCAAAATATCAAACGAATACCAAATTCACATGACTACTAATAGCAAGACTTCACCCATGTCCTCAGGAACAAACGTAACTACTCACAAAGCATATTCATGTTCATAATCAGAGGTGTAATAATATGCATTAAGGATCTGAACATATGATCTTCCACCAAGTAAACAAATAAGTATCAACTACAAGGAGTAATCAACACTACTAGCAACCCACAGGTACCAATTTGTGGTTTTGGATACAAGATTGGATACAAGAGATGAACTAGGGTTTGACAGGAGATGGTGCTGGTGAAGATGTTGATGGAGATTGACCCCCTCCCGATGACAAGATCGTTGGTGATGACGATGGTGATGATTTCCCCTCCCGGAGGGAAGTGTCCCCGGCAGAACAGCTCTGCGGGAGCTCTTGATTGGTTCTGCCTCGTGGCGGCGGAGTTTCGTCCCGTAAGCTTGCCCACGATTTTTTCCAGGGTAAAAGCCTTCATATAGCAGAAGATGGACACCGGGGGGGCACCAGGGGGCCCAGGAGACAGGGGCGCGCCCAGTAGGGGTGGGTGCGCCCCCCACCCTCCTGACCAAGGTGTGGGCCCCCTGAGGTGTTTCTTCCGCTCAATAATTCTTATTAAATCCAAAAATAAGTTTCGTGGAGTTTCAGGTCTTTTGGAACAGTGCAAAATAGGTTTCCAATGTTTGCTCCTTTTCCAGCCAGAATTCCAGCTGTCGGCATTCCCCCTCTTCATGGTAAACCTTATAAAATAAGAGAGAATAGCCATAAGTATTGATATATAATGTGTAATAACAGCCCATAATGCAATAAATATTGATATAAAAGCATGATGCAAAATGGACGTATCACCTGCTCACAAGCCAAGTGCTTCACCCTCAATGCCCTCACGGCCAAATTCTTCAAAGCCCTCACGGCCAACTCCTCAAACTTCTCCTCCTCCTCCAAAGTCTTCAGTTCCTCTGACAAAGTCCTCAGCTGCTCCAACTAAATCCTCTGCACCTGTGCATCTCGCCACATGCCAAAGGACTACATGCATCTCAATTGCCTCACGAGCGTCTGCAAGTTCCTCTGTTGCACCAAATTCCTCAATTGACCCCTCTCTGCTGAATAAAAAGGCCACTGCTGGACGAGGCCCTCGACCAAGTCCTCACAAGAAGCAGGTTGCTTTTCAAGTGCCATTTGATGATGATGAGGCTGATGATGAAGAACTTGCAGAAATCATCAGAGACAGGCAGGTCAAGGCCGCTAGAGCCAAAGGCAGCAATGTGCCAATGTTACTAGATCCGAAGTTGATCCTAAATTTCATTGATCTATGGCACAAGGACCCGAACACACCTTTGCCGGAGATGAACCTCACTCCTGGTCAAAGTCATGTTTTGACTGCCTTCATTGAAGAAGAAAAATGGAAGTATGACCAAGCAAGGTCATTGAAGAAAGCACAGTACAAGAAGCAGTGCTACCTAAAGGAAAACGTCCTCAATCTTTCGCCTGAGCAGCTTATTGCCCTACAAGCTGAAATCAACAAGCTCAGCGAACAATTTGAAGCCTACAAGGCTAACAAGAAGGGCGCCAAGGTCCGGTTCGTCAAGCTGACGAAGACATTCACTTCAAGTGTTGCTGCTCCTGTGCGCATTGAAGTCACTCAAGCTGAAGCATCTGTCCAACCTACTGAAGAACATGCCAGCACCGCTGATGACAATCAGGCTGCTTAAGAAAATGGAAGTACTAGGGCTGATGACTGCATTCCATCCGCTGAAGAAATTGCCAGGGCATCCACTACCGTTACGCCTGAAGAAAATGAAGAAGTCAGGGCAATTGCATCAGTTGTGCCTGAAGAAAATGAACCAAATTCCTCTGCTCCTCCTGCACCAAAGCCAACGCCAACTCCAATCCTTCCATCTGCATCAGATGTGAAGAAGACCAAGGCTGCAGAGCGTGCAGCATTAAAGAAAAGGAAGGCATCAACTTCATCAGATTTTTCAGCTCCGAAGAAGATGAAGCCTTTGACAAGCTCATTTGATAACCCAATTGATGCCGTTCCTGTCTCATCCATGCCATCAAAGGATCTTGTTCCTTTTGATGAATATTATGTGATTCCAAGTGAATCAGATGAAGAAATTCCTTCTGCTGCTTCGTCAGAGTAGTTGGATGAAGAAATTGAAGTGGATGCAATCCCTTCAACACCCATTGTCTCCTCGCCTATGCCTCAGTTTACTGCTGAAGAGGCCGGCGTTAAAGAAATGACAGATGAAGAAGTGGACATTGGTTGTACCACTCCCGTGTTGAATGATGACTTTTGGGAAAGTCAGCACCCCAACTCTCCACTATTCACTCCACTTCAACAAATTCCTCAGTCCCCTGTTGCTACTGAAGTACAAATTGGATCTGAAGAACCTCATGCAACCCCATCTGTCCATGAAGAGATTCCAGCCACTAGTGCTGATGAACATGTCAATGAAGAATTGATGACCCAGGCTGCAACTGAAGAAGCGCCTGAAATTCCTCAGCCTATGGATCCTGAGATTGCGATTCCTGAGGTGGTGATGCAATTGACTGATACTCCTCAGCCTAAGCCAAAGGATCCCTTCTCGAAGAAGCAGAAATTCAAGGCTGATGACTTCTTCGGAGAGCACGTGTTCTTCACTGATTATAATCCTTATAACTCTGCTCATCTTAGAAGGAAGCGCTTTTGGACTGCTAGCCAGGCCAATTTCTATTCTTCACTGCTTTTCAACAAAGATAAAGTCTTCGACCACGAGCATATTCCTCACGTGGATATGGAATCAATTCCTTGCTTCTCTCCAGTCCTCATAGTGATTCATGATGCAGGACTGCTCAACTTTTGCTCTGACATTGTTGATTGGAATGAAGAGCTTATTCTTTAGTTCTACGCAACGCTGCATGTCACAGGTGATGCTGATGATATCAACACTTGGGTGTTGGACTGGATGATCGAAAACACTCATTATAAGGCACCGGCCTCTGAATTACTTCATGCCCTGCCAATTAGTCCTCCACCTAAAGGTGCTCGTTGTCTGTACCAAGAACCTGAACTTACTGCTCATTACATGCAAGTGCTAATGAAGCCTCTGAAGCCTGGTCAATCCCCAAGGACCAAATTCCTCGTGAAGGAATTACTGTATGTACCAAGGATATTCTATCGCATTCTGACGAAGACTTTGAGTCCTATCAAAGGCCACAACTCATCTGATGAGGAAATTGTTGGCATCATGAAGAATCTGCTATTCAACATCATGCATGGCATCCTTGTCAATTATCATGATTTCTTCATGAGGACTCTGGTCAATATTGCACTTTCTCTGTTTGAGCTAAAGCCTTATGCTCCTTGGATTATGAGATTCATCAGAACAAGGTCTTCACTCAACTACAAAGCTGATACACTCAACCATGGCAGCTACTTGCCCCCTATGGAAGTCCTCAAGCAGACTTTTCCCTCAGCTGATGAAAAGGGCAAGGCCTCTGCTATTTTTGATGAAGGTATTCGTCCATTGGATGGTCAGTTTCGCAAAGCTGCATCTTATTCCACCAATGATGACTCTGCCACTCATGATTCTGTTGCCAATGCACCCAATTCAAATCCTCAAGCCACTGATCCTCGTGTGATGACTGACCGTGAGCTGCTTCTTAGTCTTCACCAGAAGTGTTGGGGATCGTTGCAGAAATTAAAAAATTTCTACGCATCACCAAGACCAATCTATGGAGTAACTAGCAACGAGAGAGAGGAGAGTGCATCTTCATACCATTGAAGATCGCGAGACGGAAGCGTTGCAAGAACGCGGATGAAGGAGTCGTACTCGAAGTGATTCAGATCACGGTGGATTCCGATCTTAGCGCTGAACAACGGCACCTCCGCGTTCAACACACGTGCAGCCCAGTGACGTCTCCTGCACCTTGATCCAGCAAGGAGGAGGGAAAGGTTGAGGAAGATGGCTCCAACAGCAGCACGACGGCATGGTGGTGATGGAGTGGCAGTTCTCCGGCAGGGCTTCGCCAAGCTCGCGCGGAGGAGAGGTGTTGGGGAGGGGAGGGGCTGCGCCTTGGATGTGGTGCTGCAGCCCTCCCCTCACCCCTCTATTTATAGGGAGAAGGGGGAACGGGACGGCCCTCTAGATGGGATCTAGAGGGGGGCGGCGGCCAAGGGGGAGGGGGCTTGCCCCCCAAGCAAGGGGGCACCCCCTTTAGGGTCCCCCCCCCACCCTAGGCGCATGGGCCCTAGGGGGGTGGCGCCCAGCCCTCTTAGGGGCTGGTTCCCTTCCACCAACAGCCCATGAGGCCCTCCGGGACAGGTGGCCCCTCCCGGTATACCCCCGGAACCCCTCCGGTGGTCCCGGTACAATACCGGTATACCCCCGAACATTTCCCGCGATTGTATGATGACTTCCCATATATAAATCTTCACCTCCGGACCATTCCGAAACTCCTCATGGCGTCCAGGATCTCATCCGGGACTCCAAACAACACTCGGTAATCACATACAACTCTTCCTTATAACCCTAGTGTCATCGAACCTTAAGTGCGTAGACCCTACGGGTTCGGGAATCACGCAGACATGACCGAGATAGCTCTCCGTCCAATAACCAACAGCGGGATCTGGATACCCATATTGGCTCCCACATGTTCCATGATGATCTCATCGGATGAACCATGATGTCAAGGATTCAAGTAATTCCGTATACAATTCCCTTTGTCAATCGGTACGTTACTTGCCCGAGATTCGATCGTCGGTATCCCAATACCTCGTTCAATCTTGTTACCGGCAATTCACTTTATTCGTTCCGTAATGCATGATCCCGTGACTAACCACTTAGTCACATTGAGCTCATTATGATGATGCATTACCGAGTGGGCCCAAAGATACCTCTCTGTCATACGGAGTGACAAATCCTAGTCTCAATTCGTGCCAACCCAACAGATACTTTCGGAGATACCTGCAGTGCACCTTTATAGTCACCCAGCTATGTTGTGACGTTTGGTACACCCAAATCACTCCTACGGTACCCGGGAGTTACACAATCTCATGGTCTAAGGAACTGATACTTGACATTAGAAAAGCTTTAGCAAACGAACTACACGATCTTGTGCTATGCTTAGGATTGGGTCTTGTCCATCACATCATTCTTCTAATGATGTGATCCCATTATCAATGACATCCAATGTCCATATTCAGGAAACCATGATCATCTGTTGATCAACGAGCTAGTCAACTAGAGGCTCACTAGGGACATGTTGTGTTCTATGTATTCACACATGTATCACGGTTTCCGGTCAATACAATTATGATGTCTACTACACAACCTTCTTCTTGTAGACGTTGTTGGGCCTGCAAGTGCACAGGTTTGTAGGACAGTAGCAAATTTCCCTCAAGTGGATGACCTAAGGTTTATCAATCTGTAGGAGGCGTAGGATGAAGATGGTCTCTCTCAAACAACCCTGCAACCAAATAACAAAGAGTCTCTTGTGTCCCCAACACACCCAATACAATGGTAAATTGTATAGGGGCACTAGTTCGGCGAATAGAGGAAGATACAAGTGCAAAATAGATAGTAGATATAGGTTTTTGTAATCTGAAATTATAAAAACAGCAAGGTAGCAAGTGGTAAAAGTGAGCGTAAACGGTATTGCAATGATAGGAAACAAGGTCTAGGGTTCATACTTTCACTAGTGCAAGTTCTCTCAACAATAATAACATAGATAGATCATATAACAAGCCCTCAACATGCAACAAAGAGTCACTCCAAAGCCACTAATAGCGCAGAACAAACGTAGAGATTATGGTAGGGTACGAAACCACCTCAAAGTTATTCTTTCGGATCGATCTATAAAAGAGTTCGTACTAGAATAACACCTTAAGACACAAATCAACCAAAACCCTAATGTCACCTAGATACTCCATTGTCACCTCAAGTATCCGTGGGCATGATTATACGATATGCGTCACACAATCTCAGATTCATCCAACCAACATAAAAGTACTTCAAAGAGTGCCCCAAAGTTTCTACCGGAGAGTCAAGAATGTGTGCCAACCCCTATGCATAGGTTCCCAATGTCACGAAACCCGCAAGTTGATCACCAAAACATACATCAAGTGGATCGCAAGACATACATCAAGTGTTCTCATAAAGACTCAATCCGATAGGATAACTTCAAAAGGGGAAACTCAATTCATCACAAGAGAGTAGAGGGGGAGAAACATCATAAGATCCAACTACAATAGCAAAGCTCGGAATACATCAAGATCGTGCCATAGAGGGAACACGAGAGAGAGAGAGAGATCAAACACATAGCTACTGGTACATACCCTCAGCCCCGGTTGGAAAAAGCGGTAGGCGTAAGCGAGGCGGTTGGCCTTCACCTAGTGCCTAGGCGGTGCCTAAGCACCCTAGGTGTAGCCTAGGCGGTAATATAGTTTTTAGTCGTAGTGTATTTTTGATTATTATATGGGTGTTGATATAGTTTAGGGCATATAAATAAGTTAATTGCCGTCTACTGCCATTGGAATATAACCAGTTTGGCATATTAGTGCAGTATGTGGCATGATTTCTTGCTTGCGTAGGCAATTCCTTACTTGCCCTGCCTAGATCTCCATTTATGCCCTAGGCGAGGCGTTTGGCCATTGCCTAGCGCCTAGGCATGCCTAAGCGCCTTCTAGGCACTGCCTTTTCCAACAGAGCCCGAGGGTGAACTACTCCCTCCTCGTCATGGATAGCGACGGGATGATGAAGATGGCCTCCAGTGATGGGATCCCCCTTCGGCAGGGTGCCGGAACATGGTCCCGATTGGTTTTTGGTGGCTACAGAGTCTTGTGGTGGCGGAACTCCCGATCTATCTTCTATTCTGGAAGTTTTAGGCTACGTAGGTATATATGGGTGCAGGGGGTACGTCGGAGGAGCTACGGGTGCCCCACGAGGGGGGCGCGCCCCCCACCCTCGTGGGCAGCCCGGGACTCCCCTGACGTGCACTCCAAGTCCATCAGGTGGGTTTCCTTCCAAAATTAACTTCTCCAGTTGATTTCGTTCCATTTTGACTCCGTCTGATATTCCTTTTCCTCGAAACACTGAAATAGGCATAAAACAGCAAATCTGGGATGGGCCTCCGGTTAATAGGTTAGTCCCAAAAATAATATAAAAGTGGATAATAAAGCCCAATATTGCCTAAAACAGTAGATAAAGTAGCATGGAGCAATCAAAAATTATAGATACGTTGGAGACGTATCAAATTACAGCATGAATAGTAGACAATTATCATGAACAAGGAAATATAATAATAACCATTTTATTATTGCCTCTAGGGCATATTTCCAACAAGAAGGTGGATCGAAACCACAAATGGGTTAAGCGTCAGTTTGGTTCTATTCTTCACAACATGACTTCTACACATAATGCAGTGAAGAAAACCATTACTACCTCCATGAAGTCTTCGGTCGCACCTGGGCTATTCTATCACATATATATGGTGAAGAAGATCTGAAGAAAATGGGTCTCAAGGAAGATTTTGACTGGTTTGCTCCTCCACCGAAGAAATACAAGAAGGTCAAGGTTCCTTCCTTGGTAGCCAGTTCATATTCTTCATCAGCAACACAGACGAGTATCAAGACTTGGACGACACAGCAGCAGGCCCTACAACGACACACGACCCCAACAACGCTGGCGCTCCTTCATCATCATGATATTCTTCAGGGGTGTTAGTCCTCATTTTCAACCCTTTTGGTCATTCCATGACAAAGGGGGAGAAATTTGAGTTAGTCTTCAAGCGGGTCTATCTTATATGGGCATTTTTTGCTGAGTTACAACTCTCGTTCTTCTGATGACTTTGCTGGATCGAGTTGTAAACTTAAACTCTATGGTGGTCTGATACTTTTCCTGAGTTCTTCTGTATGCTTATTCCTCATTTTCCTCATTAATGTCATTACACGCATGTTGAATTACATCAGTCACCATATTTCATCATGCATTTAAAATTCTTCATATTATATGTCAAATGCGTGTATGAATTACAAGATATAGGGTGAGATCTCCATGATTTTACTCTTCAAGTGTGCATTGCTTCAAAAGCAAATTCCTCACTATGCACATCTTCAGGGGGATTTCTTCTATGTCTTGCAATCAAATTCCTCAATATCAGTATTTACACTTCATATGTTTATCCCCGTTGAAGACTTAACCTATATTGTCATCAATCACCAAAAAGGGGGAGATTGTAAGTGCATCTAGTGCCCCTTAGTGATTTTGGTGTATTGAAGACTTAAGATTAAGGGACTGGTGCGTTTGTGAGTGTACACAGGTCTATAAGTCTATGAGGAGTTTGATAATTACAGAGAAAGTCGACCCCTGAAAATGAAGTTCTTCAACTGAAGACTTTGTATTTCTGAAGACTTTCTGAAGACTTTGAAAGTGAAGAAATTGCTGTGACCTTGAAGACATGGAATTCATTCGAGGAACATGAAGCATGAAGACTTCTATTTTTGTAGTTTCATTTTCTCTTTCTTGAGTCATGGGAAACACCGTACTGTTAAAGGGGGTCGAGGAAATACTAAGGAAAAATTTCCATGTGATGCCCAACTCAAAATCCTACACCTACCAGACCCTTCGAGTGAAGCCATTGGAAATCTCATACAGTTCAGTCAATTTCTTCAGTAACAGAGACGAAGTTCTTTTGGTTGTTGAGGAATTTGTTCTGACTGAGGAGTTAGGAGTTCGCCAGTGCGGATTGCCTACACAATAAGGATCATGATAGCCCTGAGGAATTTGAGAGTCAAAATTCCGACCATTGTTGTGCTACGCGCCAACTGTCCCAAAATATCTACCCACCTAACGGTCATATCATTGAAGGGCATTTATGTCTTATCATGTCGGGCTGCTCCCAAGGCTATAAATAGTCACCCCCTACAACCACTAGCTGGTTGGCTACTCCGAGAGAAACTGACACTTGTCATTTGAGAGCATCCCATCCTCCAAGGACTTTGAGTGAAAATCATGAAGTGAGGAAAACCCAAACCCAAACACCTTCAAACCCAAAGTGGTTGAGCATCACTAAAGAGATTGATCCTGCGTGGATCCGTGATAACCCACAAGTGTAGGGGTTCACAACAGTTTTTGATAAGTAAGAGTGTCGAACCCAACGAGGAGCTAAAGGTAGAATAAATATTCCCTCAAGTTCTATCGACCACCGATACAACTCTACGCACGCTTGACGTTCGCTTTACCTAGAACAAGTATGAAACTAGAAGTACTTTGTAGGTGTGATAGGATAGGTTTGCAAGAAAATAAAGAGCACGTAAATAAAAACTAGGGGCTGTTTAAATAAAGATGCAAGAAAGTAAATATAGTGAGTGTGGAAAAGTGGTGGTAGGAGTTGTGAAATTGTCCCTAAGCAATTGACTATGTTACTAGACCGGTAATCACTATTGCAATTCTATTTGAGGGAGAGGCATAAGCTAACATACTTTCTCTACTTGGATCATATGCACTTATGATTGGAACTCTAGCAAGCATCCACAACTACTAAAGATTCATTAAGGTAAAACCCAACCATAGCATTAAAGTATCAAGTCCTCTTTATCCCATACACAACAACCTACTTACTCGGGTTTGTGTTTCAGTCACTCGCGCAACCCACTATAAGCAAATCATGAACGGATTGCAACACCCTACAGCGGTAATCCCTCATGCTTGCGCGACACGAAGGGCACCATATGACAGCACCAATAATAAAATATGCAACTATAACCAGTCATAGCAATTCATCAATCACCGATAGGACAACGGAAATCTACTCAGACATCATAGGATGGCAACACATCATTGGATAATAATATGAAGCATAAAGCACCATGTTCAAGTAGAGGGTACAGCGGGTTGCGGGAGAGTGGACCACTGGATATAGAAGGGGGAAGGTGATGGAGATGTTGGTGAAGATGATGGCGATGTTGGTGAAGATCGCGGTGATGATGATGGCCCCCGGCAGCGCTCCGGCACCACCGGAAGCAAGGGGAAGAGAGAGCCCCTTCTTCTTCTTCTTCCTTGACCTCCTCCCTATATGGGAGAAGGGTTTACCCTCTGGTCCTTGGCTCCCATGGCTTGGGAGGGGCGAGAGCCCCTCTGAGATTGGATCTATCTCTCTGTTTCTGCGTTTTCTGATTCTACCCCTTCATTGTTTCTTTTATATCTGCAGATCCGTAACTCCGATTGGAGTGAATCTTTCGCCCAGATTCTTCCCATAAAATTAGCTTTCTTGCGGCAAAAGAAGGGCATCAACCGCCTTACAGGTGGCCCACGGGAGTCCAGGGCGCGCCCAGGGGGGTGGGCACGCCCCCCTGTCTCATGGCCACCTCGGACACTGTTTCGCGTTGATTCTTCCTCCGGAAAATCCCAAATATTCCAAAATAATTCTTCGTCCGTTTTTATCCCGTTTGATATTGGTTTTCTACGAAACATAAAACATGCAACAGACAGGAACTGGCACTGGGCACTGGATTAATATGTTAGTTCCAAAAATAGTATAAAAAGTTGCCACAAGTATATGAAAGTTGAAGAATATTGGCATGGAACAATCAAAAATTATAGATACAACAGAGACGTATCAGCATCCCCAAGCTTAATTCCTGCTCGTCCTCGAGTAGATAAATGATAAAAAGATAATTTTCGATGTGGAATGCTACCTAGCATAATCTTAATCATATGTCTAATCATGGCATGAATATTAAGACACGAGTGATTCAAAGCAATAGTCTATCATTTGACATAAAAACAATAATACTTCGAGCGTACCAATAAAGCAATCATGTCTTTTCAAAACAACTAGGCCAAAGCAAGCTTATCCCTACAAAATCATATAGTTTGGCCATGCTTCATTTTTGTCACACAAAATGCTCCCATCATGCACAACCCCGATGACGAGCCGAGCAATTGGTTCATACTTTTTAACTTGCTTCAGCTTTTTGAACCCTCGCGCAATACATGAGTGCAAGCCATGGATATAGCACTATAGGTGGAATAGAATATAATGATGGAGGTTATGTGGAGAAGACAAAAAAAGGAGAAAGTCTCACATCGACGCGGCTAATCAACGGGCTATGGAGATGCCCATCAATTGATGTCAATGCGAGGAGTAGGGATTGACATGCAACGGATGCACTAGAGCTATAAGTGTATGAAAGCTCAAACTGAAAACTAAGTGGGTGTGCATCCAACTTGCTTGCTCATGAAGACCTAGGGGCATTTGAGGAAGCCCATCGTTGGAATATACAAGCCAAGTTCTGTAATGAAAAATTCCCACTAGTATATGAAAGTGACAACATAAGAGGCAATCTATATGAAGAACATGGTGCTACTTTGAAGCACAAGTGTGGAAAAAGGATAGTAACATTGCCCCTTTTCTTTTTCTTTTTTCTTCTTCTTTTTTTCCTTTTTTTTCTTTTTGTGTGGGCTTCTTTGGCCCCCTTTTTTATTTAGGCTTCTTTGGCCTTTCCTTTTTTTTCTTTTTTTATGGGGCAATGCTCTATAATGATGATCATCACACTTTTATTTACTTACAACTCGATAATAGAACAAAGATATGACTCTATATGAATGCTTCCGGCGGTGTACCGGGATGTGCAATGATCTAGCATAGCAATGACATCAAAAAACGGAGAAGCCATGAAAACATCATGCTAGCTATCTTACGATCATGCAAAGCAATATGACAATAAATGCTCAAGTCATGTATATGATGATGATGGAAGTTGTATGGCAATATATCTCGGAATGGCTATGGAAATGCCATAATAGGTAGGTATGGTGTCTGTTTTGAGGAAGATATAATGAGGCTTATGTGTGATAGAGCGTATCATATCACGGGGTTTGGATGCACCGGCGAAGTTTGCACCAACTCTCGAGGTGAGAAAGGGCAATGCACGGTACCGAAGAGGCTAGCAATGATGGAAAGGTAAAAGTGTGTATAATCCATGGACTCACATTAGTCATAAAGAACTCATATACTTATTGCAAAATTTTATTAGCCCTCGAAGCAAAGTACTACTACGCATGCCCCTAGGGGGATAGATTGGTAGGAAAAGACCATCGCTCGTCCCCGACTGCCACTCATAAGACAATCAAAGAAACACCCCATGCTTCAAATTTGTCACACAACGGTTACCATACGTGCATGCTACGGGACTTGCAAACCTCAACACAAGTGTATCTACAATGCACAACCACCCACTAGCATGACTCTAATATCACCATCTTTATATCGCAAAACTATTGCAAGGAATCAAACATATCATATTCAGCGATCTACAAGTTTATGTAGGATTTTATGACTAACCATATGATTGGCCAATTCCTGTCATCTCTCTAAATAGATATAAGTGAAGCAAGAGAGTTTAATTACTTCTAAAAATATATATGCCCACGCTCTAACAAATATAAGTGAAGCAAAAGAGTATTCTATAAATGACGGTTTTCTATGTGAAGAGAAACAGGCAATCCAAACTTCAAATGATATAAGTGAAGCACATGAAGCATTCTATAAAGCCATACTCAAAATATTTAAGTGAAGTGAAATGAGCATTCTATAAATAAACCAAGGACTATCTCATACCAGCATGGTGCGTAAAATAAAAATGAAAACTAAATGCAAAAGACGCTCCAAGACTTGCACATAATGCATGAACGAAACGAATACAAAAGCATACTGATACTTGTTGAAGAAAGAGGGGATGCCTTCCGGGGCATCCCCAAGCTTAGACGCTTGAGTCTCCTTGAATATTTACTTGGGGTGCCTCGGGCATCCCCAAGCTTAAGCTCTTGCCTCTCTTCCTTTTCCTCGTATCGAAACCTCCTCGTTTAGACACTTCATCCACACAAAACTTCAACAGAAAACTCGGTAAGATCCGTTAGTATAATAAAGCAAATCACCACTCTAAGTACTGTTGCAAACCAATTCATATTTTGTTTTTGCATTGGATCTACTGTAACATAACTTTTTCATGGCTTAATCCACTGATATAAATTGATAGATTCATCAAAACGAGCAAACTATGCATCAAAAACAGAATCTGTCAAAAACAGAACAGTCTGTAGCAATCTGAACATTCACCATACTTATGGTACCCCAAAAATTCTACCAAAATTAGGAAAAATAAACAAGTTGTACATAAAGATAGTGCAAAAGGAATCAGAACTATTTGAAGTTCCAGTTATAAATGTAAAATCGATCACTACAGCCAAAGTTTCTGTCCTGCACCGTACAAACCAACAAGCATTGTAAACATCCTAAAGGCAAACCTTGGCACATTATTTTTATAATACAATGGAATTATACAAGGGGATAATTATTTTTGTTGAAAAGTTTCTGTAGTCAAGATTCACAAAGTTTCCGTGAGCATGAACAAAGTTCAAGGCTAGCTCCCACTTCAACAATGCTTGTCTTTCTTACTTTCACTTTCGTTTTTGAAAAGTTTTTAGGTTCCCCTCTTTATTTTATTTTTGTTTTTAAACTATATGAAAGCACACAACAGAAATAAATGACTCTCTAAAACTTCCAGGTTGTCTCCCTGGCAGCGCTTTCTTTAAAGCCATTAAGCTAGGCATTTAGTGCTCAAGTAATGAATCCACCCGGATCCCAAGGTATATCAAAGCCAATTTTAATTAACAATGATTTGTAATTTAGTAATGAGCACAAAGTAACATATATCATGCAACAATGAAGTCTAACTCTCTTCCTATGCATCGACATGTCATAAAAGAACAATTCATGCACACCAAGTAAAGGCCAATGCATAGTATAAGCAGTTTCTTGCAATTTTATCGTGTTGGAAACATAAAGAGGCGGAGATGTAGTTCATCTCTCATAATAATTGCAAGTAGGAGCAGAAAGCACATGCATATTATATTCATCAAAATCATCATGTGCAACGGTAAAAGGCAACCCATCAATATAATCCTTAATAAGCACAAACTTCTCCGATATAGTGTAGTTGGGAGAATTCAAAAAGATAATAGGACTATCGTGCGTGGGTGCAATAGCAACAATTTCATGTTTAACATAAGGAACTATAGCAAGTTCATCCCCATAAGAATAATTCATATTGGCATCTTGGCCACAAGCATAGCAAGCATCATCAAAAAGGGATATTTCAAGAGAATCAACGGGATCATAACAATCATCATAGCAATCATCCTTCGGTAAGCACGAAAGGGAATTAAACAATGTATGAGTTGAAGAGTTACTCTCACTAGAAGGTGGGCACGGGTAGCTAATCCGTTCTTCCTCCTTTTGTTCTTCGCTCTCCTCATCATCTTTTTCATCCAATGAGCTCACAGTTTCATCAATTTCTTCTTCCATAGCTTCCTGCAAAATATTAGTCTCTTCTTGGACAGCGGAGACTTTCTGAATAAATGCATTAATATAGTAATTGTATTCATAATTTTCATAGCAATATCTAAGTATAGCAAGTGTTGGGGATATAACTATTTGTGTAAGCCGCTCAGGAGGGGCCGGGTTACGCAAAGAAGACTCATCAGAAAGAAGCCCAAGACCAAGCATGAAGATGGCGGTTCAATAAAGGGTCTAAAGCCCGCAAGAGGCTTAAGGCCCATAGTGGTAAACCGTCATGATAATATGACTTGTAACATAAGGTAGACTTAACTAGTCACCGAGCCGGACACTGTCTATGAGCTGGCCGGGACTCTGTAGGCCGCAGGGCGTCCACCCGTGTATATAAGGGGACGACCCGCTGGCGGCTTAGGGTAAGAAACAACTCATCGAGAACCAGGCATAGCGTATCTCGCTCCCTGGTCATCGAAACATCAAGAAATACCAACCCAACTAGACGTAGGCCTTACCTTCATCGTAAGGGGCTGAACTAGTATAAACCCCTCGTGTCTCTTGTCCTAACTAACCCCTTCCAGCTTCCTAGTTGTAATGGCTCCACGATTAAGTCCTTTCACTAGGACATCTGACGTGACAATTCCACGACAGTTGGCGCCCACCGTGGGTCCAGCGCACGGTGGATTTGAGTTCTTGAAGGGCAACTTCGAAGGGCTCAAGGGATACGCAGTGGGCCGGATGACCAAGAGTCATCGCGGCAAGATCTACATCGACGATGAAGGCTGGGGCCCCAACGTCGGCTCAATTGAGTATAGGTACCGGGTCCCCTTCGGCGGAATCCATGTCTTCATCGGCCGGATTGGTGAGCCGGGCCCTGAGCCAGACAACTGCACCGACCTCGTCGAGACGGCTCAGCGTGAAAAACCCGCCCGAGTCCAACCCGGCATGAAGCGTGTCTTTGTGGGCTGCATCCACGGAGAAGAACATTTTGAAGGATCTGAAGATGGTGGTGAGACGGCCATCCTCTCCGATGGTGATTCGTCCGCCGGTTCAA
This sequence comes from Triticum dicoccoides, assembly GCF_002162155.2. Taxonomy (NCBI): domain Eukaryota; kingdom Viridiplantae; phylum Streptophyta; class Magnoliopsida; order Poales; family Poaceae; genus Triticum; species Triticum dicoccoides. Next base: position 732,270,778 of record NC_041385.1, read on the forward strand.
CAGATTCGTTGTATCAAGTGCAAGATGGCGTGCTCGGAGGCTGTTCCGACGACTCTAGTATTCCGGACCCCTATGAGTCACCAAATTGGGCAGGAGTTTTCATGGCTGGGACTCAACCCGGCCAAAATTCTACAGCCGCTGCTGCAATAACGTCCGGAATAGGAGCGGCCGGGACAGGAGGCCCTGTGCGCCCGCCGGCTCAAGTGCTGATAGATCTCATGGATAAGCTTACGGCTCTGTTAACCGCTATAGTTATTCCTGCAAATAAAGATGAGCATGATGCGGAGGTGGCACAGGTGCGCGAGGAAATAGCTCAGGCCAAGGAGGCCTTAGCAGCTGAGGACACCAGGTTAGCCACGGAACGGGCGGCTTTGGATGCACGGGCGCAGCAGCTCCAGTCAGAGGCTTTCCAGCTTACGATGAGCCTGAACGCATCTAATGAGGTGATGAGAAGGAGGCACCATAAAACTCAATCATGTTTGCCTCCGACTTACGACCCTCGGACTCTTTTCGCTACACCCGGAGCCGGCCCAAGTAACCCGCCAGATGCAAATCAGTTTATGACAGCCGGAACAGGAGGACCAGCTCAGCCTCGGGAGATGGCACCTCCTCATGGGAACATGGCGCTGCCCCGATACGTACCGATATCGCCAGGTCACTTTTCCAGCCCCATGGAGAACTTAATCGCAACATCGGCGCGTTTGGCGGCTCTCCCAGTGGACAGTGATGATCCGACAGCGGTGGAGACACGGAGGATCAGGGAACTTGTCCAGACGGCCCTGGCGCAGCAAGAGACATATTCTTATAGCCGGGACAGGATTCATTCGACTCCTCCGCCTTGGTTAGCACCGCCTCGCCAAAACCGGAGTCTGAGTTATAGCAGGCACATGGAGTCAGAAGCCTTGTCAAGCAACGCCCAGCGCCGGAACCATCCCGGTGGCTATAACCCGGGGCAAGATCGGGTATGTCAGGAGAACGAGTGGGCGGCTCAGCCAGCGGCTCAACAGACGACTCTTCAAGACTTCCCAGAGTACCCGATGACTTCCGTTGAGACGGGAGTGGCTACTAGAACCGGCGGTGTTCCTTGTTTGGTGTCGGCTTTGCGTAATGTACGCCTACACGAGGACTTCAAGGGACCTCGAAAGGTGCTGAATTACACGGCCGATTTACAGCCCGGAGCGTGGATCGAAAGTTATGAGATGGCCATGGAGCTGTTGGAGGTCAGCGACGCAGCAATGGCTAAATACTTCACCATGATGTTAGATGGAACGGCCCGGTCTTGGTTAAAGGGCTTGCCACCCAATTCCATTAATTCGTGGGCAGAGCTAAAGGCCCGTTTCATCCAGAACTTCAAGGACACTTGCAAGCAATCTATGTCGATTGTGGATTTGACAAATTGTAAGCAGGAGGAGGGTGAATCCACGACTCACTGGGTACGTCGGGTTAAGGAGATAATACATTCATCTGACAAGATGGATGCTGGCTCTGCAGTCCTTATGTTGGAAAAGAACTGCCGCTTTCAGCCGCTGTGACAGAAGCTGGGGCACCTTAAGCGTGACTGCAACGATATGGGTACGTTGATGGCCGCTTTAGTCAAATACACCGACTCTGATAGTACCAAGGACCCCGCGTCTGATGAGGAAAAGACAGGGGAGGGAAAGAAGAACGGCAAAGGAAAGGGACAGCAGCATAACCCGATGAATCAAGGGGGCAACAAGCGTAAGGCCGAGGGTAACATGGAGTTTGTAGCCAACGCCAATGCACAGGATAACAATAAGAGACGTAAGGGCAGACCGCCCCCCGATCCGGCGGGTCAGGCCCATCTCTTTAGCAGCTACTCAATGAGTCGTGCCCGAAACACGGCACCCGGGAACGACCCACCACCCACTTATGGAAAGATTGTGCGATCATGAAGGCTTTTAAGAATTCCAACACATTTGATGGCAATCATGGGTCGGGCGGCGGCTCAGGAGCTGGCGGTTTCATGGCCCGGGTGGCGGTTCAAATTCCGGCTTTCAGGGACATCAGGGCGGTTATAATCAGCAGCAATCTGGTCAAGGGGAACAACAACAGCAGCAGTCGGGTTATCAAAGCCATCCGAAGCAGCTGAATAGTGGGCAGTATCACGTGTTTACCACTAGCTTGTGCAAACGTGACAGAAGGTTCATACGAGGGTTGTAAATTCTATTGAGCCGGCGGTTCCCCGTTACTTGAGGTGGTCAAGAGCCCATTGTCTGGAGCAAGGAAGATCACCCCATCAGGGTTGATAATCCGGGTCAGTTAGTCTTGGTGGTCGCCCCTCAGGTTGGTGGATATAAATTCACTAAGGTACTCATGGACAGGGGTAGCAGCATCAATATCCTATATTATGAGACCTTTCAATGCATGGGGTTAACTGATAAGAATTTGAAGACGTCCAACACTGTTTTTCATGGAGTGGTCCCTGGTAAGTCGGTGTACCCAGTTGGCAAGATTGAACTGGAAGTGGCTTTTGGAGAAGTATGACTCCAGAGCTGAAAAACTAACCTTTGAGGTGGTCAAAATCAGGAGTCCATGTCATGCTCTGTTTGGACGGCCGGCTTATGCCAAGTTCATGGCACGGCCGTGCTATGTTTACCTACAGCTTAAGATGCCGGGTCACAAGGGTACCATCACCGTGCATGGAAGTCGAAAGGTAGCCCTGGAATGTGAGGAGGGCGAAGCGGCTTATGTTGAGTCTGTTTGTGCAGCGGAGGAACTAAAGTTTTATCAAAACAACGTTGACCCGGCAGATATGACCTCTCTAAAGAAGCCAACCACCGAGCATGACCCGGCGATGAAGTTTAAGTCGGCTGCTGAAACCAAGCTTGTAGATTTCAATCTGGGTGATTCATCTAAGCAGTTCAGCATCAGTGCCAATTTGGATCCTAAATAGGAAAGCGCGCTCATCGAGTTCATCTATGAGAACCAGGACATTTTTGCATGGAAACCTTCTGACATGCCAGGTGTACCGAGAGAACTCGCTGAGCACACTCTCAATATTGATCCGAAGTATAAGCCAGTCAGGCAGTTTCTTCGACGGTTCAACAAAGAGAGGCGGAAAGCTATTGGAGAGGAAGTCGCCCGGCTCTTAGCAGCTGGGTTTATTGTTGAAGTTTTTCACCCGGAGTGGTTGGCTAACTCGGTGCTCATGCTCAAGAAGAACGGCACCTGGCGGATGTGTGTGGATTACACGGACTTAAATAAGGCTTGTCCGACTGATCCCTTTGCTCTCCCCCGTATTGATCAAATCATTGATGCTACGGCGGGTTGTGAGCGTTTAAGCTTTTTGGATGCTTACTCTGGTTATCATCAGATCAAGATAGCAGTTAAGGACCAGGAGAAGACGGCTTTCATTACTCTGTTTGGAGCCTTCTATTATGTATCTATGCCATTTGGGCTCAAGAGTGCCCAGGCGACTTATCAGCGATGTGTACAGAACTGTCTCCATGATCAAAGTGGGCGCAATGTTCATGCTTATGTGGATGATATCATGGTGAAGTCCAGAGAGAAGGAAACCTTGATCTCTGACCTGAAAGAGACCTTTGATAATCTCCGGGTTTATAAAATGATGCTTAACCCGGAAAAGTGTGTATTTGGTGTACCTGTAGGCAAGCTCTTGGGTTTCTTGGGTTCAAACAGAGGCATTGAAGCTAATCCGGAGAAGATCAAGGAAATTACCTCTTTGGCTAAACCGGCATGCATCAATGATGTTCAGCGACTGGCGGGTCATGTTGCTGCTTTAAGCCGGTTCATAAGCCGGTTAGGTGAGAAGGCCCTGCCGCTGTATCAGATGATGAAGAAAATAGACACCTTTGTCTGGAGTGATGCTGCTAATACTGCCTTTGAAGATTTAAAGAGACAGTTGTATGAGCCACCGGTCCTTGCGGCTCCCATTGATAAAGAGCTGTTGCTGTTATATGTGGCTGCTAACTCATGAGCCGTCAGTGTTGCCATCATGGTGGAGCGTAAGGAAGCAGGCAAGGAGCATCTGGTTCAACGGCCGGTTTACTACATCAGTGAGGTGCTCATTGAATCTAAGCAAAGATATCCACATTGGCAGAAACTTGTTTACGGAGTGTTCATGGCAAACCGGAAGCTGAAGCAGTACTTCCAAAGTCATCCTATAACGATGGTAAGTTCCACCCCTTTGGGAGACATCATTCAGAATAGGGAGGCCACAGGACGAATCGCCAAGTGGGCTATTGAGCTTGAGCCCTATGGTTTGAAGTATATGCCACGTACTGCTATTAAATCTCAAGCCTTGGTGGACTTTATCAATGATTGGACAGAGTTGCAGGCACCTGAGGAGAAGCCAGATAACACATATTGGACTATTCACTTTGATGGGTCCATGCAGTTAGAAGGCTCAGGGGCTGGAGTTGTTTTAACTTCCCCTCGAGGTGACAAATTTCGTTATGTGCTTCGGCTTATGTTTCCCTGTACTAACAATGCATCTGAGTACGAGGCCTTGCTCCATGGTCTCTGGATGGCCAAAGAGATGAATTTGAGCCGGGTAAGGTGCTTGGGCGACTCAGATCTCGTGGCTCGATAGGTGTCAGGCAAGTGGGACTCCAAGGATCCCCTTATGGCGGCTTACCGTCGTGAAGTAGATGTTGTGGCTGGGCACTTCAGAGGTTATCAAGTAGAGCACATCGATCGAAGGAAGAATGAGGCAGTTGATGCGTTAAGCCGGTTGGGATCTCAGCGTAAGCCGGTGCCGCCTAATACCTTTCTCGACATTTTGCATAATCCTTCTGTCAAGGTACCTACAGAGGAAGAACTAGCAGTGCCAGACCCGGAGGCACAACTGGTGGCTGCCCTTCACGTCATCCCGGATTGGACAGGGCCATATTTGGCCTACATGACCCAGGGAGAGTTGCCTGAGGATGAGACCTTGGCGAGACAAATCATCAGGCGATCCAAGTCTATGACGATTGTTAATGGCGAGTTACATCACCTAGTGTCACGGGGGCATTTCAACGTTGTGTGTCGCCTGTGGAGGGTCAAGAGATACTTCATGAGATCCATGAAGGAGATTGTGGTCATCATGTCGGCTCAAAATCTCTTGTGGCCAAGGCTTTCCGTCATGGTTTTTATTGGCTGACGGCTCATGCTGATGCAGAGAATCTAGTCAGCAAATGTGACGGATGTCAAAAATTCTCATGACGAGCTCATGTGCCGGCTCAAGAGTTGAGGATGATTCCAATTACTTGGACGTTTGCAGTCTGGGGGCTTGACATGGTTGGACCTTTCAAGAGGTCTAAGGATAAAAAGACACACCTCCTGGTGGCAGTGGATAAGTTTACAAAGTGGGTTGAGGTAGAGCCGGTCAGTAAGTGTGATGCAGCCATGGCGGTTCAGTTCATCAAAAAGGTGATCTTTCGTTTTGGTTTTCCACACAGCATCATAACTGATAATGGCACTAATCTCTCCAAGGGTGCCATGGAAGAGATCTGTCAACGAGAACATATCTGGCTTGATGTTTCGGCTGTTGCTCATCCTCAATCTAATGGTCAAGCAGACAGAGCTAATCAGGAGATCCTGAAGGGTATCAAACCACGGCTCTTGGTCCCCTTACAGCGGACTCCGGGTTGTTGGGTGGAGGAGTTACCCTCTTTACTGTGGAGCATCAACACTACGCCTAACAGATCCACGGGTTACACACCTTTTTTCATGGTCTATGGAGCAGAGGCAGTCCTTCCAAGTGACATCCGGCACGACTCACCCCGCGTGGCGGCTTACATTGAGGCTGATAACGAAAAAGCTCGTCAGGATGCACTTGACTTGTTGGATGAGGAGCGAGACTTGGCAATAGCCCGCTCGGCGATTTACCAGCAAGACCTTCGTCGCTATCACAGCCGTCGGGTTAGAAGCAGAACCTTTCAGGAAGGCGACTTAGTGCTCCGGCTCATCCAGGATCAGTCTGATATGCACAAGCTATCCCCTCCTTGGGAAGTACCCTTTGTGGTCAGCAAGAATCTGAACAATGGGTCATACTACCTCATCGATGTTCGAGAGCACAAAGACTCACGTAAATCGGAGGAGGAGACCCGCCGGCCGTGGAATATCGCCCATCTTCGGCCTTACTATACTTGAGCCACTGGCTCTCAATATGTATATATTTTGACGATGTATATATTATATACAACAATAAAACAGGACCTCTGTCCTTTTTACCCTCAAAGGTCTATATGTTTTTTTATCAGATAGTGGAAACAACCAACAGGAAGCGGATCATATCTGAATCCGACTTTCCTTTTGGTCCGGCTTATGATCATATCTGAATTTAGCATGATCACTTGGGGGCTTCCTGTTCAAACATAGGTCATATTCGAACCAAAGAGAACATAGCTGAGGGAGTCCTGGACTAGGGGGTGTCCGGATAGCCGAACTATCATCATCGGCCGGACTCCAAGACTATGAAGATACAAGATTGAAGACTTCGTCCCGTGTCCGGATGGGACTTTCCTTGGCGTGGAAGGCAAGCTTGGCAATACGGATATGTAGATCTCCTACCATTGTAACCGACTCTGTGTAACCCTAGCCCTCTCCGGTGTCTATATAAACCGGATGGCTTTAGTCCATAGGACGAACAACAATCATACCATAGGCTAGCTTCTAGGGTTTAGCCTCCTTGATCTCGCGGTAGATCTACTCTTGTAATACCCACATCATCAATATCAATCAAGCAGGACGTAGGGTTTTACCTCCATCAAGAGGGCCCGAACCTGGGTAAAACATCGTGTCCCTTGTCTCCTGTTACCATCCGCCTAGACGCATAGTTCGGGACCCCCTACCCGAGATCCGCCGGTTTTGACACCGACATTGGTGCTTTCATTGAGAGTTCCTCTGTGTCGTCACCGATAGGCTCGATGGCTTCTTTGATCATCAACAATGACGCAGTCCAGGGTGAGACCTTTCTCCCCAGACAGATCTTCGTATTCGGCGGCATTGCACTGCTGGCCAATTCGCTTGGCCATCTGGAGCAGATCAAAAGCTACGCCCCTGGCCGTCAGGTCAGGTTTGGAAGTTTGAACTTCACGACTGACATCCGCGGAGACTTGATCTTCGATGGATTCGAGCCACAGCCGAGCGCGCCGCACTGTCACGATGGGCATGATTTAGCTCTGCAGCCGGACAGTGCCCTGGAGGCCGCACACGAGTCCGCTCCGATCTTCAATTCGGAGCCGGCTGCGCAGATCGAGGACGGATGGCTAGACACCGCCTCGGGGGCTGCAACCTCTATGGCGATGGAGCCGAACACTGACCTTCTCCCTCATGAAGCTCGTGACTCCGAGGTGCCGGACTCCTCGTCGGACTCCGAACCTCCCGCACCCCCTCCAATCGAATCCGATTGGGCGCCGATCATGGAATTCACCGCTGCGGACATCTTTCAACACTCACCTTTCGGTGACATCTTGAGTTCGCTAAAGTATCTCTTGTTATCAGGAGAGCCCTGGCCGGACTGCGGTCAGGACGGTTGGGATGCGGACGATGAAGAAATTCAAAACCCACCCACCACCCACTTAGTAGCCACTGTCGACGATCTAACCGACATGCTAGACTTTGACTCCGAAGACATCGACGGTATGGACGACGATGCCGGAGACAATCAAGAACCAGCGCCTACTGGGCACTGGAAAGCCACCTCATCATATGACATATACATGGTGGATATCCCAAAGGATGGGAATGGCGAAGGAACAGCGGAGGATGACCCCTCCAAGAAACAGCCCAAGCGCCGGCGTCAGCGGCGCCGCTCTAAATCCCGTCACAGCAAGAATGAAGATTCCGGCACCGGAGATAATAACACCCCAGACAGTGCCGAAGACAACCCCCTCGAGCAAAATTCAGCACAGGAGGACGGAGATGCCAGCCCTCATGAGAGAGCAGCAGACGAAGAGGTAGAGGATTACATGCCTCCCTCCGAAGACGAGGCAAGCCTCGACGACGACGAATTCGTCGTGCCTGAGGATCCCGTCGAACAAGAGTGTTTTAAACGCAGGCTTATGGCCACGGCAAACAGCCTCAAGAAAAAGCAGCAGCAGCTTAGAGCTGATCAAGATCTGCTAGCCGACAGATGGACTGAAGTCCTTGCGGCCGAAGAGCATGAGCTCGAACGCCCCTCCAAAAGCTACCCTAAACGCAAGCTGCTCCCCCGATTAGAGGAGGAGGCATATGAACCTGCATCACCAGCAGACAATACGGCTGACCGACCACCCCGTGGCCGTGACAGAGAGGCCTCTAGGCCCTCCACTAGAACCGTACCCCGGCATCGCTCGAAAAGCACAAGGCCATAGGGGAACGCTCTAGACTTGTGAGATATATTGGAGGATAAGGCAAGACAATCAAGATCGATCTATGGATCGCGTGGGCGCCCCATGATACGTGACGACAACCGTCGCACCGGACACAGTAAGTCCGGCCGGGCCGAACACAGTAGACAAAGCTCTCTTGAACTTCGTTGTGATATCGCCCAATACAGAGGCGCCGCACACCCACTATGCTTCACAGATGAAGTAATGGATCATCAAATCCCCGAAGGGTTTTAACCCGTGAACATTGAATCTTATGATGGCACAACAGACCTCGCGGTTTGGATCGAGGACTATCTCCTTCATATCCACATGGCCCGCGGTGATGATCTCCACGCCATCAAATACCTCCCACTCAAGCTTAAAGGACCAGCCCGGCATTGGCTTAACAGCTTGCCAACAGAGTCAATTGGGAGTTGGGAAGACCTGGAAGCCGCATTCCTCGATAACTTCCAAGGAACGTACGTGCGACCACCAGACGCTGACGACCTAAGCCATATAATTCAGCAGCCAGAAGAATCGGCCACACAATTCTGGACACGGTTCCTAACTAAGAAAAATCAAATCATCGACTGTCCGGATGCGGAGGCCCTCGCAGCCTTCAAACATAACATCCGCGACGAGTGGCTTGCCCGGCACTTAGAACAAGAAAAGTCGAAATCCATGGGAGCCCTCACATCACTGATGACCCGCTTCTGCGCGGGTGAGGACAGCTGGCTAGCCCGCAGCAACAACCTCAGCAAACATTCTGGCAGTCCGGATATCAAGGACCGCAATGGCAGGTCGCGTCGCAACAAAAACAAACGCCGCATTAACGGCGACAATAGTGAGGATACGACAGTCAATGCCGGATTCAGAGGCTCTAAACCCGGTCAGCGGAAAAAGCCATTCAAAAGAACTACCATGGGTCCGTCCAATTTGGACCGAATACTCGACCGCTCGTGCCAGATACACGGCACCCCCGAAAAGCCAGCTAACCACACCAACAGGGACTGGTGGGTATTCAAGCAGGCAGGCAAGTTAATTGCCGAAAACAACGACAAGGGGCTGCATAGCGATGACGAGGAAGAGACCCGACCGCCGAACAATAGAGGACAGAAGGGTTTCCCCCCACAAGTGCGGACGGTGAACATGATATACGCAACCCACATACCCAAAAGGGAGCGGAAGCATGCACTCAGGGATGTATACGCGATGGAGCCAGTTGCCCCGAAGTTCAATCCATGGTCCTCCTGCCCGATCACTTTTGATCAAAGGGACCACCCCACCAGCATCCGCCACGGCGGATTCGCCGCATTGGTCTTAGACCCAATCGTCGATGGATTTCACCTCACCAGAGTCCTGATGGACGGCGGCAGCAACCTAAACCTACTTTATCAGGATACAGTGTGCAAAATGGGCATAGACCCCTCAAGGATTAAACCTACCAAGACGACCTTTAAAGGCGTCATACCAGGTGTAGAGGCCAACTGTTCAGGCTCAGTTACACTAGAAGTGGTCTTCGGATCCCCGGATAACTTCCGAAGCGAGGAGTTAATCTTCGACATAGTTCCGTTCTGCAGCGGCTATCATGCCCTGCTCGGACGTACCGCGTTTGCAAAGTTCAACGCGGTGCCGCACTACGCATACCTCAAGCTCAAGATGCCAGGCCCTCGAGGAGTCATCACGGTCAACGAAAACACTGAACGCTCTCTCCAAACGGAGGAACATACAGCGGCTCTCGCAGCAGAAGTACAGTATAGCCTCTTAAGGCAATTCTCGAGTCTGGCCGTTAAGCGACCGGACACGGCTAAACGCGCTCGGAGTAACCTACAACAAGACCACCTGGCACGTTTTGAGCACGCGTAGCAGTGCGGCCCCAACCCCAGCCCCTGCAAAATTTCAAGATAGGTCCTTCGCGTACATCATTACGCTCTGGAGATACCATGGGCATAGGCGGAGGGGCACGACCACGATAGGCCCAGAATGCGGCTTAACCACACCAGGGGCTCTCAAGTGTGTCATTCTTTTTTCTCTCTCTCCCTTTTTATTTACACATAGGACTCCGCTCATCAGAGGCCCTGTCCGACAGTAGACCTGACGAACTCACGATGCAACAGCCAGGGAAGGAGAAAGGCTACGACGAATATCCAGTTGGTCTCCGTTATGAGCATTAAATCTGCTTTATACACCATTCCACAGCCTACCCCTGGAGGGGGACATGTTTAATAGTCCCATCCCTTGCTTATCGCACCATTTGTATCGTTCTGCATTCATAGCAGTATTTCTTGAATAATAAATTCAGCACCGTTTTGCTTATAATTGCATTTCTTTCTTATGCATACATGACATGTTGCATCTGTACACTTTGGTACGGCTAAATACACCAGGGGCTTATGCTTCCCGCATCATGGTGTGATAAGTCCAAACACTTTCACAAGTGCGGCACCCCGAACTTATAGCATTATATGCATCGGCTCCGAATCATGTCTTGGGTCAATAGTTGGGTTTGCCCGGCTCCCATGTTTTGGTACCTTATGTTCCGTCGTATCGGCTAAGGTAGCACTGGGAGAACCACTACGATTGCGCCCCAGTTGAGCTGGGCGAGCGCCTCAGTGGAGAAAGCTAAAACTGACCGTCATGATGAGGCGAGAGTCGGTCGCTGTTCGAGAGGTTTTTTCGAGTCCCTAAAGACTTATGCCGCTTAGGGCGAGGAACCGGCTTTGTCCGGCTCAGGTGTGGATAGAGCCCCAAATTCGGCCCTCCGAACACTAGGGGCTTCGCCGAAATTTAAAATTATAGAATTCTATGGCTAAGTGAGAGTGTTCAAGCATTATAAGTCCGGTTGCCTTGTTCGTTGTGTTGAGCGCCTCCCTAGATGGACCCAAAAATGGGAACAAGAGTGCTCAAATGTATCCCGAACATCCCAGCACTCGTGGCATGGGGGCTGAAGCCGACGACTTGCCATCTCTCAGATTTGATAAACGGCCGCACAGAAGGTAATATTTTAAATTAACAAGCATTGCTTAGCGCATATGAACAATGTTTTCAGCGCACAGGATAACAAACTGCGAGTCTACTCAAATATTACATCTTTTGAGCACTCACCCGCAATAATGCGGGCACCCTTCAGGACACTCTTATAATACATCTCGGGCATGCGATACTCCTTGCCCGGCGGTGGCGCGTCCGTCACAAGCTTCTCAGCATCCATCTTGCCCCATTGCACCTTCGCGCGGGCAAGGGCCCGACGGGCACCTTCAATACAGGCGGAGTGCTTGATGACTTCAACCCATGGACACGCATCCACCAGCCGCCGCACCAGGCCGAAGTAGCTCCCAGGCATGGCCTCCTTAGGCCACAACCGAAATATGAGGCCCTTCATGGCCTGTTCGGCCACCTTGTGGAGCTCGACCAGCTGCTTCAGCTGGTCGCTAAGGGGCACCGGATATCCGGCCTCAGCATACAGAGACCAGAAGACCTTCTCCGTCGAGCTCCCCTCCTCGGCCCTATAGAAAGCGGCAGCATCGGACACGCTGCGGGGCAGATCTGCGAACACTCCTGGAGAGCTCCGAATTCAGGTAAGTGATGGTAATTCACACTCACATGCTTACTTTGCATGAAAAATGCCTTACCCGCCGCTATTTTCTTCAACGCCTCGATTTCCTGAAGGGCGTTGTAGGCTTCGGCCTTAGCGGCTTTGGCACTCTCAAGAGCCGATGCAAGCTCGGACTCTCGAGTCTTCGAGTCACGCACCAAACTCTCATGTTTTTCCACGAGAGCCTGGAGCTCTTGTTGTACCTCCGCCACCCGCGCCTCCTGCTTCTCTCGCTCGGTGCGCTCCGCGGCCGCATTACGTTCGGCCGCGGACACCGTCTCCTTCAGGGTCGCCACCTCGTTCGTGGCCCTTGCAATACCCACATTATCCTTGTCATTCTTCTTGCAACCAAATCCTTTTCTGTAAGGTACAATTTTAATAAGGTGTTACTCACCTTCCTTGTCCTCGAGCTGCCTCTTGGCACGGCCGAGCTCGTTCTCGGACCGCTCGAGGCTTTGCTTCAAAGTATTGACCTCCGCAGTCAGTGCGGCAGAGGTCAGCAGCACAGCCTGCAATCCCATATTGACATATTTTTATATGACTCCTGCGTATATCTTTTTAGATCCTCAGTTCGGCTTTTCTTTCCGAATACCGAACCGAGCATCAGGGGCTACTGTCTATGTGGTATTATTTTACATATATCAAAATTCTTACCTCAAAGCCTGTTAGAAGGCTGCTGCAGGCTTCGGTTAGCCCGCTCTTGGCGAGCTGAACCTTCTGAATCACCGCACTCATAACAGTGTGGTGTTCCTCTTCGATGGAGGCACCGTTGAGCGCCTCCAGCAAGCTATCCGGCGCCTCCGGTTGGACGGAGGCCGCCGGCGTCATGGTCTTGCCCTTCTTACGAAGGGGCCACCCGCCGGATTCCAGAGCCACTACAGGTTCCGGGGCGGAGTCCGGTGCAAAGTCCGGGAGGTTGCCCTGCGGCACCTCCGGGGCCTCCTCCTCCTGGTGGGTCCCATCCCGGGATCCCACCTCGGCATCGTCCGCATCACGGGGGGTGGAGGCGGTCGGAAGAGAATCCATATCCGACGCACCCAAGGACCCGCTCGACGAAGCGAGAAGATCATCCTTGGGCGGACTGCAGGGTTGTATGCGGCATTAGAAATACACCATGTGGCGAAAAGAAAAACCATGAAGTTATTCGGGAGTACGGATACTTACGATCTCGCTAGAGGCTTGGCCCTTGGAGGCCAATCCTCGTCGTCGTCACCGGCGCCGGCGGAGCAGTCCGGGGGAAGAGTCCTTCCCTTCTTGGACCCTTCGGCCTCCCTCGTTGGGGAGGCCTTCCTTTTCTTCCCTCCCCCTGCTGGGGGAGAGGTCTCCTTCTTCTCCACCTCGCCTTTGTGGGAGGAGTCTGCCTCGGAGTCATCATCTGATGACACCTGAAAACGGGAACTCTTTCAAGTGCCCGTGGCCTTCTTCTTGGCCTTCTTCTCCGGCACCACGTGAGGTGCCGGAGCCAGCAGCCCCATTAAGAGGGCGTCCACTGGGTCTTCTGGCAATGGGGCTGGACAGATAGTCTGTTCGGCCTTCTTCAACCAGTCCTGTCAAAGCAGGGGTTTAGATCCCGCATAGAGTCAAACTATGGAAAACAAGTGTCCCGTAAAGGGCAAAGTCGCTTACCTCGTTAGCCGGACGCTGCGAGCTGAATCCGCGATCTTCGGTAGCGGATGCGGGAGCCTCGACGCCCTTAAACAGCTCCCTCCAGGCCTCTTCGTACGTAGTGTCGAAGAGCTCGTTCAAAGTCTGGTGCTGCACCGGATCGAACTCCCACATATTGAAGTCCCGTTGTTGGCACGGGAGAATCCGGCGGATGAGCTGACCTGGACTACGTTGACAAGCTTGAGCTTCTTGTTCACTAGCTTTTGGATGCAGGCTTGAAGTCTCGTCAGCTCCTCCGAATCACCCCATGTCCGGCCACTCTCCTTCCAGGAGGTGAGCCGTATGGGGATGCCAGATCTAAATTCGGGGGCCGCTGCCCATTCAGGGTCACGCGGCTCGGTGATGTAGAACCACCCTGATTGCCACCCCTTAATGGTTTCCACGAAGGTGCCCTCGAGCCAAGTAACGTTGGGCATCTTGCCCACCATGGCGCCTCTGCACTCCGCTTGGCTGCCCTTCACAACCTTCGGCTTGACACTGAAGGTCTTGAGCCACAAGCCAAAGTGGGGATGGATGCAGAGGAAGGCCTCACACACGACGATAAACGCCGAGATATTGAGGATGAAATTCGGGGCCAGATCATGGAAATCCAGGCCGTAGTAGAACATGAGCCCCCGGACAAAGGGATGGAGTGGGAAGCCCAGTCCGCGGAGGAAATGGGAAAGAAATACTACCCTCTCATGGGGCCTGGGGGTGGGGATGAGCTCCCCCTCGTCGGGGAGCCGGTGCGCGATGTCGCTGGACAGATATCCGGCGCTTCTGGATGTGCCCCTCCATAAGGAGGAGGCCATCCACTTGCCTCCCGCTCTGGACATAGTTGGAGAAAGTTGAGGTGAGATGTGCGGACTTGGGCGCTGGGGCTCGAGTTCGCGGAGATGGATAAGCAAAGGAGGAAGAAGGCGTAGGTAAAAGGGTTGGATCTTTATCCCCTTATATGGGCGGACGAAAACATGCGTCCCCACCGGCCTGATAAAACTCGCTTATCTCCCAAGCGCCGCAATCAATGGCGCGGTTGGGTTACCCACGTCCGTATTGATGGGAATCCCGGAATAAGGGGAACACGATCTCTGCTTCGACAAGACGTGCCAACGAAACCGCTTCGCTAAACGCGTTGAGGTGGTACAATAAAAACAATTCGAGTAAAGGCTTGGTAGTGGTGTGACGTCACGCCACAAAATACGCCAGCAGATTGAACTTGTGTAAATATTATTCTCTCTATGGTGGTATGTGGAATTTATTTTGCAGAGCCAGACACTATCCTGGTGTTCACAATCTTCTATAAACTATTCGGAGAAGGAACCCGCCTTGCAATGCCGAAGACAATATGTGTGCCGGACTCGTCGTCATTGAAGCCTGGTTCAGGGGCTACTAAGGGAGTCCTGGACTAGGGGGTGTCCGGATAGCCGAACTATCATCATCGGCCGGACTCCAAGACTATGAAGATACAAGATTGAAGACTTCTTCCCGTGTCCGGATGGGACTTTCCTTGGCGTGGAAGGCAAGCTTGGCAATACGGATATGTAGATCTCCTACCATTGTAACTGACTTTGTGTAACCCTAGCCCTCTCCGGTGTCTATATAAACTGGATGGCTTTAGTCCATAGGACGAACAACAATCATACCATAGGCTAGCTTCTAGGGTTTAGCCTCGTTGATCTCGCGGTAGATCTACTCTTATAATACCCACATCATCAATATCAATCAAGCAGGACGTAGGGTTTTACCTCCATCAAGAGGGCCCGAACCTGGTAAAACATCGTGTCCCTTGTCTCCTGTTACCATCCGCCTAGACGCACAGTTCGGGACCCCCTACCCGAGATTCGCCGGTTTTGACACCGACAATAGCTGTCGATACTCACTTGATCGGCATACTGCCAAACCCACTTGGGGGCTTCTTGATCATATTTGAATCATAGCTTAACCCCCTTGGGTCTGATGTGGATCGTATTCGAATCAGTGTCATTAAACGACTCTTATGGTCATTTGGGGGCTTCCTGTTCAAACATAGGTCGTATTCGAACCAAAGAGAACATAGATGTCGATACCCACTTGATCGGCATCGCCAAAACCACTGGGGGCTATATGATCGTATTTGAATCTTAGCTTATCCCCTTTGGAACGGTTTACTGATCGTATTCAAATCATAAGCCTTTGAATATTGTTTATTATCCATTATATTTCATAAACATAATTATTTGACTATCTTGAGACCTTCTTGAAAGCACTATGAGATGGTTTTTGTTCTTCCGGCTTAATATTGATCACCTCAGGTTATTAAGTGACAGGTGAACATTATATGTTCCAACCTTCAGGAGTTGAATTTACCCGCATGGTGTAAATCATATAAGCAGGAGAGATCATCAAAAGGATTGCAGGTATACTATTGTGATTATGTTTAACAATTATAATCGTAGCCTGGCCTTTATATGATGTGTTGGTTCGCACTCTGGGTTATCCATACCTTATGTGACCCCCGATGCGATAAACCACCAAGGGAATTTTGCTTGTTTTATATGCAGGATAAGGTAAGCAAATTTGACATCAAGGAGATAAAAGATCAATATAAGCTAGAAGTATATAGCGATGGCGGCTTACGAAAGTATTAAGCGCCATAAACATGCGCGAAGGCATGACAAAATTGAGAGGTTTTTTCTAGCCTATTACAAGACTCCCCGAGTCTGAATAATGAAGCATTGTTTTGCAAAGTCATAAAATGACTGGCGGTTCACTCCTTTGGTTGACTTCAAGACTCCAGATTATCCTTCTCCGCTTCTCCGTCGGCTGCTTTGTCCTGGAAAGTTGACGAGGCCCAGTCAATGCCGCTCAAGGCTTCAAACTCGGCTTCATCATCTATTAAACCGGCTGGGTCCACTTCAGGGGCAAAGGTATGCTTACGAGTTGGAGGGATCAGGTTGACTTCATCATAGGGAGGTATTGGGATTCTCCGGTTCTCGCTGTCATAGCCCGGCTGATACATGGTACGATCAGTATCGTTCCCAATAAGAGTGGCCATGGAGCGTATATCTTTGACACAGGCGGTGAAGTCATGTCCATCAAATACGGTCCCATCTTCTTTAAGACTGGGGTATCCAAGAGCGAGGTCAGCCGGGTCTAGTTCCGGAATCCATGCTTTCGCCCCGCTCAACGCAGCTACGGCCCCGGCTCTTGCGGACGCCCGCCTTAGATCTTGGATCCGTTGAGGTAGTGAAGCAAGTCGTTTCAGCACGTCTTGCAGGAGGTGAGGAACGTCATCTGATAAAGCTACAACGGCCAGAGCACGTTGTGAACCGGTGTAGAGCTGCTCCACAAGAGTATAAACCTCCTTCATCTTGATCAACATGTTCTGCTTGAGGTTTGTGCTCCTAGGGCCTGCATTATTAAGCATAAGGTGAGCCGGAGTTTACAATTGAAGTAATCATTGAAAGGAGGTTTGTAAGGTTTAAAGTTTATATGAGTAACTTACCAAAGATTGCTGAGACCATTTGAGATATCTGGCGCTTTAAGCCGGACAACTCCGTTGTTGCTTCTGCAAGTAAAGCTTCTGCCGTCTCAGCCCGGGTTACTAGTGAAGCTTTTTCATCAGCCCAGATTTTCTTCTCCGCCTCAAAATTCTTCTTCAACTTCTCTTGTTCAGAGACACTGAATTCAAATTTGGAGTTGGCCTTTTGAATCTCAAGTTCTTGAGTTGCCAAGAGGCTCTTCAGGTCAGCCGTCTCTGACTCAAATTGACTTATGGTGGCCTGTATTAATGCCAGGTTATAATCAGAATCAAATTTGGAGTTGGCCTTTTGAATCGGATAACATTAAGTCCCAAGCACTTTGCAAGCAAAGATACTTGACACTTGGGGGCTAATGTGTACTGAAGAATTTTAAAACTTACAATGCCGGCTCATGGAAATTAAGTCTCAAGCACTTTGCAAGCAAAGATGCTTGACACTTGGGGGCTAATGTGTATCGCAAGTTTAAAGTATTATGTTACAACCGGGTTAAATATCTTCTTTCTAAACCGGACAAAGCAGTGCTAAGTAGTTTTCTAAGTCTATAGCATATTTATTCATAAGCAATAGACTTGGGGGCTGATACAGTAAGTATGATTTGGAAAAGTAGCATCAGTCATACCTCAGATTTTTGTTGTATTTGCTTCACCATGTCAATTTCCAGGTCACGGCTGCTATGTACTTGATTGAGATAGCCAGAGACTATATCTCCAATACTTAAATGAGTATAGTCAGCAATGTCTAGCTTAGCCTTTCGGTGTTCCAGTAGCTCCTCCTTAGCAGAACACTTGGCAAGGACAGTGGGTTGCCCTGGCTCAACAAAGTGAGTCTTCAGAATCTCAACGTCCGGATCAATTGTCTTGGTCGGGCTAGGAGCTTCCGGGTTATCAGAGCTGTTAAGAGTATTTTCGCGGGTGGATCAGAGGTTGGTGCTGGAATGTCATAGGCTGGTTCAGGCGGCGGCTGATGGGTAGAACTATCAGGAGCAGTCGTGCCAAGCTCCGGTTCAGTCACGACCGGGTCTCGGGACGGCTTACTCTTTTTTGCCCTCTTACTAGGCTTCACTTGCACGTTGTGGACAAAGGCAGAAGGATGAGTATAAAAGCATGGGTAAGGTAAACAAAAATAAGTTACCCGGGGGCAGTTTTGAAAGCCGGCATGTTAGATTGCATAGACTCACCGGAGGAAGGAGAGGTATCCTGATAATTGGAGTCAGATGAATTGAGAGGTTGGCGAAATAAACCCGCCAAAGGTAAAACAAAACGTAAATCGGAGATAACCTCAGTCCGACGCTTCCTAGTTACGTCGGGTAAGCCGGAGGAGAGCTCTACATCCTTGCTGTTCCGGGTCTGCCTCCGGCTTTCAAACTGTTGTTGCTTCAAAAGAAATTGAGGATCTTGATAAACTAGAGGATGTGAAAATCTTACTTTCTGGGTCACCCGTCGGATTTTTTGCTTTGGCAAAGGCTCAGAGTCGGAGGAGATTATAGTTACCTCTTCATCAATCGCTTGGCTGTTTCCCGTATCCTCCTGAAAGGATAGAATGTCAATAAAATAATGACAAAAGAGTCAGGAGAGTTAAGAATCACCTCTTCTTCATCATCAGAAGTGTCGTCCAATTTGAATAAATCTGAAGCGCTTGGATTCTTCTTCCTTGAAGTTCCTGTTTTGGCGGCTTTCCTTTCGGCTCTTTTTTCTGCTCTGGCTTGTTTGGCCGCCTCATGGTCATATTTGACCTTCCAGAAGTTGTCATCGGCCTGTGAAAAATGATAAGGGGTTACGAGTAAAAGCAAGATGTAATATAGTAAAGAGTATTCATTGAGGTTAGTGACTCACAGCAGGGGCCTGGTTCTTCTTTCAGAAGGGAAGTAAGCCAACGGAATTACTAATCACCGTGCCTTCTTTCAACAACGATTGGATCATGGCCTCCACCACATCCTCTGGTAAGTCATTGGGGCTATGACGCAGTGGGTCATCCTTCTCACCGGAGTAAGTGCACATTAAGACGGGGCGGCAGCTTAACGGAAGCACTCGCCAAGTAAACCAGACTCGGACCAGGTCGATGTCGTCTAAGCCATTTCCCAAAAGAGCTTTGATTTTTCTAATGGTGGGAGCAAGTGGCAGATGTTCAACAGTAGTCAGTTTATCCGGCAGCGGGTGGTTGGACTCAAGGCACAGGGCGTGGAAGCCAGGCAGAGGGTTTTCCTCAGCCGGAGAAGTGTCCTGACAGTAGAACCACGTCTGATTCCAATCCTTTGGGTGACTCGGCAATTCAGCATAAGGAAAGAGGCAGTCTCTCCGCCGCTGAATCGAGATGCCACCGAGTTCAAGACTGGGCCCGTTGGCACGTTCATTCTGTCCATTTAAATAGAACAGCTCTCTGAATAAAAGTATATTGGGCTCTTCTCCAAGATACACCTCGTAGAAGACTTGGAAGTTGCAAATGTTTGACATGGAATTGGGCCCGATGTCTTGAGGTCTGAGGTCAAAGAAATGCAAAACATCCCTGAAGAATTTTGAACCGGGTGGAGCGAAGCCTCGTTTCATGTGATTAGTAAACACGATTACCTCCCCCTTTTTGGGTTGAGGCTTCTCCTCTGACGGGTTAGGAGCACGATAAGACATGACCTCCTTCGTCTTGGGCAGATGGCCGGATTTCACAAAATCAGACAAGGTGCTCTCTATAACAGTGGATTTGACCCAGTTGCAGGTCACGGGAGCATTGGAAGCCTTGGGTGCCATTACGTAAATTGAAGCCTATGACAAAATAAGAGGTTCCAGTTCAGAGTTAACCCGGAGGAAAACATTTTAAAGTTTATTCAAGATGGCGGCTTAAGAAGGGGCCTAATGATATATGGGTAACCATGCAGTGATATTTAAGCCGCTACAGGTATCAAAGGCAGTTAAATTTTCTTAAGTCGCGAGGACAGAGGCAGTTTTGCATTTAAAGGTGGAACAAACAGGTTTCACAAGTTGCGACTATTATTTTGGATCAAACGGCTATTCTGAAAAGAAAAAAATTTAGACCTAGGATTGGCACAGATGAAGCTCAAGGGTTCGAACGGGGCCTCTGTGTGACGGAAAGGGATCTATTTGCATTCGAAATGGGTGTGAAACAGCTACCGCATCAGTTTTATACCATCTTAAAGAGCAAGAAACGATGGTGGCGATGAAATCTATAAGGGGTTCCCGACGAACAGTGAAGAGCACCGAAGAACTCGAAGTTCCTAATGCGGATCTGAGGGACAAGAAAGAGGAAACTTACAGATGCAGAGTTGCTGTGGAGGATCATCACGTTTTTCTGGTCAAAACAGGTTAATGCAGCGGTCTGAGTTGGAGAAGACGAGGATATCTGCGACGGCGGCGGCGGCGGAACTCGAGCGGTAGAGAAACAGCAAGAGGAAGAAGATGAACGACTGAGGAAGTAAATGGAGATGACCTAGGTCGAGCCTATTTATTGGGAAGGGCCGATCGGGACGGTGCGAGAAACGAGGAGATTGGATATTATTATCCAGCGACCCGACGCCTTGGGTTTTGGGACAATCAGTAAAGGCAAAGATCCGTTGAAGATATAGCAGGATAAAATAAGGATTTAATTGGAGATGACGTCACGGCGGGTTAACGTGGATCCAGAAGATGATGTCATGGCGGGTTAAACCCTTTTGTACAGACAGAAGATCGAAGGCTTATTTCTTAAGGTATTTTAAGATTGACATGAACCGGTTCAAATCAATCTGGGGCCTAATGTTGGGGATATAACTATTTGTGTAAGCCGCCCAGGAGGGGCCGGGACGCAAAGAAGACTCATCAGAAAGAAGCCCAAGACCAAGCATGAAGATGGCGGTTCAATGAAGGGTCTAAAGCCCGCAAGAGGCTTAAGGCCCATAGTGGTAAACCGTCATGATAATATGACTTGTAACATAAGCTAGATTTAACTAGTCACCGAGCCGAACACTGTCTATGAGCCGGCCGGGACTCTGTAGGCCGCAGGGCGTCCACCCGTGTATATAAGGGGACGACCCGCTGGCGGCTTAGGGTAAGAAACAACTCGTCGAGAACCAGGCATAGCGTATCTCGCTCGCTGGTCATCGAAACATCAAGCAATACCAACCCAACTAGACGTAGGCCTTACCTTCATCGTAAGGGGCCGAACAAGTATAAACCCCTTGTGTCTCTTGTCCTAACTAACCCCTTCCAGCTTCCTAGTTGCGATGGCTCCACGATTAAGTCCTTTCACTAGGACATCTGACGTGACAATTCCACGACAGCAAGATTTTCTGGTCTATAAACTAAATCATCAAAATCATCAAACGCTTTAAACATAGATTCAATCTCATAAGCACCCATAAAAGCAACAAATTCTTCTATTTGTTCCACATCATAGTAATCATATCTACCATTAGCATAAGAAGCTAAGGTTTTATTATCATTGAATTTGCATGAAAAGGGAAGGTGTGGATCCTTCATCCTAGAGCAACAAGTATAATCATGCATCACGCATAGTTGACGAGCATTCCAACGCAAAATAATAAATTGATCCCATAATAGTTTCCCTTTTTGTATCAAGAGATAATCCCTAAAGTATTCACGTTGATCCAACGTGTCTCCCATTATAAAGTTGAATGGGGTTTTCTCAGGATTATCAAAGTAGTACATGATATCTTTCACATAATGAGAATCGGGGGTTTTAGGAGTTACCCCATATACATGAGTAGCAAGTACCTCTAATTTTTTTGGAATTTTGTGTTCCCTATCCATAACTAAAGATAGAGAACAACTAAGAACAGAAAATAAAAATTACTTAGTGATAAAGCAAACAAGCACACACGAGAATATTCACCACATGCTATGACTCCCCGGCAACGGCGCCAGAAAAAGGTCTTGATAACCCACAAGTGTAGGGGATCGCAAAAGTTTTCGATAAGTAAGAGTGTCGAACCCAACGAGGAGCTAAAGGTAGAATAAATATTCCCTCAAGTTCTATCGACCACCGATACAACTCTACGCACGCTTGACGTTCGCTTTACCTAGAACAAGTATGAAACTAGAAGTACTTTGTAGGTGTGATAGGATAGGTTTGCAAGAAAATAAAGAGCACGTAAATAAAAGCTAGGGGCTGTTTAAATAAAGATGCAAGAAAGTAAATATAGCGAGTGTGGAAAAGTGGTGGTAGGAGTTGTGAAATTGTCCCTAAGCAATTGACTATGTTACTAGACCGGTAATCACTATTGCAATTCTATTTGAGGGAGAGGCATAAGCTAACATACTTTCTCTACTTGGATCATATGCACTTATGATTAGAACTCTAGCAAGCATCCGCAACTACTAAAGATTCATTAAGGTAAAACCCAACCATAGCATTAAAGTATCAATTCCTCTGTATCCCATACGCAACAACCTAATTACTCGGGTTTGTGTTTCAGTCACTCACGCAACCCACTATAAGAAAATCATGAACGCATTGCAACACCCTACAACGGTAATCCCTCACGCTTGTGCGACACGGAGGGCACCATAGGACAGCACCAATAATAAAATATGCAACTCAAACCAATCATAGCAATTCATCAATCACCGATAGGACAACGGAAATCTACTCAGACATCATAGGATGGCAACACATCATTGGATAATAATATGAAGCATAAAGCACCATGTTCAAGTAGAGGGTACAGCGGGTTACGGGAGAGTGGACCGCTGGATATAGAAGGGGGAAGGTGATGGAGATGTTGGTGAAGATGACGGCGGTGTTGGTGAAGATCGCGGTGATGATGATGGCCCCCGGCAGCGCTCCGGCGCCACCGGAAGCAAGGGGAAGAGGGCCCCCCTTCTTCTTATTCTTCCTTGACCTCCTCCCTAGACGGGAGAAGGGTTTCCCTCTGGTCCTTGGCTCCCATGGCTTGGGAGGAGCGAGAGCCCCTCCGAGATTGGATCTATCTCTCTGTTTCTGCGTTTTCTGATTCTACCCCTTCACCATTTATTTTATAACCGGAGATCCGTAACTCCGATTGGGGTGAATCTTTCACCCAGATTTTTCTCATAAAATTAGCTTTCTTCCGGCAAAATAAGGGCATCAACCGCCTTACGGGTGGCCCATGAGAGTCCAGGGCGCGCCCAGGGGGTGGGCGCGCCCCCCTGTCTCGTGGCCACCTCGGACACTGTTTCGCATTGATTCTTCCTCCGGAAAATCCCAAATATTCCAAAATAATTCTCCGTCCGTTTTTATCCCGTTTGGATTCCGTTTGATATTGATTTTCTGCGAAACATAAAACATGCAACAGACAGGAACTGGCACTGGGCACTGGATCAATATGCTAGTCCCAAAAATAGTATAAAAAGTTGCCAAAAGTATATGAAAGTTGAAGAATATTGGCATGGGACAATCAAAAATTATAGATACGACGGAGATGTATCAATCCGACGCTTGTTACCTTTGAAGACTGTGCTTCTTCCAGACGGTTAGGCGTCAAGGTCTAGAGCATCCAAGAGGAATTGTGGATCGCCGAATGACCGAGTCTGTGAAGGTTTGGAAGTCACCTGAAGACTTACCACGAGTGATTGGGCGAGGTCTGTGTGACTTTAGCTCAAGGAGAATACGGTGAGGACAATCTCTTTCGAAGTATCAGGATTTCATACGGAAACTTGTCTGTTACAACGGGATTTCATTTTTTTAAACTTATTTGAACTCCTGACTTTTTGTGTGTTCAAAATGCACCAATCAAAGCCACATCATCAATTTTCAACCCTTTCTGACTTCATTTGTTATTTTTCATGCATTTACTGATTATTTTGAGCTATAAGATCCTGAAATTGAAAAGCATTTCAAATGAACTCTGAAAAGGTTGAAAGTTGGCATGGTATCATCATTTCATCCACATAGCATGTGCAAGAAAGTTGAAAGGGTTACGGCAAAAACTGGATGCACTTCGTGTACAAAACGGACAATCTCTTTCGAAGTATCAGGATTTCATACGGAAACTTGTCTCTTACAACAGGCATTTCAAATGAACTACGAAAAGGTTGAAAGTTGGCATGGTATCATCATAATAGTTGTGGAGAAAGTCTTCACTTTTTCTTCGCTTGTGTCCTTTCCTTATTGCGCCGTAACCATGGATAATCTTCATCATTTATCAGGATGATTGGGTCAGCCTTGACTTTGAAGGGAGGAATTTCATGAAACTTTTCATAATCTTCGGACATGTCTGTCTTGCCCTCCACTCCCAAGATGTCCCTTTTTCCTGAAAGAACTATGTGGCGCTTTGGCTCATCGTATGATGTATTCGCTTCCTTATCTTTTCTTTTTCTCGGTTTGGTAGACATGTCCTTCACATAGATAACCTGTGCCACATCATTGGCTAGGACGAACGGTTCGTCAGTGTACCCAAGATTGTTCAGATCCACTGTTGTCATTCCATACAGTGGGTCTACATGTACCCCGCCTCCTAACAGATTGACCCATTTTCACTTAAATAAAGGGACCTTAAAATCATGTCCGTAGTCAAGTTCCCATATGTCCACTATGTAACCATAATATGTGTCCTTTCCCCTCTCGGTTGCTGCATCAAAGCGGACAACGCTGTTTTGGTTGGTGCTCTTTTGATCTTGAGCGATCGTGTAAAATGTATTCCCATTTATCTCGTATCCTTTGTAAGTCAATAAAGTCGAAGATGGTCCCCTGGACAACGAGTACAGCTCAGCACAAACAGTGTTCTCACCTCTGAGACGTGTTTCCAACCAACTACTGAAAGTCCTTATGTGTTCACTTGTAATCCAGTCGTCGCATCGCTCCGGGTGTTTGGAGCGCAGACTGTTCTTGTGTTCACCGATATACGGGGTCACCAAGGTAGAGTTCATTAGTACTATGTAGTATGCTTGAGACCAAGAATATCCGTCCCTGCATATTATTGAGTCCCCTCCAAGCGTGCCTTTTCCAGTCAGTCTACCCTCATACCGCGATTCAGGGAGACCTATCTTCTTAAGGCCAGGAATGAACTCAACACAAAACCCAATGACATCCTCTGTTTGATGGCCCATGGAGATGCTTCCTTCTGGCCTAGCGCGGTTACAGACATATTTCTTTAGGACTCCCATGAACCTCTCAAAGGGGTACATATTGTGTAGAAATACGGGGCCCAGAATGACAATCTCGTCAACTAGATGAACTAGGACGTGTGTCATGATATTAAAGAAGGATGGTGGGAACACCAGCTCGAAACTGACAAGACATTGCACCACATCACTCCTTAGCCTTGGTATGATTTCTGGATCGATCACCTTCTGAAAGATTGCATTGAGGAATGCACATAGCTTCACAATGGCTAATCGGACATTTTCCGGTAGAAGCCCCCTCAATGCAACCGGAAGCAGATGCGTCATAATCACGTGGCAGTCATGAGACTTTAGGTTCTGGAACTTTTTCTCTGCCATATTTATTATTCCCTTTATATTCGACGAGAAGCCAGTCGGTACCTTCATACTAAGCAGGCATTCAAAGAAGATTTCCTTCTCTTCTTTGGTAAGAGCATAGCTGGCAGGACCTTCATACTACTTTGGAGGCATGCCGTCTTTTTCATGCAAAAGTTGCAGGTCCTCCCGTGCCTCAGCTATATCTTTTGTCTTCCCATACACGCCCAAGAAGCCTAGCAGGTTCACGCAAAGGTTCTTCGTCATGTGCATCACGTCGATCGAAGAGCGGACCTCTAGGTCTTTCCAGTAGGGTAGGTCCCAAAATATAGATTTCTTCTTCCACATGGGTGCGTGTCCTGCAACGTCACTCAGAACAGATAGTCCGCCGGGACCCTTTCCAAAGATTACTTTTAAATCATTGACCATAGCAAGTACGTGATCACCGTTACGCATGGCGGGCTTCTTCCGATGATCTGCCTCGCCTTTGAAATGCTTGCCTTTCTTTCGACATTGATGGTTGGTCGGAAGAAATCGACGATGGCCCAGGTACACATTCTTCCTGCATTTGTCCAGGTATATACTTTCGGTGTCAGCTAAACAGTGCGTGCATGCGTGGTATCCCTTGTTTGTCTGTCCTAAAAGGTTACTGAGAGCGGTCCAATCGTTGATGGTTACAAACAGCAACGCGTGCAGGTCAAACTCCTCCTGTCTGTGCTCATCCCACACACGTACATCGTTTCCATTCCACAGCTATAAAAGTTCTTCAACTAATGGCCTTAGGTACACATCAATGTCGTTGCCGGGTTGCTTAGGGCATCATAATGAACTTCCGCTTCATGCACATGCAAGGAGGAAGGTTATACATACATAGAGTCACGAGCCAAGTGATGTGATTGTTGCTCTGCTCCCCGAAAGGATTAATGCCATCCGCACTTAAACCAAACCATACGTTCCTTGGGTCACGTGCAAACTCAGCCCAGTACTCTCTCTCGATTTTTTCTCCACTGCGACCCGTCAGCGGGGGCTCTCAACTTCCCATATTTCTTACAGTCCTCACTGTGCCATCGCATCAACTTGGCATGCTCTTTGTTTCTGAAAAGTCGTTTCAACCGTGGTATTATAGGAGCATACCACATCACCTTCGCAGGAACCCTCTTCCTGCGGGGCTCGCCGTCAACATCACCAGGGTCATCTCGTCTGATTTTATACTGCAATGCACCGCATACCGAGCATGCGTTCAAATCCTCGTACGCACCGCGGTAGAGGATGCGGTCATTAGGGCATGCATGTATCTTCTGCACCTCCAATCCTAGAGGGCATACGACCTTCTTTGCTGCGTACGTACTGTCGAGCAATCATTTATCCTTTAGGAAGCTTCTTCTTCAATATTTTCAGTAGCTTCTCAAATCCTTTGTCAGGCACAGCATTCTTTGCCTTCCACTGCAGCAATTCCAGTACGGTATCCAACTTTGTGTTGCCATCTTAGCAATTGGGGTACAACCCTTTTTTGTGATCGTCTAACATGCGATCTCACTTCAGCTTCTCCTTTTGACTTTCGCATTGCGTCTTTGCATCGACAATGACCCGGCGGAGATCATCATCATCGGGCACATCATCTGGTTCCTCTTGATCTTCCGTAGCTTCCCCCGTTGCAGCATCATCGGGCACATCGTCTGGTTCCTCTTGATCTTCAGCAGCTCCCCCCGTTGCAGCATCACCGTATTCAGGGGGCAAATAGTTTTCATCGTCCTCTTCTTCTTCGCCGTCTTCCATCATAACCCCTATTTCTCCGTGCCTCGTCCAAACATTATAGTGTGGCATGAAACCCTTGTAAAGCAGGTGGGTGTGAAGGATTTTCCTGTCAGAGTAAGACTTCGTATTCCCGCATTTAGGACATGGAGAACACATAAAACCATTTTGCTTGTTTGCCTCAGCCACTTCGAGAAAATTATGCACGCCCTTAATGTACTCGGAGGTGTGTCTGTCACCATACATCCATTGCCGGTTCATCTGCGTGCATTATATATAATTATGTGTGTCAAAAGTAAGAAAATCAGACAAATATCTGTCTAAAGTAAGAAAATCAAACAAGTATCTATCTAAAGTAAAAAAATCAGAAAGAAGACAAGAACAAGAGGCTCATCACGGTGGTGCCGGCGACGAGATCGGTGCAGGCGATCAATGGCGGTGAAAACGGGGACGGGGCGTGACGGACCGCTAAATCTAGACAAATCTCGGGAAAAATGGAGCTCCGAGGTCGAGCTTCGAGAGGAGAAAGCTTAACTAGTGTGGCTCGGGCATTTCATCGAACACCTCATATGCATAGAAGGTGAGCTAGAGCACCCAAATGCCCTCCCCTCGCCGGCCAGAAAAAACATAGTGCTCTGCCGCGGTGGTGGGTATATATAGGCAAATTATTTGTCCCGCTTCGTAGCATAAACCAGGACTAAAG
>NC_041385.1:732299136-732300968 GCF_002162155.2 Triticum dicoccoides
GGGACAAATGGATCCAGACGAACCGGGACCAATGCCCACGAGGCCCCGGCCGGCCCCCCGGGCTCATGAACCGGGTCTAATGCCTATATGGGTCCCGGTTCGTGAAGAACCGGGACTAATGGGCTGGCCAGACCCGAACCAAAGCCCTGTTTTCTACTAGTGAGGCTTGAGGGTCTGCTTTGGAGATGTCCTAACATGAAACATCAAGTTTTGCCAGGAAAAAAAAAGGGGGGAAAGAACTTCATCTTGGTATCTATGTCGATTTTTTTCATCTTGTTTATTTTTTATTTTAACGGGTAAATAACTTTATTCCTTATATAATGGTAAGATCATGTACAACGAGGTGAGAAATAAAGTCTGGTATGGGACCATCCCAGTACCCAGATGAGTGTCGGTTCCTCCCCGTCCATTCTCAGGTTTGACAGGTAGAGACAAAAGATTCTCGTCAGGAACAATATCGTCTGCGATACCGGCCAATGGGATGCATCCTAATACGATACATACATATAGTATTCGTTTTCTTCCTTTTGCTTGATTGAGGTGGAGTATGGTACCATTGATTCCACTAAAAAAAAAAGAGCGTATAGATGCTGACTCTTCCAGCACGCACAGTATTCTCGAACTGTTTGTACATCTGGACAGTGTATGATTGAGGCCTGCATGGTGCATTCATATATCTCCGTGAATCGACCGTGGTGCAATTTTATGCCATGGGAATTAACCGTGCGTGCGTGCGTACATGCCAAAGCCCAGCGACGGCAACAAGGACACCGCGCGGGCATGCGTTCATGAAACGTATGGGGTGGCAGGGGAAGGGGGAGATTTAACAAAGGAGGGAGGAACAATTTTCATTACCAAAGAAGGAATCAGGGGAAGTTTTTCAATACAGACCAGATCAATTGTAAAGTGGGAGATAGGTTTGAGAGCAATAACACAGAGCATGGATTGGTAGTAAATTGTGTACTCTCTATGGTCAACAGGAGAGCATCAACCATTTTTTTCAATGTTCTATTGCTAAGCTTTTTTGAAGCCTAACTAAAATGTGCTTTTGATCTAAATTCCATTCATGCTAATATGAATAAGTGCTTTGGAAGCTGGATTAAAAGTTTTTCCAAAGACAACAAGAAGTTGGTGATTGTAGGAATTTAGCTACGTTTTGGACCTCCCCGCAAAAGTAAGCTATGTTTTGGACCATTTGCAGATGTAGCAATTATGTGATTTTTGAATCCTAAGAATGTGATTAAGCAAATCTATCATCGGATCTCTGGCTAGCCATTTTGTAGATAAAAGAGGAACATCAAAAGTTGTTGATGGGGCAAGGCTCATAGAACATGTAGCAAGTGAGGCAAGGTCGGCCCTCTAGGAGGTAGGGGGTGACCGCCTTGGGCCCCCAAGGTCAAGGGGGCCCTCCCCATGGCACTCACACGGCCGGGCCAGCGAGGCCGGCCAGGGATGCAGGGATCGCACAGGCCGCGGACGCATCTTTCCTTTAATCTCTTAGACGCAGTTTCTCCTGCTTTGGACACGGCATCCAAACCTGCTCCCTATGACTTCCGCCTGATCTGTAAGTTGGTCAGGACCACCCATGTTCTTAAATTGAAGAGTTGCGCCATCATGTTGACTCTCATCTTCCACGATCATATTGTGCATGATCACACAACAGATCATCATCTTCCACAAGGTCTCAGTATCCCATTGTTTAGCAGGTCGCGGAGTTTCGGGAAGGGCTTGGCGTGCAATCGAGGTGGTAGAGTGGCGTCGTCAGCGAAAGCGGGGTTCGGGAGGGGTTTTGTGTGGGCCGGGGGTGTCTGAGTCCTACGTGGCTGGTGTCC
>NC_041385.1:732301241-732303028 GCF_002162155.2 Triticum dicoccoides
CACACAGAGAGAGTTTACAGGACAACAGATGTTTGGACTAGTCCGCGAACCGATGGGATGACAAACTGCGTCCGGACAGTTTGATTCGAACACTTGCAGGAGGCTTGAGAGTCCACTTTGATGAAACTCATGGGCACTAGCACCCATGGTTTATTGATATAGGAGAAAGCATCCCTTGTGAGAAACCAGAAATTCGTCCCCGACGTGGCTCGAACCCTAGTTGCTGGAGACGTCACTGCGCTCCCTTGCCACTAGGCTATAGCCTAGTTGTCTTGAGAGTCCACTTTGAAGATGTCATAACATGAAACGTCAAGTTTTGCCAGAAAAAAAAGAAGAGGAAAAGAGAAACTTCATCTTGATACTATCTCGACTTTTCTTCATCTTGTTGTCGGCTCCTCCCCGTCCATTCTCCGGTCTGTCATGTAGAGACAAAAGGTGCGTCCGAATACGATACATATAGTATTCGTTTTCTTCCTTTTGCTTGATTGAGGTGGAGTATGGTACCATTGATTCCACTAAAAAAAAAAGAGCGTATAGATGCTGACTCTTCCAGCACGCACAGTATTCTCGAACTGTTTGTGCAGCTGGACCGGCACGTACGTGCATGATTGAGGCCTGCATGGTGCATTCATATATCTGGTGAATCGACCCTAGTGCAACTTTCTTTTTTTTGTAGTGCGATTTTATTCCATGGGAATCAACCGTGCGTACGGAGTACGTGCCAAAGCCCAGCGACGGCAGCAAGGAAACCGCGCGGCGCGGGCATGTGGGACGGATGGCCGGTGGTCGTATGGTCGAAACGTGAAGAGATGAGATGGCCGGCCGGCTGATCGGACACTGACGCGAAAATAACTGCGTGCTACATCCACAGGAATTGAAGGACGACAACTCAGCAGTCGCGAGCACCCGCACAGGAGACTTACTCACTGGTACTCTAGCTCAGCTGGATTGAGATTTTGAATCGAGCTCGGGGGGGAATTCTTCCGCCCGCTATCTGTCACGGATATCTCGCCAACACAACACCCTCCCGCCCTGCATGCCGTCTCCAAAGCCATAATAGGGCGCTACTCATCATATCATAGGTGGACATGGTAGCCAATTGCGTGCTCGCACTCCCAACCTGTTCCGTTCCGTTCCGTTCCGTGCCAAAATGTCAAAGTCTCGCCCCTGTCGCCGCACCCGTACGCCCTGCCTGGCCTGCCTACTCCGTAGGAGAGAGAGAGAAGGAAAACACTTCCCGTCACAGGAACGAAAACGTCACGTCGGCACACGGAAGGCGTTGTTTATGTAAGAAGAATTCGAATGACCAAAATTCCACGGCGGAATTTCATAAATAGACAACGTCGTGTCAGTCCTGTCGCGTCACACACATGCATGCCAACTCGCGAGCACGGACGTTTCTCTTTTCTTTTACCGCCCGGGTCCATCTCAGAAATAAATGAATAGCACTGTAAAAAGCTTGGGCCGCACGATTTTTTTCTACGAGCACAAAAGTCCCTGGTTTTCCCTGTCGCCAAGTACGTACAGTATTAACTGCGAGCGATCGTCCGC
The DNA here is from genome assembly GCF_002162155.2 of Triticum dicoccoides. Classification (NCBI taxonomy): domain Eukaryota; kingdom Viridiplantae; phylum Streptophyta; class Magnoliopsida; order Poales; family Poaceae; genus Triticum; species Triticum dicoccoides. The sequence continues at coordinate 732,302,793 of NC_041385.1, forward strand.
TACTGCCAGGCACGCCGCACGCCGCACGCCGCTTCATCAACCTTCCCCTGCTCTCCCTCTCCCCCGTCTCGCGCCGTCCCCATCCCGAGACGCAAGCATGGCTGCCGCTGCTCCGATGCCGCCGCACTATTTCCAGTAAACAACAATACCCACTCCCCACCCCCTCCCCGCAACCCGTGCACGTACCATTCGCCCCTCCCCCCAAGAACTCGTGCTCCCTCCCCAATCCCCGTCCT